>NW_005369062.1:1535465-1536437 GCF_000412655.1 Myotis brandtii | reverse complement strand
ATAAATTTTAGAAATCTTGTGGGTCTCTGCAAATCTTACTGGGATTCACTTCATTAGACAAAGGCCAGACCCAAAGTCTTTTTGAGATAAGCCATCCTCCATCTTGGGCTTTTGCTTAGACTACTGAATGACAACACTCTTAATCTTTCTAGAAACCCTACCATTTGAGAATAGTTTTAAAGAGAATAATTTTGAGATTTGTCCTTGTTGTATATTTCAATAGCTCATTCTTTTTATTGCTAAACTAGAGGCCTGGTGCACGAATTCGTGCATGGGTGGGGTCCCGAAGGGGGTGGGGGCTACCTACAGGACTACTGAGGGAGTGAGTGGCTTCCGGCGGGCTGGTGGGCTGCCAGGACGGGGCTCAGCTGAGCAATGCTCTGCTGTGGGAGCACACTGACCACCAGGGGGCAGCTCCTGCGTTTACCATCTGCCCCCTAATGGTCAGTGCATGTCATAGCAACCAATCATTCAGTCCCTTAGGCTTTTATATATATAGACTAGGGGCCGGTGCACGAAATTCATGCACTGGGGGGGGGGTCCCTCAGCCCAGCCTGCCCCCTCTCACATACTGGGAGCCCTCAGGGGATGTCCTACTGACGGCTTAGGCCCACTCCCTGCTTCCCTTGGGGAGCGGGCCTACGCAGCAGTCTGGCCTCCCTTTGTGGGAGGCGACCGGGCTGATCAAGGGAAGGCACCAGCCCCATTACCCTGCTGCTGCAGCCACTGCCAGTCACTGCAGCCACTAAGGTGTTTTCATCAACACAGACTCCAGTCCCTTCACCATGAAAAAATTACAACTTTCTTTAGGCAATTTCAAGATGTGTCTTTCATAGGATATGACATTTCTTTCTTTCTTTTTTTTATCCTCACCTGAGGATATGTTTCCATTGATTTTTAGAGAATGTGGAAGAGAAAGGGAAAGAGAGAGAAACATCAAAGTGAGAGGAACACTTTGATTGGTTGCCTCCT
>NW_005369062.1:1534268-1535213 GCF_000412655.1 Myotis brandtii | reverse complement strand
GCCAACAGGCCTGGACACTTCAACGGTGGGGCTGAGGGGACTGGGTGCTGCCATCTTGTGGCTATGGGCGTGGCCATCTTTGTGACAGAGTGATGACAAATTTGCATATTACTCTTTTATTAGATAGGATAGTATTCTATTGATGGATATCCCACAATTGATTTATACATTCACCTGATGATAGACATTTGGGTTGCTTTCAGTTTTATTTATTTATTCTTTTGTAAATCCTCATCCAAGGATATTTTCCATTGATTTTCAGAGAGAGTGGAAGGGAGGAGAGACAGAAAGAAATATGCCAATGTGAGAGAGACACATTAATTGGTTGCCTCCCACACATGCCCCAACCAGGGCAGGGGATTGAGCCTCCAACCAAGGTACATGCCCTTGACTGGAATTGAACCTGGGACCTTTCAGTCCAGGGCTGATGCTCTATCCACTGAGACAAACCATCTAGGGCTGCTTCCAGTTTCAGGCTATTTAAAGCTGTTAATATAAGATGAAACAGAGTATGTGTGAAGTGCTCTAGGTCAGTGACTGGCATATATAGTAAGGGCTCAATATATGGCTTTTATTTTTGGGCCTTCTCACTTCCCTTTTTACACATTAGATGGGTATTAATAAATATGATAAAAGTTGTTGAACACAAGTCCAGATAAACAGAATAAACATTCTCTTTATGTTGGTTATCTTTCTTAGAAAAACCAGACTGGTGTGATAAATAATTTATTATCTGGGTGAAATGCAACTTCTATATTGCTCAAGTAGGGGTGGAGTAGGAGAAGGGAAGCTAATTTTTTTAATTTTTTTATTGTTTTATTGCTTAAAGTATTACAAAGAGTATTACATATGTCTCCTTTTTTTCCCACCCTTAACAATCCCCCGGCCTCCCCTAACCCCTGGTGTCTTATGTCCATTGGTTATGCTTATATGCATGCATACAAG
>NW_005369062.1:1528353-1530062 GCF_000412655.1 Myotis brandtii | reverse complement strand
GTAGCAGCTCCTCTGGTGGGTGCTGTTCACAGTTGTGGTGGCTCCTCTGGCTGGTGGGGGGAGGCTTCACACAGCTGCTGTTCCTCAGACAGACGGTGTGGTGATCAGGAGGCTGCTGTTCCTTTGGGAAGCTAATTTTTATATGTATTCTTCAGTGTTTTGATATCATGAAGTTGATTTTTACTGTTCATTATTTCAGAAATTTTGAAGAATCTGAAGATGAGTTGAGAAATGAAGTAGTAGAATCCCTGGAAAAACTCACTACTTCCAAAGAGGAGGGGAAAAAAGAAGAGGTTTCTGGTTCCTCTGAGGACACTGAAAAGTTAGGAGAAATACGCAGAATGAAATGAAGGTTATGAGAATATTTCTACTCCATCTAATGGTAAAATCTTTATTGTTGATGACCAAGGAACATCAACAACCAGTCAAAATATACAAGTGTGATTATTGTACTTTTTCTTAAGCAGTAAGTTAGTATAAATTAACCAAAGTATCTGTTTGGGCACAAGTCATAAATACTCATCTACAATAATAAAAGTGTAATATGCTAATTAGACTGGACAGCTAAACGACCTTCCGGATGTCCTTCTGGATAACCTTCCGGACAAAGCTGGGCTGTGAGGGCTGAGCCCCTTGCACAAATTTCATTTATCGGGTCTCTAGTTTATTATAAGGCTTTTCCAGTAATCCCAAGAATTTACTAATTTTTCTCTCTAAATGTAAACAGTAGAATTTTTTGAGTGTAGAAACTAATATTTTTACTTTAAAATTTCTATTTAGAAACCTTGCAGATAATATATGTGGTAGGCAGAGTAATGTGCCTACCCCCTTCCCAAATGTCAATATATTATGTTAAACGCAAAGGGAAATTAAAGTTGCAGATGGAATTAAAGTTGCTAATCAGCTGACCTTAAAATAGGGAGGTTATCTTGAACTATCCAGGTGCCAATCCTATATAATAAAAGCCTAATATGCAAATTGTCCCCTTGGGCAGTCGTTTGACTGGAAGACCGGGAGTTCGACTGCTCGCTATGATGTGTGCTGACCACCAGGGGGTGGCGTGGAACATGGCGGATGTTGGCGACCTAGTGTTGGCAGCAGGCAGCAGTAGAGGTGCTGCCAGCTCCGATGGGCCCCAACAAGAGCAGGACCATGGCAGGATGGTGGAGCAGGTGAGCAGGCAGTGCCAGGCCAAGGCAGCTAGGAGTGGGGGCCCGATTGCCCTGCCAATTGCCCCACAGACAGCGACCAGTGGCAGTGGCAGGGGGTGGGGCTTCCATCCGGCTCCCAGGTGCTGAGGGAGTGAAGCGGGGGGCCTAGCCCTGACCTATTGCCCCATAGATGGTGCCCTGCAGAGGGAGATAGTAGAATCAGAGATGTGGCAGTGTGAGAGGGAGTTGGCCCGATCGGGGCTGGGCCCCGGGCTGGAATGGGGAACTGGGGGTAAGTGGTGGTGACCAACCTCTCATGGCATCCGGGTGGGGGGCTGCAACCTCTCGCCGGCTACCTGGGGGCAGATGTGACGGGGATAGAGGTGCAGTGAGAATGCAGGGTGTCCACCGAGCTTGCTCTCACTTCTCCTGCTACCCTCCCCTGGGATGCCAGGGCTCGCACACTGGGGAAGCTCCTGCACTCACGTGCCGGGTTCCTGCAAGGAGCCCACCCCACACCAGTGTGGCCTCTTCCGGGTGAGCCAGGCTGCAGCCGCT
>NW_005369062.1:1525203-1527870 GCF_000412655.1 Myotis brandtii | reverse complement strand
TTAGAAACATCGATGAGAGAGAAACATCGATCAGCTGCCTCCTGCACACTCCCCACTGGGGATGTGCCCGCAACCAAGGTACATGCCCTTGACCGGAATAGAACCTGGGACCCTTGAGTCCGCAGGCCAATGCTCTATCCACTGAGCCAAACCGGTTAGGGCGAGAGTCAAATTTTTTAAACTTAAACTATTTAGGTAATTACATTGTTATTAACTTAATTAGGGTACTCCTATGGCTTCGGAAGAGCCACACTCAAGGGGCCAAAGAGCCGCATGTGGCTCGCGAGCAGCAGTTTGCCCACCATGGCTCTAGTGTAATCATAAGTCTTTAAAAGTAGAAGAGGGAGACAGTAGAATCAGAGAGATGGCAGTGTGAGAGGCAGTTGGCCTGATGCTGCTGGCTTTGAAGATAGAGGAAAGGGCCAAAGCCAAAGAAAGCAGGCAGCCTCTAGAAAGTGGGAAAGGCAAGAAAAAGGATTTTCTCCTAAAGCTCTGCCAACACCTTGATTTTAGCTTAGTGAAACCCACTTTAGGCTTCTGACCTATGGAACTCTAAGTAAAATAATAAATGTGTGGTTTTAACTTAGTTTATGGTAATGTTAAGACAGCAATAGAAAACTAATACAAACTCATTTAAAATAATGAATCTGCCATTTAATAAAACCGTGATTTTAAAATTTCTTGTTATATTGAATACACTTGTTTGAAGCTGATGTTAACATGGGAGTAAGGCAATTGAGCAAGGAGGGGAACAAGACATGTCTTTAATTATACATCATAAAATCATTTTATTATGTTTTTGAATTATTTTGATAGTTTCAAATGTATAGGTTATAAACTCTTATAATGGTCTTTTTATATGTAGTACTTAGCATAGTGCCAGAAATGTTTCTTAAATGAGTAAATAAATGCTAATACAATTTCCTCAGTAAGACTGTAAACTTTTTGTCAGGAAAGGAGAATTTTTTGTATTGAACATGTGCTTAGAGCGTAATAGATATTGTTGACTTATCTGCCTCTACAGAGGACAGGGTTCTTTTCTTTTTTTCTTAATCCTTACCTGAGGATATTTTTTCCATTGATTTTTTTGTTGTTTTATTAATCCTCACCCAAGGATATTTTCCATTGATTTTTTAGGGAGAGTAGAAGAGAGAGGGAAAGACAAAGAGAGACATTGATATGAGAGAAACACATTGATTGGTTGCCTCCTGCATGCACCTTGACCAGGGCCAGAGTGGAGAGGAGCCTGCAACCAAGGTAGGTGCCCTCCACTAGAATTGAACCCAGGACCCTTTGATCTGCAGACTGACGCTCTATCTACTGAGCAAACGGGCTAGGGCTCCATTGATTATTTTTAGAGAGAGTGTAAGGGAGGAGAGAACCAGAGAAACACATGAAAAACACATCAATTGATTGCCTCCCAAATGCACCCCATTCAGAGCTGGGGATGGAACCTACAACCCAGGTATGTGTCCTTGACTGGAAATCAAACCTGCAACCCTTTTGGTGTGCAGACCGACACTCTAACCACTGAACAACACTGGCCAGGACAGGGCTGTTCTATTTCTAAGTGGTAGAATTCTGCCAGAAATATCTGCCCTATAATAAAAATAAAACCCAAATTGCACATTGATACATTGCTGAACCAAGAAAACAAAGATGAGGGGTTGGTCTGATTACTTCTAAGGTCTGCTTAGTATTTCCATTTGTTATAACTTTATTAACTATAGGGATTCCTCTAGCTGTGGGATGTGTCTAGTCTTTATGCCTTTATTTTCCTGGTGATGCTTGAAGGACTGTTCTTAATATTTGGTATATAGTTATTGATTCTACTCTTTTAGGGAGAGTGTTCAGTATGGTCATATCATCACGCTGGGAATATTGAAAACTTTCTCACCATTGTGTTAATTTCAAACTAGGTAACACCTATCCTGAGGGACTGGAGCATCAATGACTCTACACCTCTTTTAGTGGTCAGTGTATACATATTTAATTTACTTTTAGGACATTATCTGGTTCAGATATATCTTCAGGTGATCCTCATTCTGTCTGAATAGTGTTTGAAAGCATGGGAAATGCAACACAATTCTGAAAAATCTCCCAAATCCAAAGATCAGCCAATTATAGTATGCAGGAAAAAGAAAAGGAATGATTGTTTAAGGTCAATATTTAAGGACTAGAGGCCCAGCGCACAAAATTCATGCGTGGGTACGGTCCCTAGGGCTGGCCTGTGATCAGGGCCATCTTCCCCGGCTGCCCACAGCTGGCCCCTCCCCCTGCTGCCACCCACTCCTGGTTCCCCTTTCACCATCGGGTGATCGGTGCCTGATGGCCAGGGGAAGGGACTGAGAGGTCGGCTTTTCCTGCCCGCTCACCAACCCTGCCTCTGCCACACGTCACCCTGTGTGTAGGGGGCAACTGGCAGGGCGGGGGCCTTGGCCTGGCGCCGCCCGCATCCCCTACCACCCACCCCCAGTTCTTCATTCGCCATCAGGTGATTGGAGCCTGCCGGCTGGGGAAAGGGACCCAGAAGTGGTCAGTGTGCCTTACAGTGACTGGTCCAGTGGTTGTTCTGGTCGTTCTTCCTTCAAGGTCAATTTGCATATTATCCTTTTATTATATAGGATAGAGGCCTGGTGCAGGGGTGGGGGCCGGCTGGCATGCTCT
>NW_005369062.1:1495114-1525191 GCF_000412655.1 Myotis brandtii | reverse complement strand
TGGGGGGGCGGGGCTGGCTGGGGCAAGGGGTCATGGGCGGTTTGCAGGCTGGCCATGCCCCCAATTGGGGTGGGGGTCCCTGCTGAGGGACCGGGCCAGCCTGGGCGAGGGGCCATGGTATTCTGGTCTCTGGTCATTCCACCATTTCGGTCGCTGGGCTTTTATTATATAGGATACCCATATTAAGTTTGCTCCAAGGACAACATGGCTGGCTAAAGTCTCCTTTAGGCAACAACCACCAAGCCTGATTATCATTCATTCTAAGATTTTGAGTTCTTTGCTGTAAATTAGAAAGCATTCATTGTGATGAATATACATATCTGCAAGGTTTGTCAACCTGCTTCAACCCCTAATTCACCTTACCCATCTTACACACACCATTACCTAAATTGTGTTCTAGAGACACAGTTCTGATTGCTTTTCTCTGCTTTTAGGCTTGGCTGCATCTGTATATTGAAACTATTGATCAAACCTACATATTTTTAGAATACATTTTATTAGAAAAATCATGCATCTTTATGTATGATAGCTATCAAACTGATCACTCTTTAAATGGTACCAAGAGGGGCCCCAGCCGGTTTGGCTCAGTGGATAGAGCATTGGCCTGCGAACTGAAAGGTCCCAGGTTCGATTCCAGTCAAGGGCACATGCCCAGGTTGTGAGCTTGATCCCCAGTGGGGGACTTGCAGGAGGCAACCGATCCACCATGATTCTCTCTCATCATGGATGTTTCTATCTCTCCCTCTTCCTTCCTCTTTGAAATCAATAAAAGTATATTGGAAAAAAAATAAATGGTACCAATAGGTATATCAAGCCTTAACTTCCCTTCTAAGTTTCTGGTAACATTTACATATAGTCTAAGTGAACTAGGGCATTAGAACTGATGCTTCTCCAACACCAGAGGAGGCCTAAGATTTAGGGTGGGGAAAGAGGAAAAAGAGGCAGCATAGGAATAGTGGGAGGTAGGGTAAATTTTAGGGTATAAATGATTCTAGTGTTTGCATAACTTCTTGTGGTTTAACACAAGTATGGGGAGGAAGAACCTTTCCTCTACCTTTTAATTATTAGACCTCTTTCAGCTGGTCTACTAATTAAATCTACGTGAGACAGATTAGCAAGAGAAAATAACCAAATTTAATCACATAAGTATGTATAGGAACCCTACACACAGAAGCAGTTCAGAGACAAAAAGGGAAAGTAAGGTAGACATGGCATTCAGAGTTAAGGATGCAGTAAGGCACCCTGGCACTTCAGAGGGGAGGAGGGTCATTTGCAGGACAGATGCTCAGTAATTAGAAGTGTGCTCAGCCCTATAAATAGGTCATAAAAAGTTATTTTTGCCGATACTCTTATTATGATCAAGGCCCCAAATTTAAATTCTTTAAGGAACAAGTAAAAGTTTCTCATGAGCCTGCAAGGTTTCGATTGCCTTCATCTCAACATAATTCACATACCAAAGTGGCATATCTTGGGGAGTTCTGTTCTGAACCCTTTAGTAGTAACTTTTTTGCACCCACTAACAGATTTAGCAAGGCATACTCTCATTTATTTATTCATATTATAGTTCTGGAGTCTAAGGTACATTTACATAATTAAACAAATATTCTGAAAACACTGATAATCATACTGGCCCCTATTTCATAATTTTGTCTATAAGATGATTTTGTAAAATACCCTAAACATTATTAAAGTATATGAAGCTCTGCTTCACAAAAATGTTTTTGTATGTCTGAAATATTCATTTTAAAAAAGTTATTTAAAAAACCTGCCAACCTATTCTTCTTGGACACAAGAGACAAGATGGTTTGGTTTTGCCATAAAATTCTTTAAAAAAATTTTTCTTGGCAGGTGAAGCTTGAAATATTAGATAATAAATAACAGCATTGGGAGATTACATGAGGGATATAAATGTACCATACTGGAAAAAGTATCCAAGATAACAAAAATCACTCCATTAGGTCATATTCAGATACAAAGAACACGCACAACTGGAAATAGGGATGTGATTAACTACTGCTGTGGGTTCAAAAAAACAGCCCACTCAAAAGCAACATCTTATAGGAATAGTCACTCAGACTTTCTCCAGACAGTAGCTGACATATTGTTTTGACATTTGTCATGGTATCAATCATTCTGAAAAAACTAACAAACAAAAACAAAACAACACATTAGGACAAACATGTCAAACTCGTGGCCCATGGGCCGCATGCAGCCCACAGGAATATTTTTGCGGCCCAGCCAATATAACAGTATGTAAGAAACGTTTTAATAAAAATTTCATAACATAATTTTTACAATATCCTGTTATACATAATTACTAATAACGAACTACAACATTCGCTAATGACTACTATAATCATGTTGCATTCATTTCCCTTACGTGCCTTACGCGCAGGCGCACCATTTCTCTCCACTAATACTAGCAGCAAATATTTTAGTAGCCGATTGCCACGTTCTTAGTCTTGTACTGACTTATTTGGTGTGAGCAACAGGAAATATTTTGCTTTTGGAGAAGAAGAAAAATAGGTTTATTTGTGTTACACTTATTAATTTGTGCAGTTATTCAGTGTCTGGTAAGTTAATGTTCAAGAAAAAATATTAATTTTTATTAAAATGTTCTATTATTTTATGTTAACGATTACTCATTTATTTCAGCCCTTTGCATTCAACATGTCTCTATCGAAATAAACCTATGTTTCTATGAAAATTGAAGCTTACGTTTCTTTGCGGCTCACATAAACTTAAACCTTGTTTATTTGGCCTGTGTTAGCCTTTGAGTTTGACATGCTTGCATTAGGAACATCAAAGTAAACATATATGCAATTTATATTTCTCATGTTTGTGATAAAAATTGTTTTAAAGAAACAAGCTTAAAAATGTCTTATGGAATTTCAGAATCCTTTCTTACTTACTACATCCTCTATTTATGTTCAATTTCAATTTCTTTGTCTTTGTCCCATGATTTTCTTTGGGCAGATGGGTAGGCTGAGTGGACAATGGTATATGAATCCTACCTCAAAGCCTACGTGTGACTGTTGAACCTCAGGGAAGGGAGGGGAGGGTGGGCGGGAAGAGATCAACCAATGCACTTGTATGCATATATGCATAACCCGTGGACACAGACAATGGGGGTGGGAGCGGGCTGGAAGAGGTTAATGGGGGAGAAAGGAGGAGCTATGTAATACTTTCAACAATAAAGATAAAAAATAAAAAGACTAGGTGTAACATACAAGAAAGCACTAGGTTGGGAACACCCAGGTTATCATCCTGATTTTGTCATTCAACAGCTTTGTGATACTGAAGGAGTCTAAATTCTTTAAACTGCTCTTGTCTGTAAAGTTGAAAATAAAAGCAAAGTGGACTAGAGAATTCGTAATATTCCTTCCAGCTCTAATTTCCAACAGTCTTTCTTTTCTAAACTGAATAACCTCCAATACAAAGCTATGTTGGTGTGTCAGAACATCTTGGGACTCGGATTTGCTGCCTTTTGATCTGATGATTTGTCTGCAGGCCATCTACTGCAGGACAATGTAATTGGGAGTAGATAACAAAATGGCTGGACCTACACATGGAGAGAGGACTGAAAAGGAAAAACATACCTCTTTAACATGACCCTAACACAAAGAGGTATCAGACTGGAAAAGAGGTCAATTCACTGAGCTAGAAGGAATTGACTATGTATGCAGAAAATGCCAAAAGTTGTGGATCTCTATGCCATTGCTGCTCATATGCATATATTAGTCACTTTTCATGCTAGTTATTCAGGATAGAAGTCCTGCTAAATTATACTGATTCCTTGCTACTGGCTTAGTAACCAGAATTCACACAGGGCCCTAATGCAGTGATAAAGATAGGATTACAGAAGATATTTTCTACATATTGCTACATTAGTTGATTTTAGAGACAGAAGGGGGGAGACAGAAACATTGATGTGAGAAACATCAATTGGTTGCCTCCCATATGCACGCTGACTGGGGATCAAACCACAACCTTTTTGGTGTACAGGACGACAATCCAACCAACTGAGCCACATGGCCAGGGCTGTTACCTTTAATTAAAGTAACTTTTACTTTTATAATTTTCAAAGTACTTTCACATACTTTCCATGTCAGTATCAGAATTCGAAAAGGCAGGGAGGACAGGCATTACCATGTCCAGATTATAGATGAAGAATTTTAGGTGATACTCAGAAAGATTAAGGAAAAGCTTTAATGTAAAAAAATCAGACGTTTGTAAATGAAGCTGAGGTCAGGCCCAGGTATGCTACCTACTAGCCCAGTGCTCTCTTCAGAATGCCACCTTTTCACCTTACAATGCATAATGCTGGTCATAGGGACTGTGCACATGGAAGTGTATGTTACATCATCACTATGAAAAAACAATTAATTGTGATGTTCTTACTCAAACCTCCTGATCAACGTAAAGCTGACTTCTAGCCTCTGAGATGTGGAAATGTTAAGGAATAATGAAAGGCCCATACAAATGTACTGATAGCTCTAAACAAAAAACTATTTTCACAAATAGGAAATGATTACCAGCAATACCTTGACCTCTACATGCCTATGCACACTCACAAAGCAATCACAGTCAGTTCATCTTTTGACTTTTAGAATATTAAGCCTGCTTAAAGTTTCCTTTTTTCTTTTAAGAAACTCATTAGATATATTCAAAATGGTCCTCTACAATAGTTTAAATTTAAATGTACCAGAATTTTCCTGTGTTCCAAAAATGTACAATTCTAAATTACTAATCAATTACCAGTCGTTTTTTATTTAACATTTCCTTTTTTTCCAGAAGGTAATTCTCTTTTCTGTTACTAAATTGATTTAAAAAATACAGATTATACCAACATTAAGATTGTTCATCTTTTTTTCTTTAAGATTGTATTTTTCAGACTTTGAGATCAAGCACTAATCTAAAATTTTTACATTTAAACATATAAGGTTACCTTTTCTATTTAGGTACTTTTGCCTTTTTTCCTTAAAATAAATACATTGCCTACCTATCTAAAGAGCGTTGCTTAGGCTGATTTTATTACAAGGGGAAATGAGTTTAGAAAAATCTTACCTATCTAGCTCAGCCGGCATGGCTTAGTGGTTGAGCGTCGACCTATGAACCAGGATGTCATGGTTTGATTCCCAGTCAGGGCACATGCCCGGATTGCGGGCTTGATCCCCGAGTATGGGATGTGCAGGAGGCAGCCAATCAATCATACTCTCCCATCACATACATGTATGTATGTGTGTGTGTGTGTGTGTGTGTGTGTATATATATATATAAATAAATAAATAAATAAATATTACCCATCTTTAATTTGTACAGATATGGTGTTATTTAAATAACTTCTCCACAGATGACAGGAATGTCACTTCAAACTCCTGATCAGAGAATCTGCTTACAGATGCACGAGCATTATTTCTGATTTGGAGTCTCTTTTCCTCAGACATGGAAAGAATATGAGCCATAGTTTCAGCATAGCCTTCTTCACTTTCAGCCAGAAATCCAGTTACTTCCCCTTCATAAGGAATGACAATGTCAAGCTTCGGGCCCCCTGAATTGTGTGCAAGGATAATTGTGCCAGCTGCCATACACTCAACAACTCCTGAGGAAAAAACAAAAGCATGTAGTTTAAGTTTTTGAACATGTTCATATGAACAAGAATGAACAGAAACCTTAAAAAATTGTATGAGACTTATGAGAAATTTAATTACATATCTATATGTCTATAAATGTGCTCATTTAACTTCCATGGTACAAAATAAAATAATATTAAGGTTTTTAATTTTCAAACTTTCACAATTAATTTTAAAATAAATACATTGCCTACATATCTAAAGAGCGTTGCTTAGGCTGATTTTATTACAAGGGGGAATGAGTTTAGAAAAATCTTACCTATCTAGCTCAGCCGGCATGGCTTAGTGGTTGAGCGTCGACCTATGAACCAGGATGTCATGGTTTGATTCCCAGTCAGGGCACATGCCCGGATTGCGGGCTTGATCCCCGAGTATGGGATGTGCAGGAGGCAGCCAATCAATCATACTCTCCCATCACATACATGTATGTATGTGTGTGTGTGTGTGTGTGTGTGTGTATATATATATATAAATAAATAAATAAATAAATATTACCCATCTTTAATTTGTACAGATATGGCGTTATTTAAATAACTTCTCCACAGATGACAGGAATGTCACTTCAAACTCCTGATCAGAGAATCTGCTTACAGATGCACGAGCATTATTTCTGATTTGGAGTCTCTTTTCCTCAGACATGGAAAGAATATGAGCCATAGTTTCAGCATAGCCTTCTTCACTTTCAGCCAGAAATCCAGTTACTTCCCCTTCATAAGGAATGACAATGTCAAGCTTCGGGCCCCCTGAATTGTGTGCAAGGATAATTGTGCCAGCTGCCATACACTCAACAACTCCTGAGGAAAAAACAAAAGCATGTAGTTTAAGTTTTTGAACATGTTCATATGAACAAGAATGAACAGAAACCTTAAAAAATTGTATGAGACTTATGAGAAATTTAATTACATATCTATATGTCTATAAATGTGCTCATTTAACTTCCATGGTACAAAATAAAATAATATTAAGGTTTTTAATTTTCAAACTTTCACAATAATGCTGCTTTGTTCTTAATTAAAACAGATAAGTAGATGGAAGGATGGTCTATATAAAACAGATATGATGTGAATAATAAAACAAAGTAGAAGACTAGAGAAAGTTAGCAGGATGGTAGATAATTAACGGATATGGAAATATAAAAGAAGTAAAAAGGTATCAAAATCAAAAATATAACAGTTCAAATTACAGCAGTAGGAGAAAACAAGGAAAAAAGTAAGACATCTCAGTGAGGCATACTATTACTGATGCTTAAGTTACTGCCTGGATTTCCGGCAAATCTGAAACTACTGTGTGCCCAACAGCAGTGAACTAAATGAAAGTTTTGGTTAGTTTCTGCCAAATAATGTAGGTGAGGATATAAGTTACTCTAGCCAGAATGTCTTAACTGTGCTTCTAGAGAGAATTAAGCCCTTCAGAAAGTGAGTTAGTTGACTGCAGAACTGATATTCTAGATGCACAGGAAAGAAATGAAATCATTTACAACCGTTTCTTCAAAAGTGGTAAAATCTCTATGGAACAGAATTTTCTGTTAGTGTTGTAATTTGAATTCTTATTTGAAAAATATGGATTATATCATAATATTCTGTTCAAGGCTGGATACCATTCCTCTATACTTTCTCAGAGACCTCAAATCTAATCAATTTTATTCCCCTCCCTCCAGGATTTTCCACCTCTTCAGTTCATAAGTCCTCCTCTTGCTAATGTCTCTTCTTTCATCTCCCTTTCACACATAAACTTCTGAAAAGTATGGTTTGCACTTACTACTTCACTTGCTCACCTACATTCAATGCTCAACTTACCACGATTCAACTCTTGCTTCTCCTCCTCCTGTACTGGTAAACTGCTCTTGACCAGGTCACCAGTCACTTCCTTATCTGGCCCAGCATCTGGGAAGCATGGAAACTTGCTGCCCTTACTCTTCCTCCCCAAACACTCTCTCCCCTTGATTTCCATGACACTGCATTATACTGGTTTTCTTCCTCTCTCTATTTCTTCTCTTCTGCTTTGCTGGACACTCTTCTTCTGCCCACTTCTGAGCTGTTACTATTCTCAGCAGTTTGTACTACGGGCCTCTACACATTTTCTGTAGGCAATCTTATCCACATCCAAGGGGCCTGCAGTAACTACCTGGACAACAACAACAACTCAATCTGTATTCCCAGAGCAGGTCCCTCTCCTGTACTTCAGACTCATATATATAAATGCTTGCTGGATGCACACATGTACAGTGGAATGTCATTTCTCAAACTTAATTCATTCCAGAAGGTTGTTCGAGAAATGATTTGTTCGAAAACTGAATAATTTTTTCCCATTAGAAATAATGTAAACTGAATTAATTAGTTCCAAACCCCCAAATGATTCCTTGTTTTAACTTTTCTTATATACAGCACATGTCTAATATACTGTTTAATTTAGAAATAAACACTTCTTAAATTTATCGAACCACCCCCTATGAGCCTTAAAGGAATTTTTCATATACAGTAGGTCCTCGGGTTACGTTGGAGATCCGTTCCTACAGCACGACATAACTCGATTTTCGCCGTAAGTCGGAACCCACCTACATAAGCACCTCCGTCACTCACATGGAGCACATACACAGCAGTAATGAAGTGAAACAGTAAAAAAAATTTAAAAGAAAGATAACAATTCCTGACCTTTACTTTGGGTAAATAATAAAAAACATAAAGCACATAGGTACATACGTCGAAATGACAGAACTTTTTTTTTTTTAAATAAATACTGTAAATGGGAGATGGTGATGTAACCACGAAATGACGAATGTCGAGGCCGACATAACTGGAGGCCTGCCTGTATCACTGTTAGGTCTGATCAAATAATTGAATCAACACTCCCTCCTCTGGGAACTGACCTTTAGACCACTTCACAGCATTCCCTTTGGCTTAGACTACATTCCACTTGCTAAGACCACATTCCATTTGCTAAGACCATTATCCTTCCCCTCTGGACCTTCCTAGGATCCGGACCAGCTCAGAGAATTCTCCACTCAAAAAAAGTCCGCCTAGAATTCTTTAAAATATTTGACTCCCTGTCCCTGGGTGCTGATGCCATTTTGGGGTTTATCCCATCTGGTATCCAGATGACCCTATATTCATAATCCCACCACTTTGGCCTTGTGCATTCCTCCTTTGGGGACCCTAACAATCACTGCCTTTGAAATGCTATCACCAGGTAACTGCTTTTCCTTTATCCAAAACAACAGCAGTTTTTCTATCTACAGTGGGGCCTTGACTTATGAGTGTCCCGACTAACGAGTTTTTTGAGATACCAGCTGTCTCTTGGCCGATTTTTTGCATTGAGTTGATAGAGTAATTTGAGTTAACGAGCTCCTTAACGAGCCTGGGATTACTGTTTTGTGAACACGTTCACACCTTTAGCAACATTAGAACTCTGCACGCCCCCTACTGGGGATGGAGCCTGCAACCCAGGCAGGTGTCCTGACCAGGAATTGAACTAAGGACCTCTTGGGACACTCAACCACTAAGCAACACCAGCCGGGCACATTAGCACTCTTGATGCCTTCTTTATGTTTTAAAATTGTGCGGATTGGCCCAGCATCAACCTATGAACCAGGAGGTCACAGTTCAAGGCACGTGCAGGGATGCGGGCTTGATCCCCAGTAGGTGGGGTGCAGGAAGCAGCCAATCAATGATTCTTTCTCATCATTGATGTTTCTATCTTTCTCTCCCTCTTCCTTCTCTTTAAAATCAATAAAAGTGTATTTTTAAAAAAACTGTGCTCATCACCAGCAACAAAAGCATCCTCTCCTTTGCTTGTCTGCTGAGATGCTTTTTGTCATGCGTGAAAGGGTTGTCAGGTCAAAAACTGAAGTTTTGGTAGAAAACCGAGGCATTTTTTTCTGTGAACAACTTGGTTGAGAATGGAATTGTTCGAGATGGAAGACATTCGAGAAATGAGGTTTGACTGTACATGTCCTTCAGGCAATTTAAACTCTACATGCTAGAAACTTGGCTCATTAACAGCCTCTCCTCTTGTATTCCCTCTCTAGGTAAAAGGCATCACCATTCACACAGTTGTCCAAACTCCTCATTGCCTTTCATTTAATACATCCAATTAATCACCAAATCCTGTTCAATCCTTCTTCAGAATCTCGCTGGCATGTTCACCTACCAGGTTCACAATGCCAACACCTGTCACCCAGGTTGCTGCAGCAGCCCAACTCAACTTCCTGCCTTTCTAGTCTTGCTCTTCCTGTTTCTTACCTAACCAATCCATTCCCCATATTGCTGCCACAGTGAACTTTAGGAAACAGAATGCTTTTAAATCCAAAGTTAAAATTTTTCTATCTTTTCCCACTGGCTTAATATGGCCATGTGATCCTCCATTGTCTTGCTGCTCCTCTGTCATGCTCCAGCCATACCGAACTCTGTTCCTTGAATGTGCCTGCTAATGCTCCTTTTGTGATGCCTGTCACCATGTTATACCTACCCTTCTTTTGCTGGCTACCCTCCCCTCTTTTGCATGGTAGCTTCTAATTACTGACAGGTCCCAGCTTAAGTATCACATCATTTCCTGGGCCATTGTTTCCTGACCCCACAAGTCTGTGTTAGGTGTTTCTCTTAGGTTCTTTCATATTCTGCACTTGCCTTAGCATAGCACTCAGCACACTGTGCAGTTAACGATGACTGTTTAACTTGTCTGTATCACTCACAGAGCTGTGAGCCTCTGAAGTTTAAGAGCAGTTCTTATATGCCTGGCTCAATAAATGCTCAATAAACATATGTGGGAGGAAGCACGGGAAGTCAATTCCATACAGAAAGTTTGGATCAGCAGTTCTTGCTATATGTCTGAGCTTAGTACTGTGCTACTAACTAGGGACAGAAAAGAGTATAAGAGAAATTGTAGCCCTAGTGCAGGAGACTTCACTTCTATGTTTTTCTATTTTCCCCTAACACCTAGCAGTATGAGGCACTTGAGACATATCTTAAACCAAATCAGACACAAAACAGTACTTGATTATATACCCAAATCTTTACATAACAGGTCAGAAAGAGTAATTAGTTCTGGAATAGATAAGGCTATATTGAAGAGCAAGGAGATTTAAGCTGAACATTTATAATGGAATTTGGCGGAAAGAAAAGGAGAGGACATTCCCATAATGAGAACAGAATCAATAAAAGAACCAAAGAATTTCTGTGAGACGTCCACCTGAAGAGAGTGGTTCTCAGCTTCTGATGCAAAACAGAATCACCTAAGGAACTTTACCAAAATACTTAGCCCTGGGCCCCACCCAGAAATTCTGATTTGGTCCTTCAGTGGGATCAGTATGTATATGGGGGTAGGTGGGGAGAGAAAATGTAGTGGTTAAGAGCAGGGGCTATCTGGGTTAGAATGTGGGCTCTACCTCTTCCTGTGTGACTGACTTGGGCATGTTCTAAACCTCTCTGTTTATATATAAAATAGAAAAACTTCCAGAGTATTATAATTTTATCAATATACTTCATAGCAACAAACAAGTTAAAGAACAAACTCACCAATTCCAAAATGCTCATTCCACATGGTATGCAAACCAATTGTTCCTTTAGACAAGTAATTCTTTAATTCATCAAATGGAATATTTATTTTAAATTCCACATCTTCTTGAACTCCTAGGTCTTCACACAGTCTTCTCAGTTGGTTTACTCTAAATTCATCATCTTGGTTACGACAACCTCCAATGAGGACAAGTTTAAGTGAAGGAAGTGACTCAGTCTTCCTCATATTCAACAATTTAGCAAAGGCTCTGATCTGCAAAGGATGATTCTTTTCAGGCCTGAACTGGCCAACAGAAACCAGTAAATGTCCTGGGGTCATCTTTTTCGCCTCTAAGGGAATGTCCAGAAATGTATGCACATCACAAGGTGGATAAACAATGTTAGTGCAATGCCCAACCTTCCACAGTGAGAGAATATGGTTTAATGTCCAAGAAGAATTGACCATGACTATATCACTGCAGGAACCAACAAGTCCATAAAGAAAAGCAAATAAATAGTAATAGATGAGCTTTACTTTGCTGAGAAAAGGATTCCTGGTAATGAAGGTTGCATTATTAAATCTAGCATTTTGATTCTTCACTACAGAGAGCATGTCAGTGCTGATAGTGGGATAATGAACATAGCTTCCAACTCGGCAACCACCTAAATACTTAAACAGAGGAAGTGTGAAAGCATATCCCATTGAATCGATGTAAATATCAGGGACACACTGCATCAGGGCTTCCCAGCCAAGAAAGATGGACCCTAGACTCTGGCCCAGCAGTGTGAAGTAAGGATAGAGAGAATCTTCCACAAGGTAGCGTTTCCTTAAGAAAACAAACCTCACTGGGTGAGTTAATCTGATGTTAAATCTTCTGAAAGCACCTTCTAGTATTTGTTGACTGCTGACATTAACATCACCAGTATAAACAACATAAACTGCTGCAGGATACCTAAAATAGAATACAATAGTTAAGAATTTCATTAGTTTAGGTTAAAATCAAGCAAAAAGTTATAGATTTTTTTTCTCACAATCATAAGAAGCTTATTTTTAGACTAAAAAAATGTTTTCCACTCACTGCATTTGGACTACTGACCTCATTCTTTCCTGCCCTATAACTAAAATGTTAGTCCTTCAAATGAGACTTCTAGTTCTTTGCTCTCTCCTCCACTAAGTTTCCTATAGAGCAGACACAAACAAAAACTGATTTATAAATGAGACTTTTTCATTTTCAAGAAATATTAAAAATTTTATTTTGACAACTTTTTCAATATAAAAATGGTAGTGAAATATTAATAAAATATATGAGTTAAGTTTCACTGAAGATATCTTTAGATAGAATGGTAAATGCTAAAGCACTTCTCAGTGTTATCTGAGTAATAAAAAAGGTTATAAAAACTAGATCCTCACATGGTTCTTCATAGCACTTAGAATAAAATCTAAACTCCTTACCCTGTTCACTGAAGCCCTGTAATCTGGGTCCTGTCGCCCTCTGTACCTTGGTCTTCTACTTTCTCCCTTGCCTACCAGGGTTCAGCCAAACTGACAATCCTTTCTTTGAACAAGCCAAGCTGCTTCAGTCTTAGGGGACTTGCAGTAGTTGTCCCTTTGCTTTGAATTCTCTTTTCTCATCTCCATTGTCTTTTCATAAGGCAGGCAGTATAGCAAGTGGTGTAGAGTAGGGGCTCTAGTAACTCAGATTCCTTGTTTGTCAAATGAAGATAAGAGTAATGACCTCACAAGGTTGTTAGGAGGATTGAGTGAGCTAACATAAATAAAATATTATTCAAACAATGCCTGGCACATAGTAAAAGTTCATTAAATGGTAGTACTTTTGTCATTCAAAAGTATCTCCTTAAAGAATTTCCCTAATTGCTCAATCTAAAGTATCAAGTCACACTCATATTATTCTATTTTAATTTCTTATATAGTACTTCTTACCATTTGATATTTTTCTTCTTTGCTTATTATCTTGTTTTCTCTCAACTAAAATCTAAGGTCTGCAAGAGGGACTTGATCTACCTTGTTCACCATTTACTCTCAATTTCTTTTTACAGTGCTTGAAACAGAGTAGTTCCCCAATAAATATTGCATAAGTATACTGTACCTTATGCTGAGTCAGGAAAGACTTATAGAAATTAACTGAAGAGAAAAAGATTATTTCAGAAAAAAGGGAACACTATATAAAAAGATAAGGAATCTAGAGAAAGCATGATGTTCAGTATGCTGGAACACAGTATATGTGACAGAGCAGAGAGGAATAAGAAACAAAATCTGGCAAGAGCAAGATGAAAAAGTATCTTCTGTGTCATACTAATTATTTGGATTTTTTTTTCTTGTAGGTGAGTTAGGAGTGATAGGGGTTGCTGGGGAGTATGTGTATAGATATAAAACTTTGCCACTGCCTTCTAGAATTAGATAATATCACTAGAGAGAAAAAGGTAATACACAGAGTTATGCAAAGAAAAGAATAGTATAGATTAAGGTGGAGAGGGCTGCAAGGAGGTGAGAATTAAGCGAGGATTTAAGAAAATTCTTTGGATTTAGGCACTTATGGAAAACAGAAGAGGAAATACAGGGGTGGTGGCTGGAAGCCAGGATGGGTCAAGAACATAGAAATGTAGCGCTAAGGGATTACCTGTGAAGGCTTTGGAAGGAAATGAAGGGCATGAATAACCACAGAAGGATAATAACCAGGAAGCAGAATAACCATAGGAGGATAACAGTTTTCCACATATAATAAAACAACAATGAAACCTGCACTTTACTATGCTTTCTCCTTTTTAAAAGGGAATCATAAATACTTCGGGGTGGGGAGGAAAAAAGCCTAAAACATTAAATGATGTATAATATATTCTTTCTAACATGGTAAGTTACTTAAGACTAGCCAACTGATAATGATATCAGAATTAGAAGCAAATAGATGCTTCCTAAAGATTATTTTGGGTATGCCACCACTGACTAAAAGTGCTCCACATTACTTTCTACTATTTAATCTCTTCTCCACATACTCTCCCAAGATGACTAGTTTTAAATTATGCCATAAAAGGGCAGATACTTTCCATTTTTTATCATAGCAACTAAATTCAATAGGATCTTATAAGGCAGATTGGCATATGAGAGAACTATTTCTTTGTTGAAAAATAGTTTAAAAATGAATTCCTGGCTATAAATAAGGTATTATATAAAGATGAATTTTGGGTAATGATTTTTAAAAAAAATGCTAATATAGCAAATTAGCTAAAAAAGATGCATACCTACTTTTTCTGCAGGGCCCTTAATGCACACCATAAAACTCTTTCTCCTCCTCCACCAGCATTGCAGTATGGATGAAAAAATGCAATCACCATTTGATCTTCCCCTTTTTTGCCAGTTGATGCTGAGTTTTTCTTTCTTTGTAGCAGCACCCTGATTCTCCAAAGGATAAGGATCAAACACAAACATAAAATTCCACATAAAATTAGCCCAGGGAAGAATAATGAATAAAAAAACCTGAAACAAGAGGGAAAAGGTGAAAATTGATATAATAATGCCCATTAAACAAAAATATGACTACAAAGTAAAGTCTACTTTCATACATCTACTTTATATAATAGTAGCAGAGAGAAATTTTTATAGCTTGTAAGCCTGCTAACGAAATACTCAATGACTGAAATTCTATTCCTACAAAATATCCAGATACAAAAGTATAAAAGTCCCCTTTAATTCCAGTCTCCACAGTAATGTTAGCAATTTAATATATTTATTTTTAATTAGTAATAAAAATAAATATTGAGCCATCTTTCTCCTAACTCAATATATGTGTTAAAGCAGCGGTCGCCAACCGGTGGTCTGTGGAACAATGGTGGTCCGTGAGGTCCAAAAGGTTGGTGACTGCTGTGTTAAAGGATTAAAACATATTTAATTATTAATCTCAACAAAACATTAGTAATAGCATCTGCTCCTCCAAATGACAATATCTAACCCCCCCAAACGTGTCTTCTCTCTCTCTCTCTTTTTAAGTAAAGTTTTATTTTTTTAAATGTATAGCTGGTGGAACAAAAAATGTATAGCTGGTGGGACCTGTTCGTGCATCTTCTTCAACAGCTGGGGCATCTCCATCTTTGGTGTTTCTGGTGTAAATTGCTTGAGCTCTGCGCTCTGAAACTAGTTTAATAAGTCCTTTCCTAAGGAGCCCCTGAAGGGCTCCTGGCCAAGGAACTGTGGATCTTCAGTCTCTCAGAGATAATAGCTGGGATTATAAGCTTATAGTTGGGAACTTCCTTATAGAGTTGGACATAATATGCTTTGCCAAATAAGACTAGGTTATTGAGCTTGTCCAGAACTTTGCCCTTGGACCACTTCTTCTTTTTGGCCTTACCCCCGGACTTGTTCACTGGGTTCTTTGTCTTTTTTTGGCCCACATTTTCTTCTTGTTATTGTCCTTGGGTGGCATTGTGAGACTTGGAGAGCAGGGCCTCCGCTGCTGCTTTGATAAGATGTCGGACTGAGAGCTTTCTCTCTCTGTCTCTCTCTCTCTCTCTCTCCCTCTCTCTAAAGACTAGTTTACTGATTTGTAAAGAGAGAGGAAGGGAGGTTGGGGGGGGGGTGGGGGGTGGAGAGATAAACATCAATGTGAGAGAGAAACATTGATCATCTGCCTCCTACAATCTTCCTACGAGGGATTGAGCCACAACCCGGGCATATGCCATGATCAGGAATCAAACCAGCTACCTTTCAGCACACAGAATGATGCTCAACCAACTGAGCCACACCAGCCAGGGCAAAATATGTCTTCTTGAATGATCAGTATTGCATTAGTTAAAAGTTTGGTGAAAGTTATGTCAGAGGAATGGTGTGTGAGAGAGCCCCTTGGCTGCTCACCCTGAAATATCAAGGAAACCAACTATAATTCAACAAAGAAATCCCTGTTCAACACAGACGCATGCATGAAAGGTCTGTGCCTTGACACACCTAAAGGTGGGCAACTGGGAAGATGAGGAGGGAGGAAAGCGCAGACAGCTTGCAGACACAGCGCTTCAGCCAAGAGCTGGAGTCTCAGCCTTGAAAGGGAAGGAAACTGGTGGTAGTAAGCCCTTCCTTTGGCTGGGAGCAACAAAGAGTTATGTGGGGGGTAAGGGTGGGGGTCTGAGGACCCAACAGGGCGAGTTGCAAAGGTGTGAACAGTTTCTGAGTCAGCAGATGCCTGACAGAACATGGGGTTCTACCCAGCAGCTCTCCACTGTCAGGATGACAGTGGGGTTTCAGACAAAGAAATAGAACCATAGAGCCCTGATGCACTTGGACCCGCCAAACTCACCTCCCATTGTCCTTAGAGTTGGGTCCAGGAGCATATTATCTGTAGACCAAGAGCTGTTGGAGTAGAACCACTGTTTCCCTCTGTGACTGAACCCTAGGAGGGGTGCTTAGGGCAGGACCCCATGGAGGTCAGGCGTCTCCATTATGGTGAGGGCAAAAAAATCCCACTCCCAAGTAACGTGGCTGTACTGTATTATGGAAGCCATGGTGATCAAGACTGGGAGATCACAAGAGATAAAAAAGTTTGCAATTCAGCGCTATCTACTGGAAAATAATATATTGATAGAGGAGAACAGCAAATACCATGAATAACCATAATAATGAGGATGACCAGAAAGGACATGAAAAATCCCCAGAAAGCAAGTTGGAACACTTGGAAATGTGTGATATAAATGACAGAGATCTCAAGATTGCAGTTCTGAAAATACTCAATGAGATGTGAGAAAATACAGATAGGCAATTCAATGCACTCAGAAAACAAATCAATGGACAAAATGAGTACTTTGCCAAGGAGATTGAAACTTTAAAAAATAACCAATCAGAAATCCTGGAAAGATTTCAATGCAATAAAGGAGATTAAAACCATGCTGAAAACCATGATGGCAGAAAACCATGATGGCAGCATAGGTAAACACCTGTACTTGCTGTCTCCCACAACCACATCAAAATTACAACTAAAATACAGAACCACCATCATTCAGAACCATCTGAAAGCTGGCTGAATGGAAGTCCTAAACTAGAGAAGTAACGAAAAGAAGCACACTGAGATAGTAGGAGGGGCAGAGGTACAGAACAGGCTGGTCCAACACCCACATGTGCCATTTTTTTAATCGGGACGGAGACTGTCTCTGCGGAGGTTGCCTGTGAGGAGCAAGGGGTCCGAGGCCCACATCAAATTCCCAGCCCAGGGTTCCAGAACTGGGAAGCGAAGTTCCTGAAACTATATGGCCAATAAAAAACAGCAGGGACTGTGGCTGAGTGACACGGAGGCTGCTGGAGATCCAGGTGTTCTTTTTAAAGGGCCAATGCACAAGCTTACTCAGATTTATCCCTCTGAGCTCCAGCACCGGATGGCTTTGGGGGACCCAGACACATACTGGGAGGAACTGGATTGTCCTGCATCAGGGCAGGAACTCGGGGAAGGCTTCCAGGCAAGGGTGCTGTTGAAGTCATTGTTCCTGTGCTGGGAACTCCCCCATCGCAGGGCTGACTGGCAGCCATATCTGAGTATCAGTTAGTCTGCTTCACACTGTTTGCTCCAACCCTTATGATCCCCTGAGATCCCGCCCCATCCAATTTGCAACCTCACCCAAGCTGTTTGCAGTAGCTTTTCCATATGAATGGCTTGTCCTGGCTCATGCATCACACTTTGCTAAAATCTCTCCAAAGAGTTGCAGCTGGTGTCAGTGTGCCTCGAACCTATCAATAAAAGGCCCAAGACCCACCAGCACTAGCACCAGCCTGCTTTGCTTCACAGCTGGGCCATGCCTGGGTACCACCAAGCCCAATACAAATAGCAGCCATATACAGATCCCTCTGTAGCTACTGCCAGGTGGTCCCAGCAGTGGCTGATTTTGCACCTCCCTGGAGGCCCCAGAGCCAGTGCACCTGGTGGACAGCTTCAGACCATACCAGATTACAACTCTATACATTCACAAGTGACACACTCAAGAGGCAGACTCAGGGAGCACCAAATGCCACTGAAGCAAGTCCTACTCCATAGGGATGTCTCCTGCACAGCAGCTCTCCCACTATAGTCACAGCTGGTCCTCACAACCAACTGGCCTAGAGGTCAACTCCTCCCAGTGATACCAACAGCAATAGAGGCTTAACTACAAGACTATGCCCCAGCCCACCCAGGGGCACACCTAGAGTGCCCAGCATAGATGACTGGGGAAACTGAGCCACTGGGCCCTACAGGACACCTACTGAACAAGACCAATTCCAGAAGACATAGCAGCTCTACCTAATACATAGAAACAAACATAGGGTGGCAGCCAAAACACAGGGAAGCAGACAAAGAAACAAGTCACAAATGAATAAAATGGAAGCAAGCAAACTACTGGATACAGAGTTAAAAACAATGGTTATAAGGTTGATCAAGGATCTTTACAAATCTTCAAGGCACTTAGTGAGACTTCCAAGGATCTTAGTGAGAATGTCAAAGACATGAAAAAGGACCAGTCAGAAATTAAGCATACACTAACTGAAATAAAGAATAATTTATAGGAATTCAACAGTAGAGGATTCCGAGAATCAAATCAACTATTTGGAATATGAGGAAGCAAAAAACACCCAATCTGACGAGCAAAAAGAAAAAAGAATCCAAAAATATGAAGATAGTGTAAGGAGTCTCTGGGACGACTTGAAGCGTACCAACATTCGCATTATCAGAGCAAGATATTGAAAACCTAGTTGAAGAAATATAGCAGAAAACCTCCCATCTGGTGAATGAAATAGACTTAAAGTCCAGGAAGTGCAGAGTCCCAAACAAGGGGAACCCAAAGAGGCCCACATCAAGACACATCATAATTAAAATGCCAAGGGTTAAAGACAGAGAGAGAATCTTAAAAGCAGCAAGAGAAAAGCAGTTAGTTACTTAAAAGGAATGACCCATACGACTGTAAGCTGATTTCTCAAGAGAAACTTTGCAGGCCAGAAGGAAGTGGCAGGAAATATTCAAAGTGATGAATAGCAAGGACCTACAACCAAGATTACGCTACTCAGCAAAGCTCTCATTTAGAATTGAGGGTAAGATAAAGAGCTTCACAGACAAGAAAAAGCTAAAGGAGTTCATCACTACCAAGCCAGTATTACATGAAATGTTGACGGATATTCTTTTTTTTTAACTTTTTATTTATTTGTTTTTTTTTTTAATCCTCACCCTTGGATATTTTCCCATTGATTTTAAGGGACAGTGGAAGAGAGAGGGAAAGACAGAGAGAAACATCAATGTGAGAGTAACACACAACTGGTTGCCTCCTACACGAGCCCTGAGCAGGGCCCAGGCCGGGGAGGAGCCTGCAACCAAGGTAAGTGCCCTTGACCGTAATCGAACCTGGACCCTTCAGTCAGCAGGCTGATGCTCTATCGACTGAGCCAAACTAGCGATGGCTTCTTTGTCTTCTTTTTTTTTTTTTTTAAATATATTTTAATTGATTTCAGAGAAGAAGGGAGAGGGATAGAGAGATAGAAACATCAATGATGAGAATCATTGATCGCCTGCCTCCTGCATGCCCACAGTGGGGATTGAGCCCCAAACCAGGCATGTGCCCTAACCGGGAATTGAACTGTGACATCCTGATTTATAGGTTGATGCTTATCCACTGAGCCATGCTGACCGGTCTTGAACAGTATTCTTTAAGAAGAGGAAGAAGAGAAAAAAAAAGATAAAAAATACGAACAATAAAATGGCAATAAATACATTTCTATCAATAATTGAATCTAAAATAAAAATAAACGAATAAGAAATCTAATGAACAAAATAAACTGGTGAATAAAACAGAATCAGAGGCATGGAAACATGGAACAGACTGACGAATCTCAGAGGGAAGGGGGAAGGGCAGGTGGGAAGAAATTACCCAAAGATCTTTTTTTAAATTTTATTGATTAAAGTATTACATATGTATCCATAACCCCAAATGCCCCCCCCACCCCACTCCTGTACATGCCCTCACCCCCCTGCTGTCTCTGTCCATTGGTTATGCTTATATGCATGCATACAAGTCTTTTGGTTGATCTTATCTATGGACACAGACAGTGAAGGCCTGGGGCATTGGAGGGGGGGAGGGAACATCTGTAATACATGCAACAATAAAGATTTAAGGTAATAAAAAAATAATAAAAAAGAGTGAATGACTGAGCACAGAAAACAGAACCAACCAGATGGAGGAAAGAATTTGTGATATCAAAGATAGGAATCTAAAAATAGCAGAGGGAAGAAGTGAGAGACCTGAGCATAAAGAAAAATGAAAGAGCTCTACAAGAACTGACTCCATCAGAACAAGCAATGTTATAATTACTAGAGGCCTGCTGCACAAATTCGTGCACGGGTGGGGTCCCGCCAGCCCTGCCCCCAGATCAGGGTGAGTGGGGGCCAACTGGGGGTGGGGTTGGCTGGGGGAAGGGTCCACGGGCAGTTGGCTGGCCAGCCCTGCCCCCTGGTTGAACTCCCAGGTGAGCTCCCAGGTGAACTCCTGGTAGAGGGGACAATATGCATATTAGCCTTTTATTATATAGGATAGGCATTGTGGAGGAGAAAGAGAGGGAGCAGGGAACAGAGATTCTATTCTAACTAATACTGAATGAGAACTTTCCAAACCTATGGAAAGAACTAGATCCTTAAATCCAAGAAGCAAACAGAACACCTAGTTACCTCAATTCAAAGAAGCTGTCTCCAAGGCACTTGGTCTAAAACTGTCAAAAATTAACGATAAGGAAAAAATTCTCAAAGCAGCCAGGGAAAAGAAGGAAATGATCTACAAAGGGAAACCCATCAGAATTTCATCTGGTTTCTCAGCAGAAATTCTACAAGCCAGAAGAGAGTGGAACCAAATATTCAAACGTCTGAAAGTGAGAAATTACCAGCCACAAATGACACATCCAGCAAAATTACCCTTTAAATTGAAAGGAGAAATAGGACTTTCCCAGACATACAGAACTTGAGGTATTTTATCACCAGAAAACCTCCAATGCAGTAAATACTCAAGGGAGTTATTCTACCTGAAACAAAGGACATAAGGTCACAACACTATGAGTAAGATTATCAAAAAACTTACAGCATAAACAGGGATAATTTGCGACAACAAAAACATAAAAGAGGAGGGGGTAAAGATCTAAACTGGCAAAGGAGGATGAAGATCAGATGCACTCAAAAGAAAAAAAACACTATGGTATATATGCAACTTTATTTTTTATAAACCTAATGGTAACCACCCACAAAAATCCCCATGCCAGAACACATAGCTTAAGAAAAGAGGAAAGAAGTATGGAATACTGCCTAACAAGCCAACAGACAAAAACACAAAGGAATAGAACCAAAGTAGGCACAGAGATACCAGAAAACAAAAGATAAAATGGTTATAGGAAGTCCTCATATATCAATAATCACCCTAAAGGTAAATGGTCTGAATTTACCCATAAAGAGGCACAGAGTAGCAGAGTGAATAAAAAAACAAAACCCAACCATATGCTTCCTAAAAGAGACATATCTAAGCTGCAAAGACAAAGGTAGATTCAAAGTAAAAGGGTGGAAAATGATTCTCCAAGCAAATAACATCCACAGAAAATCAGGTATAGCCACAATTATGTCTGTCAAAATAGATTTCAAGATAACAGATAACAAGAGACAAAGATGGACACTTCATAATGATACATCACGAAAACATAGCACTTCTTAATATATATATGCACTCAACCAGGGAGCACTGACATATATAAAATAACTACTCAAAGAACTAAAGGGAGAAACAGATCAAAACACAATCATAATTGGAGACTTTAATACTTCCACTGACATCTCTAGACAGATCAACCAAACAGAAAATCAATAAAGAAATATCAGTTTTGCCTAGCTGGTGTGGCTCAGTAGTTGAGTGTCAACCTATGAACCAGGAGGTCACAGTTCGATTCCTGGTCAGGGCACATGCCTGGGTTGTGGGCTCAATACTCAGTGTGGGCGTGCAAGAGGCAGCCGATCAATGATTCTCCCTCATCATTGATGTTTCTATCTCTCCCTCTCCCTTCCTCTCTGAAATCAATAAACATTGATTTTTTAAAAAGAAATACTGGCCTTAAATGAAACTACACATAATTGACATTTACAAAACCTTTCATCCCAGAAATCAGATTATACATTCTTCTCCACTGCACAGGGAACTTTCTCAAAAACAGATCATATGTTGGGTCCCAGAAAGTAGCATCAACAAATTCAAGAAGATTGAAATTATACCTAGCATATTCTCCGACCATAATACCTTGAAATTAGAAATCAACAGCTAAAAGGATGTAAAGAAACCCACAAATACATGGAGATTAAACAACATACTACTAAAAAATGACTGGGTCAAAGGAGAAATAAAAGACGAGATCAAAAGATATATAGAGACAAATGAGAATGACAATACAATACATCAAAATGTCTGGGATGCAGCAAAAGCAGTAATAAGAGGGAAGTTTAATCATTACAGGCCTATCTCAAGAAACAAGAAAAATCCCAAGTAAATAATCTAGCATTACATCTTAAAAGAACTAGAAAAAAAAAAGAACAAAAGCAACCCAAAGTTAGCAGAAGAAAGGAAATAATAAAAAGAATGGAATGAAATAGAGAACAAAAAGACTATACAAAAAAATTAATAAAACAAAGAGCTGGTTCTTTGAAAATATTAATAAAATTGACAAACCCCTATCTAGACTCACTAAGGAAAAAACCCATATAAATAAAATCAGAGATGAAAAAGAAGTCACCACAGGCATTACAGATATACAAGGGATCATACTAGAATATTACAAAAGATATTTTTGGCACCAAATGCAATAACTTAGAAGAAATGAATAAGTTCCTAGAAATATATAACCTTCCTAGAATAAATCATGAAGAATTAGAAAATCTAAATAGAATGATCAGCAGTGAGGAAATTGAAACAAACATCAAAAACCTCCCCCAAAACAAAAGTCCAGGACCAGATGGCATCACCAGTGAATTCTACCAAATGTTCAAAGAAGATTAAAAACCTATCCTTCTCAAACTCTTCCAAAAAACTGAAGAGGCAATACTTCCTAAAATATTCTATGAGGCCAATATAATCCTGATACCAAAACCTGGCAAAGATAACACAAAAAAAGAAAATTACAGACCAATATCTCTGATGAATACAGATACAAAAATACTAAACAAAATACTAGCAAATGGAATACAACAGTACATCAAAAAAAATAATACATCACGATCAAGTGGGGTTCATTCCAGGGGTACAAGGATGGTTTAACATACACAAATCAATCAATGTAATACACCACATTAACAAAAGAAAGAATAAAATCTTATCATTTTATCAATAGATGCAGAAAAAGCATTTAAGATACAATATCCATTTATTATGAAAACACTCAATAAAATAGGAATAGAAGGAAAGTAATAATAAAGGCCATCTTTGATAAACCCTCAGCTAATATCATACTCAATGGTGAAAAACTGGAAGCTTTTCCTCTAAGATCAGGAATAAGACAAGGATGTCCACTCTCACCATTCTTATTCCAAGGCAGAGCAATAAGGCAAGAGAAATAAGTAAAAGGTACCCAAATGGAAAAGGAAGAAGTCAAACTGTCACTTTTTTCGGATGACATGATTCTTTAGAAAACCCTAAGACTCCACCAAAAACTATTAGAAACAATAAACAAACACAGTCAAGTTGCGGAATACAATATCAATGTGCAAAAATCCATTGCCTTCCTGTATACTAACAACAAAACTTCAGACAAAGAAATGGAAAAAAAAAATTCCTTTTGCAATTGCTATCAAAGAACAAAATACTTAGAAATAAATGTAACAAAGAACATGAAAGACCTATATATTGAAAATTACAAAGCATTATTAAAAGAGACTAAAAAGACACAACAATATGGAAAATATCTCATGTTCATGGATTGGAAAAATCAACACTGTAATGGCCATATTACCCAAAGCAATATACAGATTTAATGCAATTCCTATCAAAATCCCAATGGCATTTTTTAAAGAAATAGAATGAGAAATCATCAGATTTGAATAGAACCACAAAAGACCCCGAATAACCAAGGCAATCCTGAGAAAAAAGAATGAAGCTGGAGGTATCACGCTACCTGACTTCAAATTATACTTCAGAGCTACGAAATCAAAACAGTATGGTACTGGCAGAGAAACAGACACATAGATCAATGGAACAGAATAGAGAACCCAGCTATAAAACCACATTTATATGGATAGATAATTTTCGACAAAGGAGCCAAAAACACACAGTGGAGTAAAGATAGTCTTTTAAAAAATGGTGCTGGGAAAACTGGAAAGTCATATGCAAATGAATGAAACTGGATTACAGTTTGTCCCTATGTATAAAAAGTAATTCAAAATGGATCAAAGACCTAAATATATGACCTGAAACAATAGTTACACAGAAGAAAACATAGGTACTAAACTTATGGACCTTGGTAGTAGAAAAAAAATCTTATGAAGTTGACCCCACAGGTAAGGAAAGTAAAGGCAAAAATAAATGAATGGGACTATATCAAATTAAAAAGCTTCTGCACAGCAAAAGAAACTGACAACAAAACTAGAGGCGCCAACCAGATGAGAGATATTTGCAAACAGTAGCTCCAACAAAGGTTTAATTTCCAAAATATATAAAGAACTCATAAAACTCAACACCAAATAAACAAACTCCCCAATCAAAAGTGGGCAGAGGATTTGAAAATACACCTCTCCTAAGAAGACATATGAATAGCCAGTAGATATATGAAAAGATGTTCAACCTCACTGGCAATTAGGAAAATGCAAATCAAAACTACAATGAGATATCACCTCATACCTGTTAGAGTGGCCATTATCAACAAGACAAGCAATAACAAGTGTTGGAGAGGTTGTGGAAAAAAGGAACCCTCATTTCCCACTGGTGGGAATATAGACTGGTACAACCACTATGAAAAGCAGTCTGGTGATTCCAAAAAAATTAAGAACAGAGCAATCCCTTTCCTGGGTATATATCTGAAAAACTCGAAAACATGTATATGCACCCCTATGTTCATTGCAGCATTATTCAAAGTGGCTAATTCATGGAAACAACCAAAGTGTCCTGCCATAAAAAAGGATGAAATAGCACCATTTGCAGCATGGATGAATCTTGAGAACATTATGCTAAGTGAAATAAGTCAGAAAAAACTAAGAACCATATGATTTCACTCACATGTGGGATATAAAACTGAAACTCGTGAACACAAACAGCAGAGTAGTGGTTGCCAGAGAGAAGAGGAGGGGAAGAAGGGGGTCCTAATATATGGTCACAGGAGATTTGACTGTGGGTGGTGGGCACACAATGCAATATACAGATCTTATAACATAGAAACTCACACCTGAAACCTGTATGTTCATGTTGAGCAATGCCACCCCAATACATTTCTCTCACTTCACATCAAGTAGAACAATTTCTGGGGTAAGAGGAATAGAATTTTAATTTCTCTATTTGATCTGCGTACATGACCCTAAAATCACCGCCTTCCCTTATTTGCTTCTGAATGAGTTGCCAAAAAAGCCACTAATGTTCTACCTTGTGCACTTTAGTGAACTCACTCCCACACTTACTGCTAAAAGGTTCTCTATTATTGCCACATCAACTGAAGCTCTGAAAACACAAGGACCCAGGCTTGTTCACCACCATATCCCATAATACCTGGTACAGAGAAGGCATACAATAAATATATATGAATGCAAAATTTGATTACCTCCTCAATGTCTCTTAAATTATGGTGAAATAATTTCTCAAGTTATATTTTTCTCTTACGCTTGGTACCTAACTTAGTATTTGTAATACCATGCCTATCCTTTATGATGAATTTGAGGGCCTTATAGGTCACAAAAACAATAAAATACTAAAACTTAAATAAACACAAATTCTTTGGAAAGTAAATATCTTATTGATATTGTTTTTATTTTATTTATTGTTAAAAAAATTTTATTTAATGATTTTAGAGAGAGGAAGGGAGAGAAACAGAGAGAAAAATATCAATTTTGTTGTTCCATTTATTTATGCATTCATTTGTTAATTTTTTTTTTTGTAAATCGTCACCCAAGGATATTTTCCCATTGATTTTTAGAGAGAGTGGAAGGGAGGGGGAGAGACAGAAGAGAAACATCATGGATTGGTTGCCTCCCACACATGCCCCAGGGATCAAGCCTGCAATGAAGGTTGGAATCAAACCCAGGACCCTTCAGTCTGCAGGCTGATGCTCTATTCACTGAGCAAACCAGCTAGGGCCATTTGTTGATTCTTGTATGTGCCCTGACCCAGGACTGAACCGGCACACTTGGCATATGGGGAGGATAGTCAGGGCCTATAACATTTTTATTTTAAATAACCCTGTATTTTCCAAACCAAAAAAAAGGAAACTTAGTAAGGGTGTCACTGTTTTAGTTTGCAAATCTCATTGAAGTCTGGCTTAACAGAAGATAGTGGCTTCTTGTATCTGCTTCTGCATTCAACCTGTAGTGATATGTTGTTTTATTTGAAGTATATGAAGTAAATGCAAACTCATTCAGATACATACTAGGAAAAGGGAGCATATTTTAATAGCCTTTTCAGATAGCTGAGGATATTTTTCCGTGATGCTATACCAAAAAAAAAAGTTATTCAGCAAACATTTATTTAGCCATTACTATGTGCAAAGTACTGAATTAGGGGCATTTCAAATGACAGGGAAGAATATGCAAAGCAGCAAATTAGGGGTATTTCAAGTGACAGGGAAGAATAAGAAGGATCCAAAATAGGCTTTTGCACTCAAAATGTTTTTAAAAATCATTATAGAATTTGAAATAGAGGGACAAAAATGAACAATGAATACCTGAATTTTGGAGCGAATACGTTAGTACTGCTAATCAGGATGCTATTTTGCTAATTATAAATTTTCAACCTGAACTAAAAGGGTGGGGAGGGGGAAGGGACAAAACACAGAATTTATTCTTGAATTATTATTTATTTTATTATTTTCCATATGAACTGTAAACCTACTTTTGCCACACCCTGTATGTAGGTGTTAAAAGACCTGTTGGGTAAAATAGACTAGGTCTTTCCGTTTTATTAGTGTAGGGCAAGACAAGTAAAATACAGTACTGTATCAACAACAAACGTGGGGGGAAAAGTCTAGTTTTTTCACCCAAATGTTTATAGTCTTTATTCTGGATGGTAGCATTCTTGGCGAATTTTCATTTTTGCTCACCTATTTCCTAAATGTTCTATAAGAAACAGTTTATTACTTATGTAATAAAGATACATGCCGTAATATTTTATATAACCATTCTTACATTAATCAGAAATAAAAATCAATGGACAGCCAAGAAGCAAGGGATTGGCCCTAGCCGGTTGCTCAGTGGACAGAGGGCTGGCCTGGCTCTGAAGGGTCCCGGTTGGATTCCTGCCAAGGGCACAGCCTGGGCTGCAGGCGCAACACCGGCGGGGAGCCCGCAGGCGGCCGCGATCCCTGATTCTCTCTCATCATTGATGTTTCCATCTCTCTCCCTCTCCCCTCCTCTCTGAAGTCAATAAAAATATATTTAAAAATAAAGGAGCAAGAGATTGAACATAAACTTTGTATTTAAATGACATATTAACAACGACAGTTTTGGTGAGTGAAAGAGGAGGAACTAAGGCGTGAGAAATAAGATCCAATTTCTTCTTTACCAAAAAGGCAGACATGCCAGATTGGAAATGATTCGTGGCTCCGTCATAAAGGAAAATGAGGAACACATATGCATGATTTGACAGATAAATTGGATGCAAACAAGAGACATAAAAAGCTGAAACAGGGAGGGTAACGACCCCTCAGTAAGCAGTGGGGCAGGAGATAAACTGAAACACTTAGCATGAATATTTTTTAACCCAGTCGGCTTCAGTCTATATGGAGAAGACACCGAAGTGAAAGAGCCGCTCACTGGACTTAAGAAAATACCGCAGATTCGTGACAAAGGAAGCCCTTCCCTGCAAACTTCAGTCGCAAGGGCGGACAATACTATCGCGACAAGAAACCTGTGGGCCCGCACCACCGACTCCTCACCTCAGTAACTCGCACAACCACCAACCCCTTTCGGTGGCCGCCATCTTCAGTCGACCCCGGAACTCAGAAAGCGCTTCGCTATTTTTTCTCTATTGGCTACTGAGGTGTTCCTCCGCCTCCACGGGGCTGGATGTGCGTTCCAATTGGTTGATGGTAGTGGCTTCCCACGGCCTTGCAGCCAATAGCATCTCCGGGGCGGAGTCAAGTTTTCAGCGAGTGGAACACGGGTCCCGCGCTCATGGGCGGAGCTGTCGTGGGAGGTGGGCTGGGAGGGCGTGGCCTGTGATGGACAGTCGGTTCTCCCGCCCAGGGCCCCCTCCCTCACTGGGAGCCCGGGCTCGGGCACCCGGGCCCCCATCGCGGAGCCCGTCACCCGTTGGAGATCAACGGGACGCGCTGGCGTGTCTCGGATCGATTTTCTAGGTGCGGAGTTCACTCCCGAGGCTGCTGCGGCGTCTGGGGACCGCGGTGTCCCGGAGTCAGGTTCAGGCGCGGAGCTGGAGAGCGGACCTCACGCGGGCGCCTGCAACACCTCACCGCCGCCGCCGCGGTGGGCGACCCCCGGGGTCTACACCTCCGGCCCGGGTCTGGCGGCTCGCCCTCACTGCTTCCCTCCCCTGCACGCGTTGGAACTGAAGACTGAACCTGAGCGCACCAGCCCGAGGTAGCGGAGACCGGGAGGCAGGATGGGCCCCTCTAGGGGTCCCGGCTCGACCGATGACCCTGAGGCGTCGGCAGGCCGGCCTCCGGGTTCGAGGGTGAGGGTCCGAGACCTACCCTCCTCTCTCGCTCTCATGCCCGCGCCCCCAAGGGCCGGGGGTGCGGTGACACGCAACTTTGAAATAGTGGGTGGGGTGAGGGCAGCGGATCCCCTCATCCGAAATGCTGGGGTCGGTTCCCAGACCCCGCCTCTTGTTAGAGCCGAACCGCAGAGATGCCGTCCACACCAGGCTCCCCTTCCCCCTGGGTTTTAATACCGCGCTTCTTTTTCACTAACTAGGTGACCTTCGGGCTCTGGACCGGATCGCAGAAGAAATAGGCTTCTCCGGGAGATGATGCCTGAACAGGAGAGGCAGATTACAGCTAGAGAAGGGGCCGGTAGGAAAGTAAGTTTGCCTCCCCCTGCGCTGTGTGGGCGCGCCTACCCCGTGGACGTTCCACGTCCACCTGCTCACCTGCCCTCCTCACTCTGCTCCGGAGAAGGCGGGGCGCGAGGGGCCCTCCCCCAGAGGAGCCTGGGTTTGCAAGAAGAGCGCTCTTTAGAAAGGGCATGCCATTGCAGTAGCTGATTTTTAGGAACAATTTAAAACCCAGCACTTTTCTATTCGCCTTATGCTGGAGAGGTAAAGTGAGCGTTGAGTTGCTGCTTAAGAGCTCTAATTACTCAAGACGATTACGTTAATATAATATTAGCTTAATATTATATTAACTTAATATTATTAACAATATATTTTTTGAGAAGTTATTCAGAGTTGGTGCATATACACCTTTGTGGTCTATCGAGGCTCTGCAACATTTTTAAGAACTATTTTCAATTATTTTAATTATACAAAGTAATGCATTAACACAGCCTCTTAAAATGCAGATAGTACAGAAATATTTAGCATGGAAAGCAGATCAATTTTCTAATTCTTTTGTATTCATGTACATGTGTTTTCATTCATTCAGCAAATATTTATTGAAAACTACCAAGTTTCAGGCAGTGTTGAAGAGCTGAACATACAGTGGTTAAATACATATTAATGTATATATGTATGTCCAGAGAAATATTTAGGTTTTATATGTGCGGTTTTAAAATTTTTGTTTGTTTTACATAAATGAGATCACATAGTGTGTATTCTCCAACACCCCCCCAATATA
>NW_005369062.1:1486885-1495099 GCF_000412655.1 Myotis brandtii | reverse complement strand
CCCCACCCCCCCCCCCCCCAATATAAGAATATATTTTGGAGATTATTTCACATTAGTACATAAGTATCAGTTGTATTCAGTTTAACCTCTACACAGTATGGATGCCTTATAGTGTGTTTATTGTTTCCCTGTGAGTGGACATTCTGGCTTCTTTTTTTCTTTTCCCCTCACAAGTCAGGCTGTAGTCCCTGTGCATGCTTTTTAATGCTGACATGAGTATTTCTTTAGGATAGAAATAAGCCTGGTTTGCTGGTCTATCCTGAAATTAATTCAACGTAATTGTATGTCCTATTGTGAAATTCGTCTTGGTTTTGGTGGCATAGAAATGAAAGAATGGATTGATGGATGGGTAGTCTGGTCAATAGAAGATTCTTAGTGTGATGACTTTGCATTTAATGGAGGTGTGAGGAGAACACGTGGGGGAGGGGTGGCTCGTACAGAGTAGGACAGCCTTCCAGCCTCCTGCAGTGCCCCCACCTCTGTACTTATCAGAAAAATCTTTATCCTTCCAGATCAAGCTTAAGACCTGCCTCTTCCTTGAAACTTTCTGTAACTGCCTCTGCCCATGCTGACCTCACCCTCTTCTGGATTCCTTTGATAATAGTAATAGCCAACATAAGTGAGCTTAATGTGTGCTAGGCTGTTAAACACTTTATTTTCCTCTCTGTACACTCTTTCTCATTTAACCTTCACAAAACCTTTAGATGTAGGTATTATTTTCATGTTGTCACCATTTACTCAACCAATGTTTTTTTTAGTATCTACTATGTACCAGGAATTCTAGGCTCTGGGGTCCAGCTAAGACCAAGACCCTGCCCTCAGGAATTTATATCTTAGTAGGAGATACAGAAAAGAAAGAGAATAAACAAATATAATCGTCCCACCTTATCCACAGTTTTACTTTCCACAGTTTCAGTTACCTGTGGTCCAAAAACATTAAATGGAAAATTCCAGAAATAATTCATAAGTTTTAAATTGTAAGCCATCCTGAGTAGTGTGATGAAATCATAAATCATCCTGCTCCCTCTCTACTGGGATGTGAATCATCTCTTTACCCAACCTCTCCATGCTGTATTTGCTACTCACTCATTTGTCAGTTAGTAGCTGTCTTGGTTATTGGCACTTGTGTTCAAGTAACTCTTATTTTACTTAATAATGAACTCAAAGCATAAAAGTAGTGATGCTGGCAATTCTGATATGCAAAAGAGGAGCTGTAAAGTGCTTCCTTTTTAAGTGAAGAGTTGAATACAGTATAATAAGGTATTTCGTATTTTTTTTAAATGAATTTTTAAAATGTATTTTTATTGATTTTTAGAGAGAGAAGAAGGGAGAGGAATAGAGAGAGAAAAACGTCGATGACAGAGAAACGTCACTGATTGGCTGCCTCCTACTGGGGATTGAACCCGAAACCTGGGCATGTGCCCTGACCAGGAGTCGAACTGTGACCTCTTGGTTCATGGGTCACTGCTCAACCACTGAGCCACACCAGCCGGGCCTATAAGGTATTTTGAGAGAGAGTGAGAACATTCACATAACTTTTATTATACCCTATACTAGAGGCCCTGTGCATGAAATTCGTGCACGGGTAGGGTCCCTAGGCCTGGCTGGCGATCAGGGCTGATCTGTGGGATGATTGGGGGGGCCCCTGCTGGCACCCGCCTTGGCTGGCCTGGGGTCTGCGGGCTGGGGGCAGCTCCTGCGTTGAACATCTGCCCCTTAGTAGTCAGTGCACGTCATAGCGACCAGTGATTCAGTCGATTCGCATATTAGGCTTTTATTATATAAGATTGTTATAATTGTTCTATTTTATTATTGTTGTTGTTAATCTCTTATGTGCCCAATTTAAAAATTAAACTTTATCATACATATGTATGTATAGGAAAAACATAACATGGATCGGGTTCAGTACTATCCGAGGTTTCAGGCATCCACTGATGATCTTGGAATGCATCCTCTGTGGATAAGGGGAGACTGCTATACTGTTATTTCTGTACTGATAAGTACTATGAAGTAAATAAATCAGGTTAGGGGCATTAGGAATGACATGGGATGGGGCAATACTATTTTAAGTAGATGGTAAGGGAATTCTTCTCTGAGGAGGTGACATTTGAGTAGAAACCTGTGTGATTGAGATTTGGGGGAAGTGTTCTAGGAACCAGAGGTGTTAAGATCCTAAGTCAGGAGTGACCTGACTGATGAACAGGAAGAAACCCAGAATAGCTGGAAGCAGAGGGAAGGAAGCAGGAGTGGTAGAATATGAGTTAGAGTTAGTCATCTTTACTGATGGGAAGCTGAGGCAGAGAGAAAGTAAGTAACTTGCCCAGGGTCCTATAGCTAGTAAGAAACAGATATGGGATTGAGTCCTTGCTAGGCCTGTCTGACTTTCTCAAATATGTATTTTCTTCCAAACTTACTTGATACTTGATACTTTTCTGAACACGTATAGCTTTTCTTTGCAACTCTGTGTTTCTTAAGAGTGGAGACCAGGTTTACATCACTTAAAAAATATGCTCTATAGTGCGTAATACATGCACCATAATTGTTCTCGAATGAATGATTTATAGTATGATTCCCCCCTCACTTTTTCCTCTTCAGAGGCCTCTTTAGCAGTGATCTGGAAAGGGGCATGATCCATGACCTGGGTCATTCAGCCTTCATTCCACAGACATAGAGCACCTTCTGTTTGCCTGTTGTTGGGCCTAGCAGGGGGATGGCAAAGATGAAGAGAGGTCAGCCCCATGCTCTTGGAGCTGGCAGTTATAGCTGCTAGCAGCGGTTCTCAACCTGTGGGTCACGAACAATGAAAATACATCCTGCATATCAGATATTTACATTATGATTCATAATAGTAGCAAAATTACAGTTATGAAGTAGCAATGAAAATAATTTTATGGTTGGGGGTCACCACAACATGAGGAACTGTATTAAAGGGTCGCAGCATTAGGAAGGTTGAGAAACACTGTCAGTTAGAGAGAGGTGTGTCTACACTGTACAGTTGCCACAGGCAAGGATAATTGGTTAGTGTTCCCTGGGAGGAAGGGATGCAAAAAGAGCTTCAAAAGAAGATTGTACCTGAGTGAGGTCTTAAAGGAAGAACAGACATTGGCTGGGCACAGGTAGAATGGAGGCACAGGCAGAGACCAGCATGTGCAAAAGCCCAGAGGATGGGAATGGTAAGATGCATGGGGCGGGGTGGGGTGGGAGGGATAATGAATGGCTTGACAAGGCTGGAAAAGTGATTGTGGAAGGCCCTGTTTTTCAGGCCAGGAGTTTGGATTTTATCCCACAGACTAGAGAGTTTGAGCATAGAAAAAACAGTCCAAAGAAGAGGGTAAACTGGGAATCGGACTGCTAGAGACTTGCTATAGACCTTTGACAGTGACAACCTTGTTCCTGGTTCCCCGTGGAGTTGTCTTCTCAATAGAGAGTTGGCTTTCTAGCCTCCTCAGTGTCCAGAGTGTTAGAGGCCAGTGGTAGTCCTAACAGCAGCACAGAGCTTAGTTGGTACATGAGTAACTGAGTGATAGGCTATGGGGGTGAGAGAACTAGATTTTAAATGCTTATTTACCTGACATACATTTTCTTCTTTGAAAGGATGGAGATAGCCCAGTGATATATTCCTCTTTACTGATACCATAGCAATAGGTATCAAGGAAGTGTCAAATGTGTGCAATATTATTTTCATCTATAGGATTGGAATTATTGCCAACTGAAATTCTGGAATGTCTAGGGGCTTATTTTTTTAAAACTAAGTTAAAGGAGAAAATATGAACAGAGCAAAGGTTGATGAGATAAAATAGAGGGCAAAGCAGAGAGTGATGCAACTAACATAGCAAATAAGACTAAAAAACAGCAGCAATTGTGAAATCTGTGCTTTTAGAATGTAGCACTTTTTGAAGCCTTGGTTCCTCCAGAAACTAAAAATTACTCTGCATTGGGCATTAGACACATTTAAAGTTGTTGTTTTTTAAAAAATTATTATTATTATTATTATAAAAGCAAGTGTAACTCCATAATAGAAATTTGAAAATAAAGACCAAAGGGGGTATGAGGCGGGAATTTACTCTTATTCCTACCACTTTTAGGATGAGTGTTGTTAGCATATTTGTACACTTCCTTCATTGTTTGCTTTTTTTCTGCATCTAGTTATTAATTTTTAGAAATAAAAAATACATTCTTGCAATTTAAAGATAACCAAAATTAACATCTTTGGTCCAGTTTCTCTTTTACCTGCCCCTGGATTCCTGTGTTTCCATCCTGCTGTGCCAGCTACAGTGCTGCAAACTGCCTTCTCTGGAGAAAATCAGGCAATCATGTGGTTGGTATTGCTAGCAAGTCCTTATTTCTAATTCTCTGCAAATGCCTTTCACTGTTTCTTGTCAACTTCCTGTGACTCTTACAAACCAACACCACTTGCAGCCAGCCCTGTGCTCAATCCCTGCCTTCCTTATTCTCAATAAATGACCTCAATTCTTACTGTGAGAAAATTAACACCATTGTGAATGATTTTCTTCAACTTGCTGCCTATCTCTACCTACCTTCTCCCAAAATTTTATTTAGATGTTCAAACTATTTTCACTTCCTTATCTCTAGTCTCAGGACAGGCCTACCTTCTTTTTAAGCTCATCTCTTCTGCCAGTGTTCTTGACTTCTACCCCTTCCTCTCTGCCTGTTCAGGAGCCATTATTGGTAATCTCTTCTCTTCACCCCTAGTCTTTCCCTCTCTCTTCAGACTTCTCCCCTTCAGCCTATAAAGCCATCTGATTTACCTTCATTCTAAAATCTCTCCCATTAGCTTGTGTCTCCCATTAGCTGTTGTACTGTTTCCCCCTTCCCTTGTTTAGTTTTCCAGAAAAAAATCATCTACATTTTTGTGTTTCCACTCCCTCATTCATTTTAAGATTTTTCTTTGATTATTTTATCAGTTTATTGGCTATAAAGGAAATATATATATAAGCATATACTATACTCATACAGACAATAACAAAGCATAATGAAATAGAGAATACCTGTGAACACCCCACCTGATCCAAGAACGAGAATATTAACACTGCCACAGCATCTTTCAACTGTTCTTCCTCATCTTCTTGGATCACATAGAAGACTCTCTATAGAGATAAACACCATTCTCAATTTTGTATTTGTTGTAAACAGCTTTTTTTTTTTATAAAGTTTTATCACATAAATATGAATACCCAAATAATGCATTAGTTTTGTTTGTTTCTGAGCTTAATAAAAATGATATAGTATATTTAGTCTTCTGGGACTAACTTTTCTCACTAGACATTACATTTGTAAGATTCGTTGCTGACCATTTTGGGAATATGGCTCAATTTATTCATTCTCTTTGAAGGATGGTGGGTGGTTTGTGAGTTTTTCCTGTTCGAGCAGTTGCCTGGCGCACTCTGGCAGTCTATCCATTTTCCTATTGCTTCACTATTTTCCTGAAACTTCTTGTTTAGGTTTCCATGAATGTCAAAGGCATATCCTCTCTAATTATTATTTTAGTGGTATACTACATTAAAAAAACAAACCAACTGTATTGAGATACAATTCACATACTGTACAATTTACAGATGTGTGCAGTCATCACCACAAACAATTTTAGAACATTTTTATTACCTGAAAAAGGAACCCTGTACCTTTTAGTTATCCCTTTGCATCTCCCCATGACCTCCATGCCTAAGCAACCACTAATCTTTCTGTTTTTATAAATTTGCTTATTGTGAACATTTCATATTAATGGAATCTTTGTCTTGTTCCTGATCTTAGTAGGGGGCAAGCTTCCAGTCTTTAACCATTAAGTACAGTGTTAGCTGTTGAGTTTTTATAGTTGCCCTTTGTCAGTTGCCCTCTAATTCCAAGCCTGTTGAGTGTTTTTATCATGAAAAGATTTTATAAAATGTTTTTTCTGTGTCTAATGAGATGACATGGTTTTTTGACATGGTCGGTGTATTATATTATTTAATTTTTGGATGTCAAACCAAATTTGCATTCCTGGACAAATCCCACTTGGTTAGGGCATGAAATCATTTTATATGTTGATGAATTTGGCTTTCTACTCTTTTGTTGAGCAATTTAGTGTTCATATTTATAAAAAATAGTGCTCCGTAGTTTTCTTGTGATGTCTTTGTCTGGTAATACTGGCCTGATAGAAAGAGTGAGAAGTGTTGTCTTCTGTTTTTCTGAAGGCTTTATTAAAAATTGGCATTCTTCTTAATAAGTTTTTGATAGAATTCATTGATGAAGCCATCTGAACTTGGGTTTTCTTTTGGGACGTTTTTCTGATTACTAATTCAATGTCTTTACTTGTTATGGGTTGATTCAGATTGTCTATTTCTTCTTGAGTCATTTTTGGTAATGTGTGTCCTAGGAATTATGGACTGTCCATTTCTTCTAAGTTATCTAATTTGTTGGCATACAGTTATAACCCTTATTTCATAAGATAAGTAATAATCCTGCTTTCATTTCTGATTCTAATAAATTGAATCTTCTCTCTCTTTTTTTTTTAGTCTTTCTAGCTAAAGGCTTGTCAATTTTGTTGATCATCTGAAAGAATCATCTTTTGGTTTTGACTGTTTTATCTATTTTTCTATTTTCTATTTCATTAATTTCCTTTCTATTAAAAAAAAAAATTGTTGCTCCCTTCTGGTATCCATCTCCCATTGCACTGCAGTAATTTCCCAATGAGGTCCCCTCTGAACAATGTCTTTTTACTCCTTCCTCCCTTCCTTTCTTCCTTCCTTCCTTCCTTCCTTCCTTCCTTCCTCCTTCCTTCCATGATTTGTTTCCTGTTTGATTTTTTCGGACAGATTTGAGATTTGATTCACATACCATAATATACATCCATTTACGGTTTACATTCAGCCCTGGCTGGTGTGTACTAGTGGTTAGAGCACTGGCCTGGGCACGGAAGGGTCTTGGATTCAAATCCCAGTCAAGGGCACCTACTTGAGTTACAGGTTTGATTCCAGGCCCCAGTAGGAATGCATGCAGAAGGCAACCAATCCATGCTTCTCTCTCTCCCTCCCTCTCCCTTCCAGTGTCTCTCTTAAAAAAAAAAATCGAAGGACTTGTATGCATGCATATGAGCATAATTAATGGACACAGACACTGGAGGGAGGGGGGCATTTGCTGGGGGTAGGGGAGGCCGGGGGGAGGTCAATGGGGGGAAAAGAAGACATATGTACTATTATTTGTAATACTTTAAATACTAAAAAAAAAAGGAAAAAAAGAAAAAATCAATGAAAAAAATATCCTCAGGTGAGGATTAACAAACAATAATGATAAGATATACATTCTAATGGTCTTTCCGTACACTCAGAGACCTAGAACCATTACCACCATTAATTATAGGATATCTCAGGTGGTTAAACTGTGTTATTGACTCAGAATCTTCTTATTCTTCTTCTCCTTCTTCTTCTCCTCTTCTCCTCCTTCTCCTTCTTCTCCTCCTTTTCCCCCTCTCCCTCCCCCTGCCCCCCTCTTCCTCTTTCTCCTCTTCCTCCTTCGCCTTCTTTTTTTTTTTTTTGGTGGTCAAATAGCATGTCTCTTTTTAGCAATTCTGTGAGAAGATTCCAATGCTGTCATTGTCACAAGGAAGGGCTCACCTACTGGATCCTTTCTGCTCCTCAGGTCAAGTTAGGGAAGCACATATTTCCGACACAGGCTGCTCCTTGACCTTGAAGGATGTCAACCTGGGAAGCAGAAAAATGCCCAACGGGCACATCAAAAGCTTTGGGACTGATCTTTTAAACCTGAATACATTTAGAACATTAAGAAAAAAAAAAGTTGACTTTTAAAAGTAAAAAAAAAAAAGAAAGTAATGATACCTGCCTCTAATGGAAGAAAGGCGTGGGCGGGCGAGAGAAAGAGAGAGAGAGAGAGAGAGAGAGAGAAAGAGAAAGAGAGAGAGCGCACCCTTGCTGGCATCCATTGTCTTGAGGGTTTTATTTCTCTTCTGCAGATGGGAATCCTAGGGAAGGTCTCAGAGGAGGGTCCTAACCCAGTATTCATTAGTTTCCCTGTTGTGTCCTTCAATATGTTGATTCATCAAAATGAGCATATAGGGGAGTTTTGGATTGTTTTTTGGTCCGTTTCACTGCTTAACTTTTTAAAAAAAAATAAATCTTTATTGTTCAGATTATTACAGTTGTTCCTCTTTTTTCCTCCCATAGCTCCCCTCCACCCGGTTCCCACCCCACCCCATGCCCT
>NW_005369062.1:1481265-1484764 GCF_000412655.1 Myotis brandtii | reverse complement strand
TGTTTTTCTCTTGCTGCTTTTAAGATTCTCTTTTTGTCTTCTGCCCTTGGCATTTTAATTATGATGTGTCTTGGTGTGGTCCTCTTTGGATTCCTCTTGTTTGGGGTTCTCTGCACTTCTTGGACTTGTAAGTCTATTTGTTTTACTGGGTAGGGGAAGTTTTCTGTCATTATTTCTTTAAATAGGTTTTCAATATCTTGCTCTCTTTCTCTTCTTCTGGCACCCCCATAATTCGGATGTTGGTACTCTTGAAGTTGTCCCAGAGGCTCCTTACACTATCTTCATATTTTTGGATTCTTTTTTCCTTTTTCTTTTCTGGTTGGGTGTTTTTTGCTTCTTCGTATTTCAAATCTTCGACTTGATTCTTGGGATCCTCTAGTCTGCTGTTGGATCTCTGTATATTATTCTTTATTTCAGTCAGTGTATGCTTAATTTCTAATTGGTCCTTTTTCATATCCTTGAGGGTCTCACTAAATTTCTCAGAGGTTTCTAGAAGATTCTTGAGTAACTGTATAACCGTGGTTTTGAACTCTATATCCAGTATTTTGCTTTCATCCAATTCTTTGATTTGTGACTTGTTTCTTTGTCTCCACATTTTGGCTGCTTTCCTGTGTTTGTTTCTATGTACTGGGTTGCTGCTAAGTCTCCTTGAGTTGATAGAGTGGCCTTGTGTGGTTGGTGTCCTATAGGGCCCAGTGGCTCAGCCTCTCCAAGTCACCTGAGGTGGATGCTCTTGGTACATCCCTTTTTGGGCTGTTCGCACAGTCTTGTTGTAGTTAACCCTTGATTGCTGTTGGTATCACTGGGAGGAATTGACCTCCAGGCCAGTTGGCTGTGATAACCAGCTGTGTCTACACTGGAAGATGTGTTGTGCAGGAGACACCCTTATGCGGCAGGACTTGCTTCAGTGGGGCTTTGGTGCTCACTGAGTCTGCCCCTTGAGTGTGTCTCTTATGGATGTGAGGAGTTGTAATCTGGTATGGTCTCACTCTGACCACTGGGTACACTGGCTCTTGGATCTCCAAGGAGGTGTAAGGTCAGCCACTGTGTGGGGCTGCCCAGCAGGAGCTACAGAGACATCTGCAGATTCCTCCTCTTTGTAGGGGGTATGGAAGTGCCCAGACAAGGCCTAGCTGTGAGGAAGTGCCCAGATGAGGCCCAGCTGTGAAGCAAGGCAGGCTGCTGCTGCTGGGCCTTGGGCCTTCTTTTGGAAGCTCTGGGGCTCTCTGACTCAGCTGCAGTTTGACAGGTTTTAGGTGAAAGGACAGGCCATTCATATGCAAAAGCAGATGTGCAAAAGCTTGGGTGGGGTGGGGTCTCTGGGAATCACCAGGGCAGAGCTAACAGCTATGGCTGCCAGTCAGACCTGAACCAGAGAAGTCTCCGGTTCTCCACGTCCTGCACCCCCATGTAGGAACAATGATCGCTGCGAGCACCTCTGAGAGAAAGCTGCCCTCACGTTCCTGTCCCAATGCCAGAGAGTCCAGTTTCTCTTCGTATATGCCTGGGTCCCCCGGAGTCTTGCCCGGAACTGGAGTTCAGAGCAAGCGGGAGCTTGTATCCCCCTCCGGATGAAAAGAGCAACACATCCAGGTACCAGCCCTTTCCGCACTTCCGCACCTCCTGCCAGTCTCAATGCGCCTTCTTCACCTCTCTAGTTGTGGAACTTCCACTCAGCCAGGCTTCCCGCGGTTCTGGGCGGTAGTTGTTCTGCCGTTTAGTTGTGGTATTGATGTGGTTGTGAGAGGCAGCAAGTACAGGTGCTTACCTATGCCGCCATCTTGGTTCTTCTCTCACTGCTTTACTTTTATCTTGGGTCTCTCTGGCTCTAATCAGGTTTTTTGTTATTTGTCCCCCTGACTTCATCCGTCCTTGGGTTTGGCTGGCACAAATGACACTAATGGAGTCTCTGCTACCTGCCTTCATGCCAGGGTGATTTAAGATGTTAATTCTCTGGTTAGAGGGGAGGTATAAACCATTTGCTCTCAAGTGTCCTTGGATAGGGAAGATAAGCTCTTGCAATTCACTACCTGGCTGTAAATTGATCAGATTGTTTGGCCTTATTTAATTATCGTGTCTCAGTTTCCCCATTCTACTTGATAAGGAATTTTCCTAGCTTCTTACTATCTTGCCTCATTCATACCAAACTCTCATAGGTTTTCATGAATAAATGTTTTGTCATTTGCTATATCCTTTAGGACCATTTCGAGAGACTTCCATCATTTTATTTTTTTGATTAATTTTCACTGGGAAGCTGGTCTGCAGAACTCCTCTTATTGTCATACCAAAAGTCCCTACCCCTCCAGTACATTTGAGTTCTATTATTTAGAATTATATTTGGCTGTGTAGAACAGAAAACCCAAAACAATCCATCTGTTGGTGAAGTCTGGAGGTGTGTGTCCAAGATTGGTGTGGCATCTCCACCTTTATCAAAGACCTCAGACTCTGTCTCTCTCTGCTTTAGCAAGCTGGAACACACCTCCACCTGGATACCTCATGGCCTTAAGATGGCTGCTAGGGCCTGCTGCACAGAGCAGAAATGAGGAAGGGGTAAGGACAAATCTTGTCTCTCTTTTAAGGAGCCTGACATACAACTTTCCCTTATATTTAACTGGTCAGGACTTTGCAGCAGTTTTCAACATTTTAAAATTAGAAGTCTTTATTGTGTAAAACTCCAGCTTTTTATCTTTGTTACAATCAAAGGAGGAGGCACGAAATTCAAAATTCATTAGTGGCAGATTAGGGAGGCAGGAGAAAGGCAAAGCAGGGAAATCTCTGAGATTGGATAAAGGGTAAAATGAAAAGACATATACTTTTACATTGGTGAGTATAGGATAATTAACAGTTAACATTTACAGCACATAGAGAGATGGTATTTGGGAAACAAGATAACAAGGGATTCCTTGGTCTGGTGGGAAATTATGCCCTGAGGGGTCTGGAAAAAAAGGGGATTACTCTGACATTCCAAAGGTATCTATATATATAAAAGCCTAATATGCAAATTGTCCTTTCGGGAGTTCGACTGGGAGACCAGGAGTTCGATTGCTCACTATGATGTGCACTGACCACCAGGGGGTGGCACAGAATGAAGGAAGGCGCCGGCTGGCAGTCAGCAGCCAGAAGGAATGCCCCGATCGCCCTGATCACCGGCCAGGCCTAGGGACCCTACCCGTGAACAAATTTTGTGTACCAGGCCTCTAGTCTACACTAATAAAAGAGAAACATGGTAATTAGTGTACGACTGCTACCCTTTTCATTGGCTAATCAGTGAGTATATGCAAATTAACTGTCAGCCAAGATGGCGGCCAGCAGCCAGGCAGCTGGAAGCGAACATGAGGCTTGCTTGCTTCAGTGAAGGAGGACTCCAACATTCCCCGCCTGCCTTGCCGGCCTCTGAGCTGGCAGTTTGAAACTTTGTAACAAATATAGAAGCTAGCCGAAACCCCGGGATCTCAGAGCTGGAGTTATACATTGTTTCGATTATAGAACGCAAACAAAC
>NW_005369062.1:1476165-1479782 GCF_000412655.1 Myotis brandtii | reverse complement strand
CGCCCCAACCCCCTGATTGGCCCTGCTCTGTGCATGACAGGGGGCGGCGCCCCAACTCCCCAATCAGCCCTGCTCTGAGCCCGACCAGGGGCTGCACCTAGGGATTGGGCCTGCCCTCTGCCACCCAGGAGCAGGCCTAAGCCAGCAGGTCGTTATCTCCCGAGGGGTCCCAGACTGCGAGAGGGCACAGGCCGGGCTGAGGGACCCCCCCCTTCCCCCCCGAGTGCATAAATTTTTGTGCAGGCCTCCTCTAGTCCTATATAATAACAGGCTAATATGCAAATTGACCGAATGGCAGAACCACCAGTCGCTATGACGCTCACTGACCACCAGGGGGCAGATGCTCAATCCAGGAGCTGCCCCTTGGTGGTCAGTGTGTTCCCACAGCGGGAGCGCCCCTCAGCAAGAAGCCCTGAGCTGGGCTCACAGCTGGCTAGCGCAGTGGTGGTGACGGGAGCCTCTCCCACCTCCGCAGTAGTGCTAAGGATGTCCAACTGCAGGCTTAGGATATCCCCTGAGGGCTCCTGGACTGCAAGAGGGAGCAGGCCAGGCTGAGGGGACCTCCCCCCAAGTGCATGAATGTCGTGCACTGGGCCTCTAGTGTTATCATAAATGCAAAAAGACAGGCTCACTTAAGGTAAAGATTGACCTTTGTCAAGTAAGATACCTGCCTAGATCATGACTACTCACCATAACTTGTTTTTCATTAAGAAGTTTTAATTTCAGACCATCCTGTGTGGTTACTTTAGGTCTTTGAGTTTGTAACGCCTGACATGCAGGCCTCTCCTGAACTTGTCAAGTTGAGTATTGTAACTGGACAAACAGTGGGTCCGTACTGCCTGTCACTTGAGCCAATTAAGCAGAGACAGGGTTGAATCATTATGAGCATTTTTTCCAATACTGCCAGTAATATGGGAGAGCAGCAGGTCATCCACAAAAATCTGCTCTACACCCCATCATAAGCTAGCTGCTTATATTGGGTAAAATGAGAAAAGATTACATGGGGAAGTAGCCAAAGGGCATGCCAAATGGGCAGCTAACAGGTGAGCAGTGGGCTGGGGATCATCAGAGGGCTTAGTGATATGCAAGGGCTGGTGATGCCGGTTTGTGCAACAAAGCTGTTAATCTCTCCATGAGAATAGGCAGCTCCAGATGGGGAGGATGGGCTGCATTTCCAGGTGAGCTCCCAGGTCCCATGTGTAACTAACTGCCAGCCAGGTTAGAATGTGCCTTCTTTAGTCAGAACAAAATTATCATGGTTAGCAGGGCATAATTAACATTTCTTATAATTCCAGCTGGTTCCCCAACATTCTATTTCTACTCCTATCAGTATGTGACCCCTTTTTCATCCACAAAACTCTGGTGACTCTAGGCCCATGGTCGGCAAACTGTGGCTCGCGAGCCACATGCGGCTCTTTGGCCCCTTGAGTGTGGCTCTTCCTAAGCCTTAGGAGTACCCTAATTAAGTTAATAACAATGTACCTACCTGTATAGTTTAAGTTTAAAAAATTTGAGTCTCAAAGGAAATTTCAATCATTGTACTGGTGATATTTGGCTTTGTTGACTAATGAGTTTGCAGACCACTGCTCTAGGCCATTTGACAACAGTGGCTGGAACCCAGAAGTAGCTGTCTCTGTTGGGTGGAGCAGGAGCTCTTCATGTGGCCACAAACCCTACCCCAAATCTATTTAAAGGCAAGGCCAGAGGATCCTTTTAAAACATTAAAAAGAGTCCTGGCTAGTAATCTCAGTGGTTAGAGCGTCAGCCTGTTCAGGAAGGGTTGAGGATTGGATTCCCTGACAAGGATATGTACCTGGGTTGCAGATGCATGTGGGAGGCAACCAATAGATGTGTCCCTCTCACATCAATGTTTCTCTCTCTCTCTCTCTCTCTCTCTCTCTCTCTGTCTCTCCCCCCTCCCTCCTGTCCTTCCACACTCTCTAAAAATCAATGGGGAAAAAATATCCTTGAGTGAGGATTAACAAAAAAAAAAAGAAAGAAATTAAAAAGAGAGTTTATTCAGATAATGATTTGCAAACCATGGAACAAACTCCTGGTATGAACAGGGAATACCCTTCAAAATGGAGGGGATAGGACAAGGTTTTTAAAGGCATACGTTATAAGGAATTGATGATCAAAGAGGTGGGTTGCTAGGGGGAAAAAGAACACATACTTGGCTGACTCAGTGATCAAGAAAGTGGGGTTGTGAGATGAGAATAATGGGAAATATATGATTAAGCATTTAGCAAAGTCCTAATTTCAGCCTAGGCCTTTAAAACAAAAATATTTTTTTGTTTGTTCGTTTATTTTACCACACAATTATAGTACAGGGATTGTTATTTGTCGACCATGCAAGGGGTACCAAAAGGGCAGTCATGCCTTGCAAGCAGTTTCAGAGCTCAGCTACAAAAATCCAAATTTTGGACCACAAGTTACAATGTTAAAGTTGTTATAAGTCCTCATCTATTACGGTCATTTAGTTTGCAGTGTCTACTCTTGATAGTATTTGAACTTAGACTCCTGGTTTGGAGGGAAAAAGGAATGAGTAAGTAAAGGAGGACAGTGCCAGCTTTGCATGGGGCATCTTCCAAATGTTGAATATTTGATATTTGTCTGAAAGTTTAGTTTTATAGCACAGGTCACATTCTGATCTGTCTGTATTTCATAGCAAGAAAATACGTTTTTGTGTATTCTCTATCATTGATTCATCCAATAATATTTATTGAGAAGCTTAAGTATAAGCACTTTTTTAGTTCTGGGAATACAGCTGTGAGTGAAGAAAATAGGACTCCTGTACTTGTAAAACTTACATCCTAATCCTATATAATAACACCCTAATATGCAAATCGACCAAACAGCCGAATGACTGGTTGCTATGATGTGCACTGACCACCAGGGGGCAGACGCTCAACGCAGGAGCTACTCCCTGCTCAGCCAAAAGCCAGGATCACGGCTGGCGAGGGCAGCGGCAGAAGCGGGAGCCTCTCCTGCCTCCACGACAGCGCTAAGGACCTCTCAGGGGATGTCCAACTGTGGGAAGCGGGCCTAAGCTGGCAGTTGGACATCCCCTAAGGGGTCCCAGACTGCGAGAGGGCACAGGCCGGGCTGAGGGCCCCCAACCCCCGCAGTGCACGAAAGTCATGCACCGGGCCTCTAGTTGGGAGATAATAAGCAAATAAGTAAAATATGTAGTGTCAAATGGTAGTTGAGTGTTCTGGAGAAAAACAGAAAAGGATACAATAGGAAGTGGGGAATTTTTGAAATGTAAACAGGATAATTAGGGAGAAGCCACTGAGATTTGAGCAAAGACCTAAATGAGGTGAAAAAGTGAGCCATTTAGATATGGGGTGTTGGGGGAGGAATATTTCTAACCCAGAGAGCAATATAAAGGCCCTGAGGCAGGAGCATGCCTTACTTTGTTCTAGGAATAGCAGGATCAGAATGGTTTTAGTAGAAATGAATGAAGATGAGGAGTTTGAGGATAGGTTGACAGGTAATGGTGGGGCAGACTCTATAACAGGGGTGGGCAACCCCTGGCATGCGTGCCAAACATGGCACACCAGTAACTTTTGCTGGCACACGAAACCCTCTCTTATAATCTTCCATTTACAATTTTT
>NW_005369062.1:1444018-1474278 GCF_000412655.1 Myotis brandtii | reverse complement strand
AGTGGGCTTTCTTGTTGTTTTGTTGATGGTTTCTTTTGCTGTGCAGAAACTTTTTTTGTTGATGTAGTCCCATTTGTTTATTTTCTCTTTAGTTTCCAATGCCCTAGGATCTGTATCGGTGAAGAAATTGCTTCGGCAGTCTGAGATTTATACATTAAAAAATAAATGTATTTTTCATCATCATATACTGTGTTTTTGTCGCTCGAATGAATTTTATTATTTCTTCAAGGTTCTTGGTACATATGTACATCTTAAGAGATATCAAGTAGGCGTAACATGTTCTCAAAAAATTAGGGTTGGCACGCAGAAGAATTTTGAGTCAGAGATTTTGCTGGTTTTGGCATGCACTCACAAAAAGGTTGCCCACCTCTGCTCTGTAAAGTTCTCTAGGTCATTTAAAGGAATTTGGGATATACTATGTATAAGGAAATTCCCTGGAAAGCTTTTAGAGGAATGTTCTCATCTGACTTCCCCTTTAAGGGCATTCCTCTGGCTTTTGTGTTGAGAATACACTTTAGGGGTAAGAGCAGAAGCCAGGGGTCACTTAGAATATTATTTTAATAACTAGAGGCCTGGTGCATGAAAATTCATGCACTAGAGGGGGTCCCTCAGCCCGGCCTGCCCCCTCTCACAGTCTGGGAGCCCTCGGGGGCGGGAGGCGACCCAGCAATCAGGCGAATGCGATGCCCTCATCACATCTGTGCTGCTGTCACTGCCAGCAGCGCAAGCCTCAGCCGGCCCTGGTTACCTGAGCCTCGGGCAGCCCTGGGTGGCTGGGAAGCCGCAATCTGAGGCTTGCCTGTGCCTCAAGCCGGCCCTGGGTGTCTGGGGGGCTGAGGGCAGGTCCGGCCACACTGCACGCCTACCCCCCCCCCCGCCCCTGGCGGGACTGAAAGGAATGGGGGACCAGCGGTGCTGAGGGGACTGGGCGCCGCCATCTTGTGGCTATGGGCGCAGCCATCTTTGTGATGGTATGACGGTCAATTTGCATATTCCCTCTTTATTAGATAGTATGTAGGTGAGATGTCCTGGTGGCTTGGACCATTGTTATAGTGGAGGTACTGAAAATTGATTGGATACTGGATATATTTTGAAGATAGGTCTGACAGGATTTGCTAGACATTTACCTGTGGTTTAAAAGGAGATGATTCTTATCAAGGATGAATCCAAAACTTTTTTTTCTGGGCAAGTGCAAGGGAAGAATTGCCATTTACTAAGATGAAGAAGCAGAGAAGAGGCAGAATATTGGGATCTCAGTTGTAAACAAGTTAATCTTTGAGATGCATGTTAAATATCCAACAGAAGATGTTGTTTAAGCATTTGGGTTTAGAACTGTGGAGTCTGGGAGTTGTTGGCTGTAGGTGGTTCATCTACTGGACTGAGCGAGATCACCAAAGAATGAGTACAGACAGGGGAGAGTTAGATCCAAGGGCTGAGCCAGAGCCTCTCCAGAGTTTTGGAGACTAATAGGCTCTTGTGAAGGACTCAAGAAGGAGCTGTCAGGAAGATAGGAGATAAACCAAGAGGGATGGGTACATGGAGACTGACTTTGGGAGCAGGGACAGCTCCCTGGGCAATGAGAAGCACTCATTCAGGTGGTGGTTGAGTTGTTTGCAAGTTCTTTCTGATTGCTTCTGTTATTTCAGGGCAGCAGGGAGCAGGCTCATCAGGGCAGATTGAGGGGTGGGGGAAGAGGGGGTCTGAGGAGTGGGGAGGTGTTGGGTTGTCATTTTGGAGAGTGAAGAGGACTAGGCAGAGGTAGTTGGACTGCTGGTGACACCAGGGCCCTCTCCAGATTAGTAGTCATGATCAGCGTGGCCAGCCAGTCTGAGTGTTGTTAATCTAAAAACATCCAAGCCTGTAAATAATTTTTGTGAGTTTATTTGAGCCAAACTGTCCACAATTGCCAGGAAGCAGAATCTCAACAGATTGGGATAATGCTCCAGAGAATGGCGGTTTTTCACCTATTTTTATACATTACAATCAAAGGAGCAGACAGTAAGTGGGTTACATGAAATCCATTGGTGATAGATTAGAGAGGTAGGAGAAAGCAAAGTGGGAAACCTCTGGGATTAGATAAAAAGTAAAACGGTAGACACATACTTCTTTTACTTAGGTGGGTACAGGATAGTTAACAGTCAATAATTAACATGATAACAATAACAATGAAAGAATTTGTGGTATCTGTCCTGGTGCCCAGGGCATTTGGTTGTGCCCTGAGAGGTCCGGAAAAAAGGAAAGTTACCAGTTACCCTGACATTTCAAGGATATGTTATCGTAGATGCAAAAAGACAATGGGCTCAGTTAAGGTAAAGATTGACCTTGTCAGGGAAGATAGCGGCCTAGGACGTGACTACTCACCATAACTGCTTTTAGTTAAAAGTTTTAATTTCATTCTTGTGGTTACTTTAGGTCTTAGATTTTGCAAGACTGCCAGGCAGGCCTTCCCTGAGCTTGTCAGGTTAGTATGTGGCCCCTTTTGTCCACAGTGTGTTTTGTTTCCTCCTTGTTCCAATGCAGGAAGACAGACTTGGAGTCTATTGGAACATGGAGGTAACCAGTGTTGGTGTTGTGCCAGGTTGGGCGCCAGATGAAGAGGGCGGCCAAGGAGGCTGAAGGTGCATATAATTAACTGTGAAATCAAAGTATTGACTTTTATACTTTGATGATCCTTTTCTCTTTGTGGCCCTGTCCAGTCTCTTCATAATTTAGAACCATTGTGATTTTTTTTACGCTAGGCTGTTAAGCCACGTGCAGTTTTATTTAAGCACACTCCCGCTAGTGAGCTGGCCCAGGTGTTCTTTGTTGGTCTCCTGTTAATACAATGGTGTAAAAGTCATGCAGAGCTAACAGTTTCAATCTTGAAGTCACCAGTTCCTGGGGGTGTGAGGAGCGGCCACGCAGAAGTCCAGGCCCACCAGTTCTTCCCTGGCAAGTCTCCCATATCCCAGTACCTAATGTTTGAATGATTTTTTTAGTATTTTAATACTGCCCTCTACTGTTCTTTTCTCCTAACTTGCTAATAAATTCCTGAAGGCAGAAAGTATCTTCTTTTGTGCATAACATTTAAATATTTGACTGTCAGGCTCTAAATTATGTTCATTTATTAATATTATACCCTGTTGTAAAAGATAGGCTGTTTGTACTGCTCATGTTCTCTGGGAACCTTCTGGGCCACTGCTTCCCAGCTTGCAGCTTAGTGTCAGGTTCTGTCATTCTGTCCTGTCATAGGATCTGGGATTCCTCTGCCTGTCTTGGGAGGACTGACCCAGTGTTTTTTCTGGGAAGCCCTGCCCAGTGTTAGCCTCTAGCTGGGTGAACAGGTAATCTTTGTGAGTGTTGAAATATTTGAATCAGATGTCCCCCCTCCAAATAGGGTCCTTTGTCCTGAAGGTTCATGGTAACCTGAGCTGCCCATCTGCCTTTGGGCCCAGACTTCTTACCTTACAGCAGGATTGTTTAGGACACCAAGGAGATGTTTATTTTTATACAGAAGAGATTCACAGAAACTGAGAAGGTGGGTAGGGGATAAGCAAGATGAATTTAGTTTGGAAAATAAAATTTGCACATGTAAGAGACAAACTAATTTAGTCTTGGAGACACTGAAAGCCTATAGTTCTAGGAGGAATATGTGAGAGACTAATGGAGTTTGCCCTGGCATCATCATAAGGGGGACTAAGAGCACCATGAGACTGTAGAAAGAAAGCATTCTGATCTGTCTGTGGTTTGGCTCAGCAAGTATTTATTTAACATCTGATATTTGTTCACCCCCTTGTTAGGTTTGTGGACAGATAAGATGGAAGAACCTCATCTTCCAGGAGCTAACAGGGTTTCCCGCTGCTGAGTGTATGCTGGGCATCATTGATAAGTAGGGCCTGATCTGAGTGCAGCCTCAATGGAGGGAGACTTGTCATCTAGTATCCATAAAGGCTGTTAGTTTGTAGTCTTGACACTAGGGATACTGGAATTCAGAGAGAGCCCTGCTAGGGTGGAGGCGCCTCTAAGGCGAGGCAGGACTTAAAGGATAAGGAAGATTAGATGGGGAGGGGCTGGAAATTTAACAGTCAGGAGAGAGGAAAGGAGAAGGTTCTAGAAAAAGGAGTTTGGACTTGATTCTTTAGCCCGGGAAAGCGGCTGGAGCCCTGGCTGTTTCATAGGATTTTATGGGAACAAAGAAGAATCCATCATTTTCACCCACAGACAGGCTTTCCCTCCAGCCCTCATTTCTCCTCATTTCTGCCAAACTGGAAATGGCATTGTCATCCTCAGGTCCTCTCTTTGTGTCACCTGCTGTGATCAGTTGATGCTGAGCCTGGAGGACATCCTTATCCCCACTCTACTGTTAATTCTTTGCTCCTTGTAACCCTTCTAGTATAATCCTCTTCCCCTGGGTCTTCATTCCTCTGCCTGCCCAAACTGTTATTTCTAAATCACAAATATAATCACGTAAGTCTTCTGTTAAAAACTGAAGATTCTCCACTGTCCACAGGGCAAAGTCTAAACCTCATGCCCTTTATAACCTGGCCCTGTCTCCTTTTTCTGGCTATGATTTGGGTCTGAGTGACCATTTAGGAGAAGAAAAAGTATTTTACAGTAAAGTATACTTTTCATAGTTCACAGTGCTAACAAGATAGACTATTCAAAAGCACTTGGGATATATGGTGCCAACGTACTTTCCTTATTAACTACTCACAGCTATTGCACAAAAGAAGCATTTTTATTTATAATGATTTTATATCACCAAGGAAAAGTTGAAATAAGGATAGTAACTCATATTTTAAAAGGCAGTAGAAAGATAAATTATACCTTTGGGGAGATTTCCACTCAAAGTGGCAAAAAGTTTTTTAAAAATCTGGTGCTTAAAGGGATAAGACTCAGGTATCTGGAAGACCTACTTATCATGCCCAATAAAGGAAATGTGAGGTGATCAGCAGGCATCAATCCATAAATCTTAACAGATCCTATCAGGAAATAGGGAGGTCATAGGTAAGCAAGCGGGAGTTGAGTGATCGCCAGAAAGAAATCACACATATACTAGGCTCATCTCTGTTAGCTTCTGGGTGGGATTGGGGGCTGAGGCCCTTAGCATTAAATATCCCTTTTAGGTCATTTAAATGGCATTTCATAGAAATGGAGGCAGGTTCTTTTTTGGCTGAGCACATGGCAGATAAGAAGCCAACCCACACACATTTTGGAGTTGGCTGCAATGAGTCGGTTCCAGACGTGGAGCAAACAAATGGCCACATCCCCACAGAGTAAATGGAAAACAGAAGAAAATAGAAGAGTGACCAAGGGCCTGTGGTGAATGGACCAGTGGTGAGGCCACCTCACCTCAAAAAGAACAGATCTCTTGGTCAAGAGTTCTTGGGGAGGAGGAGTCACTGTAAGCAACCCTTAAGAGGCAGATCCTCAGTGACCTTGAGCAGAAGGGAATGTGTTCTTTTAAAAAAATATATTTTATTGATTTTTACAGAGAGGAAGGGAGAGGGAGAGAGAGTTAGAAACATCGATGAGAGGGAAACATCAATCAGCTGCCTCCTGCACACCCCCTATTGGGGATCGAGCGTGCAACCAAGGTACATGCCCTTGACCAGAATCAAACCCGGGACCCTTCTTCAGTCCTCGGGCCCAGGCTCTATTCACCGAGCCAAACCGGTTAGGGCGAAGGGGATGTGTCCTAAATGTCCTCACTGGGTGCACACCCTATGACTCCCCACTCCCCAGCAGCACATTGTTGGGGCGAGGGGCAAGTAATGCAGCGGACACAGAGTGACTGTCCTCCCAACCGGCTCCATTCAGTCCTCAGTGTGCACACTCCACACTAACTTGTTCCAGGAGGTGTTGCCAGGATTAGTGGCTGGTGGAGCCGTTTCTCCCATGGAGGAATGAGGTCACTCCTTCTCCTTGTCTGTGGAGGGTGGGGGTGGGCATGGGAAGGGAGGCACTGCTGCTCACAGAGCTGGAGGCAGCCGGATTACCACACTGTCTAATGTCTCCTCTTAATCCTCCTGTGGAACAAATGGTAGCCTGAGAAGCCTGAATTGTGTGTTAGTTCCTGGCTGTTCTGCCACATATAAACCACGGGTAAGCTTTGTTATCCAGTGAGTTTCTGTAGTCAGTTCTTACTGAGGGCAAGCCATTCATTGGTCCAAGGAAAAACAAAGCTACAGAAAGCATGGAACTTTCTTACTCCTTGATAATTCAAGTCATGTTGCCTAGGAAATACTTCTCTCCCTTGATGCTCTGCACACCGCCAGCACTGGAGCCATGGAAGAGGCTGAAGTTATTCCAAGAAAGTGCTGGAAGTTTGGTAATAAAAAGTGGCTTTTCCCCCCTGCCTCTAGGTTGGGTTCCTGGAAGTGCACATGGCCAAAAGGAGACCTTGCTCAGCTTTGGGAGATGATTGTGCTGGGCTCCTGTACCTGCCTCCAGGTGTCCCAACAGCTCTGGGCAGGAGCATGTGCGGGCCGTGTGCAGAGTCCCAGTGCCAAATGCAGTGTGATGAGTGAGATAAACAAGAGCAAATATATGTACAGCAGTGTGCAGTCTGCTCGAATTCCTGAGGCTTGCTGCATGCCAGACTGAAGACTCGCTCGGCCTTTCCTGGGCTGGCTCGGGAGCAGAGTGGAAGCTGCAGGACTGAGCACAGAAAGTGCCTTCCACATTGCTAGTTAGGGGGGTCCTTTTAAAGCATTGCCTTTTAAGGTGACCAAGTAGTCTGGTGAAGGTGAACTGCTTTAGTGGAGGTGAAGTGTGACCCTGGACACAGCAATGGAGAAAGCTGGAGGTGAGATGCCTAGGAGCCCTGACCAGTCCTTCCTAGCAACTCGGCATGACTCACAGGGGACCCTGCTGTCTGTCCACAAGTGGTGGTCCTTGAGGAGGAGCCCTCGGGACAGGGGTCCCACCAGGCAGATGCCTTTGGAGGAGGAAGGCTCTCCCCCATCAGAGGAAGGAAAATTTTCCCTGGAGGTTTTGAATGGAACACAGGAAATCCGCTCCAGTCAGGTCAGTGCAATTGCAGAAGGGCTAAAAAGCCAAGAGGGGGGTTGATGTGGTTTATAGATGGAGGTTTCTTCCATGTCTTACATATGAGGGGTCAGGGTGCAGATCTGGGATGGGGAGGAAGAGTATGAATATAGCATTGAGACCTAGCAGTCAAGGTGAATTCTCCAGAGATTAAGACTATGGTGGACAAATCTTGTTGGGTTTTATTGCTTCTTATTTTCAGGACATTTTATAAGCCTTTGTAGAGCAAACGTTTTCCAAAATGCAAATCAGACAAAAATGGATCTTTCTCTTTTTAAAAATTTTAAAATGTATACCTTATTTTGTTAACCTCCACATTTCGACTCAATAAGCATTTCAAAAATGTTTCTGGAAAAAGAAGCTGCTCTTAAGCAAATGAAAATTTTGTTTAACTTAAAGGTCTGGTAATATTCAAAACTAAGGCCGTGTAACATTTTGAAAAATGATGTCTTTTAGTAGGAATTCTGGGTGGGACTGATGGTCTGTAGGGGGTCTTTTTCATTGCCCTAGGTACGCGGAGAGAAAAAAGACTAGTTAGATACAAAGGAAAACTTTCATAATTACTTTGCCCTTTTAGCAGTTATTTTTTTTTAGTGTTATTTGTTTAGAAAGTCCCCAAAACTAAAATTTTGTGAAAAGAGATTTTTGAATTGTACTATGCAAGAGATTTATGTAGAAGAGATTTATGAATGTGCATTTATGCAGTTCATGGCCAGCTTTTATATTTTTAGCTCAGTGTCTAAGGTAGCAAAATAGTAATTTTTTTTTGAAAATGCTTGAGAAAACTTCTTTAAAATGAACTTTCTTCTGAAGGGGAAAAATGTCTTTTAAAGCATAACTGGAAAAAACATGAAGTCTGGAGAGGGCATCCCTGCCTCCCCCGGTGTATTAGCAGGTTCTGCAGGTTGGGCTAAGCCTGTGAGGTTCCTAGAGAATTACCTCCTACCCCCAACAGGAGCAAGTTAACCCAAGGGACCTCAGTGCCTGACCTGGGTGCTCTGGTCCCGGCTTCCACAGACCTTCTGAGCCTGGTCTCTTTTTAGAGTCTGGTCTCTTCTTAGGCCCGGGACAATGGACTGGAAAGGAATAGGCCCCTGCCTCTCAGAATCCCTCTTTGGGGGAATGGGAAGGGTAGAGGTTTCTAGGGACTGGTTCCAGCTGGAAAGCAGAATTCCTCTTCCTCTCAGAAACAACTGCCCAGGACTCCATACCCATGGCCCCACTGACTACTTTGGCTAATCATGGCGGCTGTTTTTATTTGACTCTAGGGTCTGTATCTCTGATAGTATATCAGTTCTCAGTAATCAAGCTGTTGAATGAGTGAACAAATAAAGGAGAAGTGGATTTATATTGTTAGGTTTGGACTTGACCATTTTAGAAAGCAATATACAGCATTGTATGTTGGGTGAGGGGCACATAGATTGGATTTTATTTTTGCCTAGATGTAATCAAGCTAGCCCAGATGGCACAGGTATATCCCTGTTAAAATAAAGGGGGAAAATTAGATGTAGTGGTGTGATCCAGTCACTTAAAGAAGTCTCTACTGTTAACGTAAAAACATTCAAACTGTAAAAAATTTTTATGAGTTTATTTGAGCCAAACTGTCATCAATTGCCAGGAAGCAGAATCTCAACAGATTGGGATATTGCTCCAGAGAATGGCAGTTTTTCATCTTGTTTTATACATTACAATCAAAGGAAGAGATGTAAGTGGGTTACATGAAATCCATTGGTGATAGATTAGGGAGGTGGGAGAAAGCAAAGGAGGCAGGTAACTTCTGGGATTGGATAAAAAGTAAAATGATAGACACATAGTTCTTTTACCCAAGTGGGTACAATAACAATGAAGGAATTTATGGTCTCTGTCCTGACACCTAGGCGCATTTGGTTTTGCCCTGTGGGGTCCAGAAAAAGAAGTTACAAGTTACCCTGACATTTCACAGGCATATTATCTTAGATACAAAAAGACAATAGGCGTAGTTAAGGTAAAGATTGACCTTTGTCAGGGAAGAAACTGGCCTAGGGTATGGCTACCCACTATAAACTGCTTTTAATTAAAGTTTTAATTTTAGACCATTCTTTGTGGTTACAGCAGCAGCAGCAGTACTATAATATTATTTGTTTTTCTAGAGCACTTATCATTGTATTTCTTTAATCTAGTTTCTTCAAGATTAGTATCAATAACAGATTATAAAAGTGTGGATTTGTTTCCCTTCTAGACAAATAGGGTATAGTGTATGTTAATACATTCTTACACATTTTCCCTCTTTAATCTATCATGGATGTCTTTCTATGTCAATAGAGTGTTTGGGGTGATCAGGCAGGCAGGCAGGCAGAGGCAGTTAGGGGCGATCAGGCAGGCAGGCGAGTGGTTAGGGGCGATGAAGCAGGCAGGTAAGTGGTTGGGGTGATGAGACAGGCAGGCAGGCGAGTGGTTAGGGGTGATCAGGCAGGCAGGCGAGTGGTTGGGGCGATGAGGCAGGCAGGCGAGGGGTTAGGGGCGATTAGGCAGGCAGGCAGGCAGAGGGGTTAGGGGCAATCAAGCAGACAGGCAAGTGGTTGGCGTGATGAGGCAGGGGGGCGAGCAGTTAGGGGCGATCAGGCAGGCAGGCAGAGGAGTTAGGGATGATGAGGCAGGCAGGTGAGTGGTTAGGGGCGATGAAGCAGGCAGGTAAGTGGTTGGGGTGATGAGACAGGCAGGCAGGCGAGTGGTTAGGGGTGATCAGGCAGGCAGGCAGGCAAAGGGGTTAGGGGCAATCAGGCAGACAGGCAAGTGGTTGGGGTGATGAGGCAGGCAGGCGAGCGGTTAGGAGCCAGCGGTCCCGATTGCGAGAGGAATGTGTAACTGCCAGTTTAGACCCGATCCTGCAGGCCTAAACTGGCAGTCACACATCCCCCAAGGAGTCCTGGATTACGAGAGGGTGCAGACCGGGCTGAGGAATGCCCCTTGCCCCTGTGTACAAATTTCGTGCACCGGGCCTCTAGTCCTATCTAATAATAGACAAACATGGTAATTGACCGTACCTTCACTACGCCTCCCATTGGCTAATCAGCAAGATATGCAAATTAACCACCAACAAAGATGGAAGTTAATTTGCACACGTAGGCGCGAAGCGGCGGAGCGAAGACTGAAGGTGGCTCCGGCCGGAGCAGCGAAGGCTTGAAGGTGGCTCCGGCCAGAGCAGCGAAGGCTTGAAGGCGGCTCCGGCTGGAGCGAAGGCCTGGGTCCCGGGTGCTGGAGGAAAACCGGTGCCGGCAGCCAGGGGAAGGGAAGGCCTATTGCATGAATCTTTTCGTGCAACAAGCTTCTAGTATAATATAAATAGCTGAATTATCTTAATATCATTGTGTGACATTCCTTGTAACCAGTGATAATGCATGTATCTAATGTAGGTTTTTCAGATCATTATTTTATCATAATTCTGGGGAATAACTTAAGGGAATTATGCTGCTATAGAGCATAATTATGCTTCTGACCTAAGCTATTTTTTTCCAAATATAAAAAAAATATTCCAAGATACTGACAGTTGCTTAATAGTGATAGACCTTTTATTTAAAATTTCTTTGTTTAGGGGAGCTTGAAATATAGTGTTATCAGAGAAGATTCTGAAGCAAAAAAAAAAAAGCTGTTGATAAAAATCTGATGAAGTAATTGTTACAATACATGTATGTTAAAAGCAGTGGAATTCTCTGAAACGGTTAAAGCAGTAGAATTCTCTGAAACTGTTGATAGTAAAACTGAAATGAGAGTGTGAATGGGTTTCTGAGGTAATATTGTGAAGTGCTTCTTGGGAGAGGTCTTATAGTTTGTAAATTTCTAAATTTTATTTTGTTGTATATAGAAAACAATATGTTCGTATGTATGTATTGAAGCTTGTTAATTTTATTTTTTGTTAATGCTACTTATTCTCCTGGGCAAATAGTGGATATACTAAATCCAGTTTCTCCATAAGGGTTAATGTTTTTTCTTGCTGTGGTCAAGTGAACAAAATAGGCAATCAAGGGTCATTTGTATGGAATTTTCCAGGAAGTGCAGTCTGCACCAGGGCTGGGGCTGGCCCTTAACGTCAGAGAGCAGGTTGTTGCACACACAGCCCAGGCACATAGTGGACCCTCATCAATGTCTGCATTAATTAGTGCCTGAGTTTGGGTTAGTTTGTTTTTTTCAGTAGATAAAATTTAAATAATAATCACTGGAAGCTCTTTCTGGACTGTTGTGAAACTATGTTAAAGGACAGTCTGAAGGGGTTAAAGTGGGGGTAGGGGAATAAGTACACTAGTTTTAATTATTAGTTTTCCTCGTCAGTAAAATGGTGGAAAATAAGTTCCTTGCATATCTCCCTGAGCTGCTTTTGAAGATCAAATGAGGCCATGTATGTCTTCATAGTCAATCATTTTCAAATATTTATGATGTTAGCCTTTTTAAGTCCCCTAGCTTTCAGGCCTCCCTACAAAACTGTAGGGAGGGCATTATTACCCCATTTTACACCTAAGAAAACTGAGGCTTGGATTCACTCATACCCAAGACTATCAGACATACCCTCAAAAAATTGACTTAAACAAACATACATGAAAATGTTCTGTAGCATAAAAAGCGATGTACAAATATATTATCAGTTCATTGTTGTTGTCACTTTTATCACAATAATTATTATTGTTGCTTATATTAGCACTAGAGGCCCGGTGCACAAAATTCATGTATGGGGTCCCTCAGTCCGGCCTGTGTCCTCTCACAATCCGGAATCCCTCGGGGGATGTCGGGCCTAAACCGGCAGTCAGACATCCCTCTCACAATCCGGGATGCTGCATGCACCAGTGACCATACTTTTCATACAGGTGAAAGGCATCTTGCTGTTGTATGGGCAGCTACATTTTTTGCCCTGATTATAAAAAGTAGTACATAACATGATCCTTCTGAGGCAGTAGTACCATTTTCCCCATCTTATGGGTGGAAAAGCTGAAGCAGAGAGAAGTTAAGTAATTGGCTTTGTCACACAGTTATAAGTGTCAGAATCAGGGCTGACTACAAAATGTGCAAGCCAGAGTCCATGCATGTCATCTCTTCATCATCCTGTTTTTTCAGTGTTAGAGTAGCCTTGCCAGGTTTTAATTTTTAAATCTAACAGACTGTTCCCAATATATAGGGTAGGGTCCTTAGGCCTGGGTGGCAATCAGGGCCATCTGTGAGGCGACTGGTGGACGGGGCGATTGGGGGGCCCCCGCTGGCTGGCCCCATGCACTGCTGCCACCAGTCACCTCCCTCTAAAGGGCAACCAGTGGATGGGGCGATTGGGGGGCCCCCGCTGGCTGGCCCCATGCACTGCCGCCACCAGTCACCTCCCTCTAAAGGGCAACCAGTGGACGGGGCGATTGGGGGGCGGGGCTGCTGGCACCCTTTAGAGCAGGGGTCCTCAAACTTTTTAAACAGGGGGCCAGTTCACTGTCCCTCAGACCGTTGGAGGGCCAGACTATAGTTTAAAAAAAAACTATGAACAAATTCCTATGCACACTGCACATATCTTATTTTGAAGTAAAAAAACAAAACTTCAAAAAAAAAGGCTCTCCTAACTTCAAAAAAAAAAGGCCCTACTAACTGCAAAATAAAAAAAAAATAGACCTCCTAACTTCAAAAAAAAAATAAATCCTAACTTGTTCTTACCTCGGTCCTCAGGCAGCAGCAGGCTCTGCACAGGCAAGCTCGTGACTCGTCCGATCACACCCGAGACTGAGAGGAGGAGTCGAGAGACAGAGAGAAGGAGGGGAGTAGGAGAGTGCAGCGCACATTCCACACATGCGCACTGCGGGCCTGGGACGAGTCGGCTGCTAAGCAACAGGCAGCGGCGGCAAAAACACCCGGCGGGCCGGATGTTTTCAGCGGGCCACATGTGGCCCACGGGCCGTAATTTGAGGACCCCTGCCTTAGAGGTTAAGGGATACATGGGGGCAGGAGGGAAGAGACGGGGAAGGGAATGGCATGGGTGTGCTCCCTGGAGGGAGAGCACCTGGGGGCCCTCCTTTTCAGAGGTTTTAGGGGCAGATCAATAGAATATTTATCAGCTTTATGCTTATGTATCAAAATTCAATTTATTTCCTTAATTTGTCTGTCCCTGGGTATGTTTGACAAATGCCACTTAATTGGATTTATGTTATCATTTCCCAGAGTAGGGTGATTTAAGCTATTTACCCTCTGGTTGAGGAGGAGAAGTGCAAACCATTTATTCTTAAATGTCGTTGGTTTAGGGAAGAAAGGGTTTACTAGGTGGCTGCAAACTGCTGTTTAACTACAGTGGGGCCTTGACTTACAAGTGTCCCGACTAACGAGTTTTTTGAGATACGAGCCATCTCTCGGCTGATTTTTTGCTTTGAGTTGCGAGCTAAAATTCGGGTTACAAGCCAGCTTCAGATACCCCACCACTAGTTGGCGCAGCGAACGTCACAGTGAACGCCACAACATCAGCCCAGCATCACGTGTCTCACTCGTTCACTTTTTGATTTGACATACAAGTAATTTGAGTTACGAGCTTCGTCACGGAATGAATTAAACTCGTAAGTCAAGGCCCCACTGTATCTGTCTTTCCTATTCAGCTTGTCCTGGAATTTACCTAGCTTATTACTATTCTGTAACAGTATGAAAGTAATACTTGTTTATGTTCTTTAATTTAAATTTTTAAAATTGGAAAACACAGAGTTGGTGGGGAAAAAATAGGTTTACAGTTGTGAGTATGTGAAGCAGAGTTTATTGTTGTATTATTCTTTATTAATTACTAGAGGCCCGGTGCACAAAAATTTGTGCACTCAGGGGGGTCCTTCAGCCCGGCCTGTGCCTTCTTGCAGTCTGGGACCCCGGGGATGTTGTCCACTTGCCAGCGGGGAACAGGCCTAAGCTGCAGTCGGACATCCTTAGCGCTGCTGAGGAGGCGGGAGAGGCTCCCACCACCATCGCTGTGCTGGCAGCTGGCAGCCTGGCTTGTGGCTGAGCAGAGCTCCTCCTGTGGGAGTACACTGACCACCAGGGGGCAGCTCCTGCATTGAGTGTCTGCCCCCTGGTGGTCAGTGTGTGTCATAGTGACCAGTCATTCCCAGTCGTTCTGCTGTTAAGGTCAATTTGCATAGTACCCTTTTATTATATAGGAGGATTGTATTATTCTCCATATGAACATCTGTAAACCTTCTTTTGCCCCACCCTTATAGATACAGATAGTAAAAAATCAGCTTACCCATAAATAACCTCAATTTTATGTATTAATACATAAGTATATGCTCTTGTAAGTCTATATGCCTATAAATTTAACACGGGGACATCGATTCCTCCTCATTGGGGGTTGTAGAAGCTGACACCCAAATGCCTGGTTTGGATATGATCTTTTCAAGTGGTCTCTTATGATCCCCCCTCCCCTGTGAATCTCTGACATCCATTGAATCCTATATAATAATGCCCAGTGACTGAATGGCAGAATGACCAGAATGACTGGTCGACCAGTCGCTATGATGCTCACTGACCACCAAGGGGCAGACGCTCAACACAGGAGCTGCTCCTGGTGGTCAGTGTGCTCCCACTGACTGGGATGAGTGGCATTCCCACAGTGGGCCAATCCCTTCAGGCCACACCCCCCACCAGTGCATGAATCCCGTTCACCAGGCCTCTAGTTATCAGATAAGAACAGAGCCAGGCAGGGACTCAGTCACAGTGATTCAGGAGGATGTACAAAACTGCCACCTCTGCCTGTGTCCTGTCTCCTTTCCTAAGTGTAGTTGTTTTGAGTGTATTTGGAGTTAGAAATATATATTGAAGAAAGCAGAGAGAGTACTGATGTTCTACTGTAGTTTTCTGAAGTTCCTGAGATAGCTAGAGGTGACAGATACTAAGGGATTAAGGCCAGGCTCAGCCTCAGGCAGCTGGCCTCAATGGTCCTGGCCACACCCTTACTTCCCTACTACATTCACTCTGTACTGCTCCAGTGGCTGTATTTCTGTATTTCTTTCATTTTGCTTTTCTGCATTGTAGTCTCTTTCTGTAATTAACATGGCTAAAAAGAAAAAGTAACCTCAAAAGTTGTTTTTAAAAATATAGAGCCTGCTAGACTTTTGAGCTGGATTTAAATCCCAGCTCTGTTACTTAAATGGATTTATGGCATTGGATAAATCTCAGTCTGTCTCAACAGTAAAATGGTGATAAGAATGCCTCCTTATAGAATAACCTTGAGTATTAGGGATATAGAATGTCATCCTTATAAAATAACACTGAGAATCATTAGCTATTTGCTATCATTGGGTCTATGTACATACCAAAAAATCAGGACTTTTCTGTATTTTGAATTCATGAAAGTTTAGGAATATAGAGTTGTATGAGGTGGAGGTTATATATTGGAAAATTTGCATGACATTTTTGGCTTATACATGGTTAAGGGCATTATACACCCTTCAAAGTGAAAGAAGTCTCAAGGATAAGTGGGCAAGTGGGACCCTACTTAAGGGTGATGTGGATCCATATGTAATTGAGAGATCTCAAAAGTGACTAATGGTTTTTCCACTATGTACACGATAGTATTGCTCTTTGATGTGTAATCACGGTTCTTTTCTACAACTTTTCAATTTTAGTTTGGCTTTGAAAACTTTAATCAAAACATGCCACCTGATATCCAATTTCTTCATACCAGATTGGCCTATCTGAAAGTCTTATTTTTCTTTCCTTGCTCCATCTTGTTGAATCAACACTTTATATTCCTTTACCTGTTTTTACCTGGCACTCTCAGAGCAAATTCCATGTGACCTGGGTGCCTAAAGAGATAGTAAAGAATAGAAATTCATTTGGATTTCCCTCTGTGAAATCCCTCTCTCCTCTTGTATTTGTAACCCCTTCTAATACTAATGCCTATCATACTAGTAGTTTATTAAAAATTCAAAAGCTAGCAAAAATTCTTCCCCAACCTGGTGTTGGGCCTGCAGAAGAAGTCCCAGATGTTTGTCTTCAAGGAGTACATAATTTAGTGAGAATTAAACAACACTAGGGCTTCTACAAGGTTTCCCCTGATACAGCATTTGTCTCCTGGGCCCACACTCTCCAGTGCTGTTGATGCTTGAAGAGCCCTTAAACCTAAACTTACTTGTTTGAACTCATTACATGAGTTTTTTCACCACGAAGGATTGTCTTCAGAGTGGAATTAAAAGCATGCACACCCACCCACCACGTGTGCACACTTATAAACTATCCAACACTGAATAACTGTTAGGAGATTGCTCGTAAACCTTCAGATACTCTGCTGATTCATAAAGTTGATTATTTGCAAAGTGTTGTCCTCCGTAACTGCTTGTCCTTGGAAACCTGCCTGTCAGGAAGGGGGGACCTCTGAGCATTGTTTGCTACAAACAAATAGCTTCCAACACTTCTGCTAACCCTTTTTGGCAGTAATCCAGGTATTAAGAACCAGCACTGTGATTTGGGGTTTGGTAAGGTGTAGCTAGACCTAAGACAAAAAAGGGATTTATTTTCCCAACAGACTGGGTGGTTGAGGTTTATGTCTTATTATAAGGAGGCAATTTCTGCTTACTAACATATTAAAGTGAATGTCCTTAGGTATTTTCTTAGTTTTCCCTTCATCTTTTTCAGTTTAAATAAATATTTAATTAATATCAATTACAATTTCAATCAAGTCACAGTTCTGGATCTTTATACTCATGTTATTTTATTTTAATTTTTCAATTAATTAGTAGAATTTGGTAACACAATTTGGTATTATACAATAAGTTGTACAGTGAAAAGTAACTCTTCCCCCTCTTATACCCTAGTCACTTGATCCCTTCAACTGTCCAATTCTCAAATTCTGTACTAGTTTCTTATATATTCTCCCAGAGACAATCTATGCATATATAAGCATCTATATGTATAATAGTGTTTTTCTCACACAAATAATGCTAGCATACTGTGATAGATTCATTTTGGTGGCCCTTCCAATGAACTACACCTCCCTGTGTTTAAGTCTTTATGTAATTACCTCCATATTGACTGAACTTGGCCAGGTGACTGGATTTGACCAATGGCAAACTAGTAAGAGTGATGCTTGATATGTGCTAGCACATGGGATCTGTTCTCTGGGAATGCTCACTATTGTGACACTCCCTTACAGAACCTACAAACCACCAATTGTGAGGTGTACCCAGCCTAGAGGCTACATGGAAGAGAACTGGGGTTTCTGTGACCAACAGCTTCCAGACAGCAGCTGGCATCAACTTGCCAGTCATTGTGATGAATGAACCATCTTGGAAGTGGCACCTCAGCCCGAGCAGTCCATTCCAGAAAATGCTATGTGGCATAGAAAGCGAGCTTTCCATATCGAGCCCTGTCCAAATTGAAAATCTATGTGCATTCATTATAAACCACTAAATTTGGTGTCATGCAGCAATAGATAACTGAAGGTACTATGTATTTCTGTGCCTTGCTTTTCACTGAACAATATATTAGATATCAGTCTATTTCAGTATTTACAAAGTTGCTTTAATCTTTTTAAGAGCTGGATAGTATTCCATTGTATGTGCAATGATCTAATTAATCATCCTCTTATTTATGGATATTTATTTCCAATCCTTTGTTGTATGCTTCCTTTTGCATATAAACATATATATTTACTGGCTAAATTTTTAGATATAGAGTTGCTGGGTCAAAGAATATGTGAATTTGTAATTTTAATACATATTGCCAAGTTGCCTTCCAGAGAAGTGACATTCCCATTAGTTCTGAGAATCAAAATGAGTGCCAATCTGAATGGTGAAAATTATGCCACAGTGAGGTTGGAAGGTTACATTTCTCATTTAATAGTTTTTTATATATTATAAAGCCACTTGTATTTTCTTTTTGATGAACTACCCTATATTTTCTGTTGGGTTGTTAACCTTTTTCTTCCTTGAAGGACCTCTTCATGTGTTAAAGAAGTTAGCTCTTAGTTTGCTTAATGTAAAGTCAAGCGTTTCCCCCTCAGTTTCTTTAACTTTTGCCTTGGTTTGAGCAATTTTTTCTCTTATTATAGTTAGATATATCAATCTGTAATTTTATAGCTTCTGGATTTTCTTGTTTTTGTTTTGTCATATTTAGACTTTCCTCACTCTGAGATTATAATAGATATTCCCCCATGTTTTTATTATTCTGCTTTTTATATCTTCCTTTTAAATCTATCTGAAATGTATTTTGATATATACGTTCTAGATTTATATTTTTCCAGATAGATTTCTGAGGTGTGGCTCTCCAGTTGTCAGTTAATACTGTTGAGCTATGTCATCCTTATATACTACATTTCCATATTTACACCATATATAATTTCAGTTTATTTACTGAATTCAGCAGCCCTACTTGGTTGCTGTCCCTTACTTAATTATTCCCTCTTTTCTATACTATTTTAGGAAATGCTATAGTAAGTATTTTTAAAAACAATTCTTTATAATTATTAATCTCAAACTAGCTTATGATTTCCTTTGTGGATATATAAATGAACATTTATAGTCGGTTTTAAAAGTTACTTAAACTTGATCTTGTTAAGCTGCTCAAAATCTGAAGTTAGAAAGATTATGCATTTTATGGATGGCGATACGGAGATCAATCCATGTAACTGAGATTCATCTGAAGATAAGTAGGATTGTGTAGGAGCAGAGAGTGACATGCTTTTTTATCATGTGCCATGTATAAAGGCCTGTTCCCAAGTTTCTGAAATATGTAATAGTACTGGCATAAAAACTGTATCTAATTAAGAGAGTGCTGAGGCTGGGACCTGTGAAAGAAAATCATGTATGTTAATAGAATGGCTGAGGCCTCATCATTATGAGAAGAAATCAGGCAATTATACTTGTACTGTGGTACATTAAGAAAATGGGTCCATTTAATTTGGTGACACACTTGTAATTTTATGTAATGACTACAGCTGTCCTGAACACTAGGGAGGACAGTGACACTCAGCAAAGGCAGAATTGAGAAGTTTCTTGTTAAACTCAACTTCCTATTCTTCCAGCTTTTCCACTCCTGCCCTTCTTGCCCCAGCTCAGTTCCTCTGACTCATGGAGCATACTTTCAGATCTTTTTTCACTGGTATACATGGTCTGACCCCATGGGGCCTGGAAGGTCTGCATTTGAAACATGCCGTGAGTTTGACATGCTTGAGTACCCTGTGATTGTTAAGGATAGTTAAGCCCTGCTGAGAGATTGAGACAGACACACCTAGAATGAGATACGGAATTAAGGTGTTACCTAATCTTTGTATTTGCATTGCAGCCAGACCCTTAATTTAGAGCTGAAAGGACCAAGTTGGGGGGCGGTTTCAGGTACTGGGGGAGGGTCTCTTGGGAGATCTGTGGGCTGCTGTGCTTACTGCCTCTGTCACAGGCCTGCATGCTTGTTCTGTGCTTGTAAACTGCGTCATGTAAACTCCTTTCCCATAGACATCTCCACATCGAGGTAAGATAAAACATTTCACTACGGTAGGCAAGTTGACTTCTAGGTTCAGAATCACAGAATGTCAGAACTAAAAGGAACCCGTCTGAACCCTTTCATTTGATAAACACAATTGATCTTTGAACAACACTAATAAGTGGACCTTTGTAGTTCAAACCTGTGTTGTTTAAAGGTCAACTTTTTAGATCTAAGGTTGGGAATTTATGGATGCGGAGGGCCGGGTATTAAGTTTTTGTGGAATCAAAGTTATATGCAGATTTTTGACTATAGGAATTGGCATCCCCAGCCCCTGCATTGTTCAGGGTCAACTGTAATGTCTATAGTTTTCTTTCCCTGCATTTTATGCTCTTGTACTCTTGGGATGTTTAGACACCAGTGGCATTGCTTTCCATTTTCTCAGTGACAGACAAGGTGGGATAGTTTAGAAAAAAATTTTGTTTTAAGAATAAAAAAAGTTATTTCTTTTTCTTTTAGATTCTGTCTAAACTTTCTTTGCCTGCTCGTGGCTGGGAACCAACAATGAAACAGAGTTTTGCCTTTGACAATGTTGGCTATGAAGGTAGTCTGGACGGTATGTGCCCTTCGGAGACAATCAGTGGCACCATCAGCATTTCGGGCATGACTTGCCAGTCATGTGTAAAGTCTATTGAGGGCAGGATTTCCAGTTTGAAAGGCATTGTGAGTATAAAGGTTTCCTTGGAACAAGGCAACGCAATTGTAAAATATGTGCCATCGGTTATGAGCCTGCCACAGGTTTGCTGTCAAGTTGAGGACATGGGCTTCGAGGCCAGCATTGCAGAAGGAAAGGCTGACTCCTGGCCTTTAAGGTCCTTGCCAGCCCTGGAGGCTGTGGTCAAGCTTCGAGTAGAGGGCATGACCTGCCAGTCCTGTGTCAGCTCCATAGAAGGCAAGATTGGGAAACTGCAAGGAGTGGTGAGAGTCAGAGTCTCACTCAGCAACCAAGAGGCAGTCATCACTTATCAGCCTTATCTTATTCAACCTCAAGACCTCAGGGACCATGTCAACGACATGGGGTTTGAAGCTGTCATCAAGAACAAAGTGGCTCCTGTAAGCCTGGGACAAATTGATATTGGACGGTTACAGAGTGCTTACTCAAAGACACCTTCTACTTTGAACCAGAATGTCAATAACTCTCAGACCTTGGAGCAGCAAGGGAGCCATGTGGTCACCCTGCAACTGAGCGTAGATGGAATGCACTGTAAGTCTTGTGTCCGGAATATTGAAGAAAATATCAGCAAACTCCCAGGGGTTCAAAATATTCAGGTGTCCTTGGAGAACAGAACTGCCCAAGTACAGTACCATCCTTCTTATGTCTCCCCGGGGGCCCTGCAGAAGGCGATTGAGGCTCTTCCACCAGGGAACTTTAAGGTTTCTCTTCCTGATGGAGCAGAAGGAAGTGGGACAGATAACAGGTCTTCTACACGTCACTCCCCTGTCCCTGCTCAGAGAACCCAGGTGCAAGACGCGTGCTCTACCGTGGTGCTTGTTATTGCTGGCATGACCTGTGCATCCTGTGTCCAGTCCATCGAAGGCCTGATCTCCCAAAGGGAAGGTGTGCAGCAAATATCAGTCTCTCTGGCTGATGGAACTGGAACGATTCTCTATGATCCCTCTGTAATTAACCCAGAAGAGCTCCGAGCTGCTGTAGAAGAAATGGGATTTGAGGTTTCCATTGCTTCCGGTATGTAGTTAACCCTGGGGTTGTCTCCTTTCTCTTTGTGTCTTATGGCATCGTACCTGCGTGTTTGGACAGGTGAGCCACACTCACTGCCTCACATGTGGACCATGGTAACAGAATTCTGAAACTTTCCCTTGTGTGTTAAGTTTTTCAGGCTAGAGGACTTAGAATTTCCAAGTGTTTATTTAGATTTTGCCTCTTGTGTAGCTGGGACTAAAATGCTGAGGTCCTGAACAGAACCCTGATTCTGTTTTTGTTTGTTTGTTTTGTTTTTTAAATATATTTTTTATTGATTTCAGAGAGGAAGGGAGAGGGAGAGAGAGATAGAAACATCAATGATGAGAGAGAACCATTGATTGGTACCTCCTGCATGCCCCCACACCGGGGATCGAGCCCACAACCCAGGTGTGTGCCCCCCCAGGTGTGATTGGGAATTGAACCGTGACCTCCTGGTTCAGAAATTGATGCTCAATCACTGAGGCACCTTGGCTTTTAAAAAGAGTACAGTAGGAATATCAGGTCCTTCTCTGACCAAAGAATCATCATCATTCTCCCTGAAGATTTCTCTGCTAAATAGAATAAAATCATAAAAATAATGTAATATTAGACTCACCACCCAGAGCCCATTCTCTTAAAAGTGGGAAGTAAGGGAAGGACTTAAGGATGATTTCCTTTGCTCCCCACCCTTGATGGCTGTGAGAAGATGGATGTGGTGAAATGTTCCACAAAAGCACAAAGGGTCCACGTACCTTGATGTCAACCTCACTAAACAGAGTTTCCAGGGTTGTGGCCATCCCTGCTCCCCCCTCTTCTCATTGACTGGTCATTTGCCTATTTTTCATTTTCCTTACATAGGAGCCCAGCAAATATAGCGTAATTTCTATCATACGTCAGGACTGTGCGACTGAATGAGTGCCACATGGCTTCTCCTGAGAGCTTATGTTGTAGTGAGAAGGGTTCTGAGAGGAGGGAACCCTTGCAGTGTAACGGGACAAGTCCTGTGCAAGCCTAGGCAAGGGGCACCTGAGCCAAGCTCCCAGCTTAGGCAGGTCTCCTCTGGGAGAGTGAGTAGGAGTGAGCCAGTGCGGGGCAGGGGATTGGGGTGGGGCAGGAGGGGTGGGGAAGTGACCAGGGACGAAGCAGCCTGGACAGTGGTCTGAAGGCCTGAGCGGCAGCACAGTGTGTTGGGGAAGCTGCAGAGGAGAGGAGAGTGGCCTGAGTGTGAGGACTCACAGAGGGTGGTGGACGGTGGCTGGGCCACCTCAAATAGGCCCTGCATGTCAGGTTGAGTTTAGACTTTATTATAAAGGCAGGGGGAGTCACCAGAAGATTTTAATCAGAGGAAGTACAGACCAGATTATGTTTTAGGGGACCAGTCAGTGTTAGGGTGCAGTGGGGGTTGAGGCAGTGAGACCCCATAAGAGGCTGGGTGAGAAATGATGTGGGCTGGAGAGCAAGAGATGGATTTAGAAGACACTCAGGTCAGATCTGCCAAGCTTGGTGTCAGATTAAGGGTGTGTGTGATGGGGGCAGGCTAGGGAGGAAAGGGAGAGCCTGGGATGAGCCCCAGCTGAGGTAGATGCTGGAGGGTGGCTGGGCTTATGAGTCCTGAATTTTGGGGAGAGTGGGGCTGGATATGCAGATTTGAGTGATTGGAGCCAGAGATGACAGAGGACCTAGGAAGGAAGAGTGAGTGTGAGAAGGGAAGGAGCAGAGGAGGAATGTGATGGCACTGGTGTGGAAGGAATGGGGGGTAGGGGGGTGGGACGTGGTGGCACCTATAAGAGGAAGATCTTGCAGGCAAGTGACATGAGAAGAGGGAAGAGTCCTGGAAATAAAGGAAGAGGGTCCAGAGAGGCTAAGGTTTAACTAAGAGGAGACCATCGGCTGGAGTTGCTCACTGCCTGCATGGTGGTAGGGAGGTGCAGACCTCCAGTAGCTTAGGTCTGGAAGGGACAGAGTGGGGTAGAAGATAGGGAGGGGTGGTTGAGAGAGGCTGAAGATAAGGAGGGAGTGTGGGACATTTTGTGAGGGACAACTATTGGGTGGTAATGTTTTTACTGTTTAGATTCCAAGATACATGCCCGGTATGTCAATGCAAATGCAGGGTGGATGAGGATGTGGACAGTTTCTCAGCTTCTGGCTGGAGCTGCATGCTCGTCTCTAAGAAGAACTTGTGGGCAAAGCCCACTGACCATACTCAGGGCCAGCTGCACTTGAGTTTCCCACATCCATTTTCTCCATTTTCTGACCACCACTGAGATAAAGAATTTCTCCCTGGAAAGTTTGCTCTGTTGTGATACTTTCCTGCACACACATACCCTTAAAAGGAGTGGATAAGTCAGGTGGAGTGACTTGGCGCCATCTGTACTTTGTCTTGTACCAAGTTTCAGGAAGGAGGTGGGTTTTGTTTATTTATTTAAAATAAAAATAAATAAGGAAAACACAAAAGAACAGTAAATCCTGTACTCAAAAGGTGAGAAATGTAGTATGAAGCCATCATCTGCTATATCTGTGTGAAATTTAAGGTCTTTCAACAGTGGAATCAAATTATTGGCAGTAAAAAGAAATTTGCATTGAACTACATAATCCAGAATATTTGGATTAAATTAAACCTAAAAGAAAAAAACCCAGTGATTTTTCTTGGCCAGAGTTATAAGAGTTATGTTTATCCCAAGAGGTATTTAGGATATCAGATTTACCAAATAAGAAATATAGAACACCTAGTTAAATTTGAATTTCAGATAAATAACAATTTTTTTTTTAGTGTAAGTATGTCCCAAATACTGCATGGGACATACTTATACTAAAAGATTAGTTATGGTTTTTCTGAAATTCAAATTTAGCTCGACATTCTGTATTTTACCTGTCAATCTTAGTTTAGGATAAACTGTAAGTGTGCTGTGACTACCCCTTATAGCCACTTTAATGTCAAAAAGGCATCATTTGTATTTGATTATTCATTCTGGATTGAATAGGAACTCCTTGAGGACAGTCTTCAAACCATGTGATTTGTTTCTTTGACTCAGTAGCACCCAGCACCGAGTAGGTATTTGTGAAGGAAATGAAAGAGAAAGAAAATAATGGGCCATGAGCAGCAGGGTCACAGGGTAGCTCAATGGAGGGCTTTAATCCAGGGAATTATTTACCGAGATTTTAGCTGAAAAACCAAACAGAATAGGAAGGAAACCCTAGATTAGCACTAGCAGAAGCCACCACCTCCAGGCAGGTGGGTCTGAGGGAAGAGGGCGTTATAAGAGCCCAAGGCCGAGGTTGCCTGGTGGCACCTGGTGCTACTGAAACTAACAAGGGAAAGGCTATAGTCAGGCCCTGGCCAGTGTTGCTAAGTGGTTAGATTGTCAGCCTGCAAACTGAAGGGTCTCTGGTTTGATAACCGGTCAAGGGCATGTACCTGTGTTGCAGGATCAATCCCCAGTTCTGGTCCAGGCACATGCAGGAGGCAACTAATCGATGTGTCTCTCTCGCATCGATGTTTCTCTCTCTCTCCCCATCCCTTCCACTCTCTCTAAAAATCAATGGAAAAAATATCCTCAAGGTGAGGATTAACAACAAAAAAAGAAAGGCTAGAGCCAGGAGCTGGGGTCGTAATAAACAGATGGAAAACACTTTCATTTTCCCCCCTTTCTGTACTATCATTTCCCACTTTGTACCTCCTGTGTGCCAAATTCAATCAGAAACTAGTTGACAAGAAAGCCAGGGTAAGTGGTTTGCAGGGATCAGAACCCTTGATAATGAAGTGGAGGGCAGGAAGGGAAGGTCTGTGAGAGCACATAGGCAAGTGACAGGCTTTGAATTTCAGCCATTTTATTTTGTTACCAGACTGAAAGGGTCCATTTGCCTGCACACATCAAAGGCCAATAAGACATGAACAGAAGTTTGCAGCCAAGAAAGTAAGGATTTATTAAGGAGATGGTGCCATGCTCGGAGTCACAGGTAGCTCATGCTCAATGACCTGGCTCCCTGATGGCTTCCAGGGGATGGATTATATAGGGAAAAGATCATTAGTCATAGTGACTAAAGGAATTAGTGTTGTGGTCTTTACTGATTGGTTGGTGCTAGGGTAATTCATCATTGCATTTGGTCCTAATGTCAGCTATGGAGTTGCTCTGTCCAACTTCGCAAGGATTTGTTCTGTGAGATCTTTCCGCTTTCCTGGGTCAGGAACTAAAACACAACTGAGGCCAAGATATTGTCTTTAGTTGGATTGAAAATTCTGTCTCTATAGTCAATAGACCCAGGACCTTGTTCCTAAGACTACTGGATGCTTACCAGAACATCATTGTCCTGAGGGCTTAATGATTAAGCAAGGGAGAGGAAGGTGGTTGAGCCAGGGTGCTGGGTGAGGCCAGTTGAGTCAAGGGAAAAGTAGAAATAAAAGTCCAGATTAAAGAAAATAAGGTTTCTGCAGTTACAATTTGACAGCTAAGAATACACTTAGACCTGGTTTTTATCTAGAAGGCAGCTCTGCATCTGTTCACTGATTTACATGGTAACTATTTTTTGAATGAATGAATACATAGATGGACAGGTGGATGGATATATGAATATAGTGTGAGAAAAGTCATCTGTTAGGTGTAACATATTCCTCTCACTGTTGCAAATATGTAATGCCACTTATTGGGCACGGTTCTCTCGTACCAGCATGTGCTGAGGATCTTCTGGGTCTCGGGCACTGTGCTGGCTGCCATGAAGTCCTCAGAGTCTAGCACCTGCCTGTGTGTGGTTCGTATGGGGTAGCAGATCACAGAGCGCCACCATCCAAGGCAGGTTTAGAATAATTGCAACAAGTACGGTGTAGGAGGTAAAGGAGAAAATCCAGCATCTGGTTGTGGGGCTCCCAGACACTTGATGGTAGAGGTAGTGGTGGAGGGGGGCTTAGATAGGATATCAGAATGGATAGGATCTCATCAGGCACACTGGGCAGAGGAGACACAAGCATAGGCCCACAGGCAGGAGTCCTCCAGGTATGTCTTGAAAGCATTCTGCTTAGATGAAGCTTGGGTATAAGGTTGTACAGGTCAGCACCCTGGTCCACACCACCATTATCTGTCTCCCAGATCTTGCAAGAGGCTCTGAACTGGTGCCTCTATTTCTTGACTTTCATCCTTGCAGTGTTTTCCCTGCCCAGCATCTACAGAGATCCTATTATTCTGCTGATGCTCCAAACCCTCCCTTCTCATATTGTAAGAGGAGGAGCCCTTATGGTGATCTAGAAGCCCCCTTCCTCACCCATTACCTTTCTGACCCCTTTGGAGTCCTCATATTTGGCTTATTCTTGCTGTCCTCTCTGTCTGGAATTCTCTTCCCTCAAAGTCCACATGGTTCACTTCAGTTCATATTTGGTTTTGTAGACTTTCCCCAAGCATATGTAACTTATATTTAGAAATATGTAGGTTTGTATTAGACATAGTTTTGTAATATCTTTTTTCTCTGCAATTTATCATAACCATCCTTGTAAGCGCCATTCTTATGTCTGCAACACCACATTTATGGCTGCATAGTGTTCCATCATATGGCTGTACCGTAACTAGGTCAGAGTCCTCTTAGACTGTTCCCATCTATTTTGTGTGCAGGTGATTGTAAATAATACTGATGGGCATCTTTGAGGCTAAATCTTTGTATACATACTTTATTAAATATCTGAAAGCATAAATGCTGGGTCACAATGTATAAATATTATTTAATTCTATCACAAATATTTATTGTACCTCTACTAAGTACTAAGTAGTTAGAGGAACTGTTCTTAATAATACATATTGCCAAGTAATCAGAAAGCCTATTCAATTGATATGCTCACCCGTGATGTTCACATAGATTAATAAAAGTTCCAGTAGCATAAGCTTGTTTGGGTTTTTGTTAACTTATTTTAACTTTCTTTAGCAAGCTCCAGAAGCCCAGAATTTAGTTGAGTCATACCTCAATGTTGAAGAATAGCAATGTGTAAATTGTAGGTTAGTAAGGGTATGACGTGCTCTATAATAGCTGAATATTATGTAGATTGTTGACCACAATATTTGGATAGAAAGGGAGGTGAATCCAGAGAACAGCTGATGGACAGGGAAAATAGGGAGAGATTGGACAGGAGGGTCGATGGGTATGGGAGGTGGAGTGTTAAGAGGTGGCCATAGAATAGAATTTGTGAGTTTGAGACTCCAGGGGTTCTCATTGTTCATTTTGAACAATGATAAAGTCTAGGAGAGTAAACTGTGCTGGTGGGTGAGGTGATGTCTTTGCAGCAATACGGTAGGGATCCTGGAAGGCCAGAGTACTGAGGGTCTTCCATGAAGGTGCTGAAAGTGTCGATCAACTGGACTCTTAAAGTGAATAGAAATAGTTTGAGCACATTTCAGAAAATGAGCAAAACATTCTAAGCTGTGAGATTTATTCAGAAGGGAAACTTAAAATTCATGGCCTGTTGTCAATATAGGTTAATGCCAACTTTTATCTTCTGCAGCAGTGGATTTTCAAATGGGATTTCATCATTAAATGATGTAATTATCTTTTCTACATCCTCAGCTATTTTGTGTCATCAAAATCCTGTGACTTGCTGGATGAAAACGTTCTGTATTGACAAAATCAGTTACATCGGTATATACATTTGTGGAAGAAAGAACAATAGCTCCCCCAAATTTTTGTAATTTAGTGGGGGGAAGGATGGTCTTTTCAGTATATGGGACCAGATCAATAGGATATCCTAGTGGAAAGAAATTAACCTTGACTATCACCTCATACATATATAAATGTTAATTTGAAGTATATCATAGGCCTGATTGATTGATAAGTTGGGCTTCATTAAATTAAGGACTTCTTTTATCAAAAGAGACACCATTAGATGAGAGTGAAAACAAACCATAGACTGAGACCAGGTATATGTAGTTCAATCCACTGACAAAGGATTCCTGTTCAGAATATATAGGACTTCTGCAAACAATAAGAAAAAGACAGACAACTCAGTAAAGGTGTTTTGGATCATTTTGATTCTCATGGGGAGGGAGCAAACCTCCGCTAACTAGAATGTAATAACAGTTAAAGGAACAGAGCCTATAGTTAAACAGACCTGGTTCAAAGCTAGCTTCACTATTACAACCTGAGGGGTTTGGGTCAAATTATTTAATTTCGTGTAACTCATTTCTTCATCTATAAAATAGGAATAATAGTAGTATTTATCACATAGCTATTTTAAGATTAAAGGAGGTCACACATGTGTTTAGCAGAGTGCCTGGTGAGTTCTTATTGTTATCCTCATCTAATTAAAGCATTCATCTAGCCAGACCATTTCATTCTTCAAGTATCGGCATATTTCATGTGTCTGTAATTGTTTGCCTCTTTCTGATTGTGGGAAGAGAGAAACAGTGATGAAAAGGCCAACCAACTGATGTAAACTCTCCAAGCTTTCATCTGAATATTGTCAGGCTTGACCTCCTGCTGTGAAGAAAACCTCAATTATTTGTTCTAATTTGAATGATTTCTGACATTTTATTCCAGCAGACTATCCTGGCAACCATGTTGGAGAGCACAGTGTGGCGAATTCCACAGCACAAACTACAACTGGCATGCCTGTTTCTGTACAGGTAGTGGCTCGCCATGGTGGGGGCCCCCCTAAAATCCACAGCTCTGGCCTCTCAGCAAAGTCTCCACAAGCCTCCACAACAGTGACACCAAAGAAGTGCTTTTTACAGATCACAGGCATGACCTGTGCATCCTGTGTGTCTAACATAGAGAGAAACCTGCAGAAAAAAGCCGGTAAGAGACCTATATCCACCCGTGTTACACTGGGAATGCTGCATCTGGACTGTCCAACACTGCATTCAGCAAAATGGGGCACCATCCTGTCCCTTCAGTCTCCACTGTCTGCATTTATCAGTGGCCCTGATAATCTGGTAGCAAGTTCATTATGTGATAGTATAGATGTTTGTCTAATGTTCCTGGGCATGTTCTTTAAGAGGTATTTAGTTTGTTTGAGATAAATGTGTCTGAGTAAGTTAACTATGGGAATTCCAGTTTAGAGGTCATGGCACAATCTATTGTTAGCCTCCTCAATTGGCTTGTCCTTCTAGTATCCTTATCTTTCTCCTCCAATTCCATCAAGTGAATAAAAGCCTGTATTTTGTGAAGTTCCAATTTCAAATATTTCATTTTTTTTTTGTCCCTGTAAACTATAGAGTGCTGTGGATTTGCCAAAGTACATTTTCCAAACTACATTTTCAATATTCTCTTAAACCTGAAAGTGCAACAAAAATCCTGTCCCAATTTTTTTGTTTGGAAAATATTTTAACCATGACCCTCCCATGCCACCAGAGGTAGAAAACTTTTCCCTTTCCTCACTCCAGTGGTTTCATGTGTCTCTCTGATGTGTCTCCCTGGCCCTTAGAGTCAACCCTAAATTAGGATGACACTTTGTCTAGCCTCGTTTAGCTCCCTGGAGCTTTAGAATGACCTTGTTCACATTGAGGTATTAAAAGGACTTCCTTTAGGGTCATCCACAGAAAGGCTGCCCATAAAATTAACCTGGATCTCAAAGTGCCTATGTTTCTGTTCCTGACTTGAATCCCTTATTTTTATCCTTTATGGCGTTCTTTTTTGTTGTTAATCCTCACCCAAGGATATTTTTTTCTATTGCTTTTCAGAGAGAGTGGAAGGGAGCAAGAGTGGGAGGGAGGAAGGAAGAGAAACATTGACGTGAGAAAGACACATCTATCGGTTGGTGAGAGAGACACAATGATCAGTTGCCTCCCACATACACTCCAACAGGGGGTGGGGAGCAAACCTGCAACCCAGGTACCTACCCTTGACCAGGAATAAAACCCATGACCCTTTGGTGCTCGGGCCGATGCTCTAACCACTTGGCACACTGGTAAGGGCCCTTTATGGCATTCTTAAAGCACATCATTGCTTTCATCTATATCAGTGGTTCTCAACCTTCCTAATGCTGCGACCCTTTAATACAGTTCCTCATGTTGTGGTGACCCCCAATTTCATTGTTACAAATTGAACATAATTAAAGCATAGTGATTAATCACAAAAACAATATGTAATTATATATGTGTTTTCCGATGGTCTTAGGCGACCCCTGTGAAAG
>NW_005369062.1:1426083-1443923 GCF_000412655.1 Myotis brandtii | reverse complement strand
ATTCTGTTTCTTTGTTACTAATGTTGTGGCCCCACCCCATAACAAAGAAACAGAATTTCCGGAGGATGAGGCCCAGAAATCAGGATTTCAAAAAGATTCCCAGGTGATTCTAATGTGCAGCCAAGGTTGAGAACCACTGCCTTAAACTAACACAATAGTGTTATTAGCAAGATGGTCCATGGGATTTCTTTTTCACTTCTTGAAATTATCAGAAACTGGAAAACCAGTTTTGAAAATTATTTTTCTTTATATGAAAGTGACTGAAGAAAAAGTTTATCTTTACTGCAACAGTAGTTGCTGGCTGCAGACTAGATCCCTTGCTTTGAGATGCTTGCACCCATCAGTGTATTTTAGAGCCTGACTCGGAGTGGCCCCCGGGCCAGCAGCACAAGCATCACCTTGGGAGCTGGCTGACCTGCAGAACCTCAGACACTACCCGAGACCCACTGAACCAGAATCTGTAGTTTAATAAGGTCTTCAAAGTGATTCATATGCCCATAAAGTGTGAGAAATATTGTTCTAGAACAGTGGTTCACACTCTTAGCTATACATTAGAATCACTTGGGGAGCTTTGAAAATGATGCCTCACGCTCAACTGCAGATTCTGATTTAAATGGTCTGGGTTAAGAGCCAAGCATGATGGTAGTTAAAAGCTCCCCAAGCGGTCCTACTGTGCAGGCCAAGTTTGAGAATCACTGTTCCAGAGACTTCGGGGGCAGATGGGTTTTTTGTTATTGTTTTTCTAGGTTATGTTGGACACCCAGAGACCTTTCCTAGAGTGTTACAGCTGTAGCTTGATGGTTTCAGGTATTCTCTCCGTGCTGGTTGCCTTGATGGCTGGAAAGGCAGAAGTTAAGTACAATCCAGAAGTCATCCAGCCACTCGAGATAGCTCAGCTCATCCAGGACTTGGGCTTTGGGGCAGCAGTAATGGAAGACTACACGGGCTCCGATGGTGACATTGAGCTGATCGTAAGTACAGTGACTGAGCTGGAGCTGGGGTTAGCGGGTGGCAGGCCTCTGACAACCTGCAGATGTGATCAGTCAGCTTTCCCCATCTTGCTTATATCCTGTTTGCTGTTGTTTTGTTTGTATTATTTTGTATTGTAGCCAACAGGACCTCTTCATTTTGTGAAGGAATGTTCGTTATGTCAGAAAGTCACAGGAGTGAATCCCATTGGGCACATTCAGGCTATTAGGAGAAGGAGGAGGAGATGGTGGGAGTGTTGGAGGAAGATGAATTTAATTAAAATGGCGACTGTCCCAAGTTGGAGGTTGGAGGGAGTTGAATAGGAACACTCCATACAGCCTGCATAGAGGAAGCTAGAATGTCAGCAGTGTCTTGAGGCTGGAGGAGGTGAATCGGCACTGTAGCCAGTGCCATTACAGATGGAGGGGGCTTGTAAGTGGGCACAGGGCATCCAGAAGGTAACTGGTGACAAGATTGTCCTGAAGTGCTCAGTCTGAGTGAAGGCCAAGTATAGTTGCTGTTCCCAGTGTGGTCACGGTGGCAGGTGTAGGGTGGTGGTGGTGGGGAGTGGGGTATTTTCTGTCCATTGTTGCCTGATGCATGTGTCAACAAATGGTTGAAAACAACAGGTATGTCTACTATTTTGAAAATGCTATGTTTACAAGCACTTACGTACAAACCTCGTTTTGTGTAAATAAAGCAGACATAGAAAAAATGCACAAGGAATTGAGTAATGCTGTTTTACTTAGGTAAAAGAATCTTTTACTTCCTTCCTGTGTTTAGTCACTGCCTAAAGGTAAGTAAATGTTTAAAGAAAAAGTACTAAGGACACGAATGGCACTTTGACCTGCTGATAAGTGGTGTTCTTTGTTGAGTGAAGTCTTTGCTCTGGATGGGCCTCCATGTGTGTTGAGTGGCAAAGGGTGATACTCACTGGATTACGGCTCAAGTCAGCCCCTGTGATCTGAGCAGGGTGCCTGCTCAGACCACTATGGTGCGGAAAAATCTGAATCAAGAATATGGTTGGGAAAGATGAAACTTTTTTGAGAAATGTTTTTATCATCACCTGTTCAGACATTTTATGTGTGAATTTAATGGTATTCTGGGAAATGATGTCCACTGATACTTGGAGGAGTGAATTATCTGGTTTGCCTTCTACATACTGCAGGGATGGAATATCTCACTCCTGTTTCTCAAGCCAAGATACACAGCATGGCGTGGCAGAGTGGCATAGCTTTCACTGGGCTTGAATTCAGGCTCTGTCGCTGCAGGGATGTGTCCTCACCTGGTCTGTGAGATCACCTCACGGTGCTTGCTGCAGCAGTGCAGAGCCAGGCTCCGCTCTGCCACTCATTGGTGTGTGACTTTGGACAAGTTCCTAAACCTCCTAGTGCTGGGGTTACTGAGATCTGCCTTGCAGGGTTGATATGAGCAGGATAGTGCCTAGGGCAGTGCCTGGCAAGTTGCAAGTGTGCAATAAGTGTTACCTATTATTACTATAAAAGTAAAATGAGATCTTAGAAGCAACATTGAAATATTTGTAGACTTTATAGAATTCTATTTGCACAGCCACCTGCCAGCCAGTAAGCTTCTTGTCTGTGTGATGGTCCTTCCTTTCCTCCTTTTCCTTCCATCTCATTACAGATGAGCTTGCTTCTCCTTTTCCCCTAATTCCACATGGGACTCTTCCATCTCTTCTAATACTTGATTCTAGAATTACTGATCCAGATTTCAAAGTGTAGCTCTAGTCTCATTCCAGTACTCATTACCCCTCCATGACTTCCCATCCCTCCATGACTTCCCATCAAGTGCTGGCCTAGCAACCCTTTTTATTTTTATTTTAATTTAATTTTATTTTTTGTTAATCCTCACCTGAGGATATTTTTCCCATTGATTTTTTAATTAGAATGGAAGGGAGGGGGAGAGACAAAGAGAGAGAAACATTGATGTGAGAGACACACATCGATTGGTTGCCTCCACACACGCCCCAACAGGGGCCGGGGATTGAGCCTGTAACCAAGGTACATGCCCTTGACCAGAATTGAACCTGTGACCCTTCAGTCCGCGGGCTGATGCTCTAACCACTGAGCCCCCAGCTAGGGCTTAGCAACCCTTTTTAGTTGGGTGCTCAAGATCTTCATGTGGTCCCAGCCAACATGGCAGGCTTCCTCTTCATTGCATATCCTGTGCCCTGCCAATGTTGACTATTAGTTGCCAGAACACCACATGCTGCCCTGCCTTTTGTTTTTTCCCATGCTTCTCTCTCTGTGGTTATTCTTACTTTTACCTGGAAATACCCTATCCATACTGTGGGACTGCCTCAAATCCTATTAACTCGATCACTCACTTTCTAAGTCATTTTCTCCTGTTGATAATGAGCTATTGACATTCTTACCCACCGCTGCAGACCAGATGCCAGCAACACTCGGGACCATAGAGAGTATTTCAAGAGCTCAGAGGGTTTTGTAGAGTTGCACATCCTTATCAGTTTGAGGCAGAGAAGGTGCATGTGCTATTATTCTGGTGTTGCTGGTGAGATGACTGAGACAGAGTGTAGTTGGCTGATGAAAGCCCGTAGTTGTCAGAGCTGGAAGTCACACCTCCGTCATTTGCCATCTGCTTAGTAGAGTGGCAATGTCTCCTGTACCAGAATTGGGGAAGAACCACTGTTTCTATACTTGATGCCCGCGGGTGAAGGATTGGGGTGAAGATGTTGCTCACAGGGTTTGAAGGTGGGAAGGTGGGAGTGCAGAGTCTTGGGGAGGTGCTGTGGGAGGAGGGGAGGCTCAGAAGCTTGTGGCTGCCTGTGTGCCTCTTTATTCTGGGTCAGCAGGATTTTTGTCATCTTGTGCTGCAGATCACTGGGATGACCTGCGCTTCCTGTGTTCACAACATAGAGTCCAAACTCATGAGGACGAATGGCATCACCCATGCCTCCGTGGCCCTAGCAACCAGCAAAGCCCATGTGAAGTTTGACCCTGAAATTATTGGTCCGAGGGATATTGTCAGAATTATTGAGGTAAGTCAGTCATTTAAAAAGTTATTCCCATCTTTTAAAAAACTAATTTATACCTATTGAGAGAGAGAGAGAGAGAGAGAGAGAGAGAGAGAGAGAAAATACAAAATACAGCTAAGGGAAAAAGGTCACCTAAAATCTTTCAACTTTTCCAATGGAAATAAGATGAATCATTGCAAAATAAACTGAATATCAGATATTCTAAGAGGAAAATCAGTGAATGGATAAGAATGTTGGAGACAAAAGATGTTATTGTTTTAACTTCAGATATTCCCTGAGGAACATCAATATTGCCAAGATACCTGGTACATAGGGTTAAATCGCCTAAGTATATTTTTTAGGTATGATTTATGTCTGTACCAAGTATCTATAGACTAAAGAAATGTTGATATTTGAAATAATTATATGCATTTGCCACTATGCTAGGCCTGCTTTATAATGGGAGAGTTTGGTAATTTTTCCTTTGGAAAATAAATTAGAATAGTTTTCACACACTCCCTACCTCTCTGTTCCACTCAGTTTGTCCACAGACATACCATTTCCTTTTTAAGGTCTATATTATACTGCACCATAAGAGGAAGAGCATTAGTGGTGATCTGAATGGGTTAAGACAGGCAAAACCAAACAAGATTAACTTATAACAACTAATGGTAAAAATAAATGAAGTTTAGGAAACTACTGCTTAGGAACTTGCTTATGAAATGAAACATCTTGTAGCAGGTTTAATTTTGTCTGTACTTTTCACTGTGTGTGTGCTGCATGCATATGTTTTAAGAGAGATGTCTGTTGAATGGCTTGGCAGAGCTTTTTGACATGGAAATAATACTGTCACTCTGCGCTGCTGGACAGTGCCTCACACTCAGAGACAGACAACACAGCTTCTTTATCAGATGAGGAAAGATCCCAAGAGGGGCTAAGTACTTTGTTCACTGATGCCCAGCTAAAGATTGTAGGACTGTCTTTCAAACCCAGCTCTTACCAGCCTTTCTATTTCTACCGCACTACAGGTCTGTGATATGGCGTTGATTAGGCTAAGAAGTCAGACTGCTATACTAAGTAGTAGGGAGAGTCAAGGTGGTACTTTGAACATGGCTCAGTATCCTTCTTCTGTATAATGCCCTTGCTGGCCTCCACGCTGTTCTCTAAGCTTGGCAACGGCCCCCTCTTTGTCCTTACTTGAGGCCAAGGTCTGGCCTCCATTCTTGTGAGTCTGGGGCATCTTTTCCTAGTATAATTCGGGTGGTATTAGTTGTATAAGGATTTGTCTTCAGACTATCTTAGATGCTCTTTCTCCCACCATAGCTTTAATTTTTGTGTGAAATCCCAGTGCCAGAGTTGTGGAGCCCTTCTTCATTTTGTGTTAGCTGACAGGACATTCCCTGACAGCTTTTTCTGTGTGTATTCCTAAAGGATATTAGAGACATTTAGTGATCAGATCAAATAAGGCGGAGAGGGCAAAGAAGAGAGGCAGCGAAGGAAATGTTTGGGTTAATCCCTGAAGATAGCATCAGAATGAGGTGCGGTCTCTGGCCTCAATGGAAGTGACAGCTTGCAGATATTGAAGTAGCCACTGTCTGCTCAGAGTGAAGAGGCCTGGGTTGGGAGCCTGGAGAAGTGAGCACTGGATCTGGGTATTCTGATAATGCTGTGCCTTTGGGCAGAGTATTTAACCTCCTTGACCCTCAGTTTCCTCATGCAGAGAATGAAAGCAGCTGACCACTCTATATTTGGGATTCCTTAACTCAAAAATTCTGAGTTTACAACTCAACACTGATCAGCTTGGGGCACACTGATATTATCTCCAGAGCTGCTGCCTTTGTTGACAGAAGGAACAGGAATTGCCATCTGAAGCCATCTCCTTGGGATGCAATAGCCTCTAAGCATAGATGGTGTGGGTCCTCTGACAGGATTCATAAAGTGATTTGGGTAAAGTTGTGGGAGGAAAAAACAGTACATTTCTCTGAGGCAATTTTAGATTAGCTTTCTAATATCAAAAGATGTAAAATGCTTTCTACCAATGTATGTTTTAACCAAGTGCCTTTCTCTTTGTTTTCCCCACCCTTCTCTTTTAATAATAAGGAAATCGGCTTTCATGCTTCCATGGCCCAGAGAAACCCCAACGCTCATCACTTGGACCACAAGATGGAAATAAAGCAGTAGGTAGAACAGAAAAGATCAACTGAAGCTCTAGCTTCCCTCTCCCTGGGTGTGACCTGCCTTATTCTGTGCTTCTCAGTGTCCCTGCTTCCCTGATTTCCCACAGTGTTATCCACTTGGATTGGTTGCCTTTACCCTTGTTATGTTAACCCTCTAGTGCTGTCCACTAGACCTTTCTGCTGTGATAGAAACGTTCTATATCTTCTCTGCCCAGTATGGTAGCCACTAGCTAAGCTACTGAGTACTCAAAATGCAACTAATGTGACTGGGGAACCGAAGTTTAAATTTCATTTAATTTAGCTAATTTTAATTTAAATAGCCACCTATGACTGGTGGCTAACAGATGGGACAGCACTTTTTTTGTTTTCTAAATATTTTTTATTGATTTCAGAGAGGAAGGGAAATGGAGGAGAGAAACAGAAATATCATGATGAGAGAATCATTAATCAGCTGCCTCTTGCACGCCTCCTACCTGGAATGGAGCCCACAACCTAGGCATGTGCCCTGGCCAGGAATCGAAGTGTGATGACCTCCTGGTTTCTAGGTCGATGCTCAGTCACTCAGCCACATCAGCTGGGCAGGGACAGCACTTAAGTTGGAAGGAAGGGAGCATGGATTTTTTATTTTATAGTATTTTGATAACTTATTTGAATGGGTTCTAGAACTAGGATCCAAGGACAAGAATCATAGCCAGTTGGAAAGGAAATGGCCTGGGAAGCAGGAGACCTGAATTCATTCATTGTTTCAGATGTTCACATATTCATTCAATAAACAAGGCCACTGTCATATGCAGGACACTGTGCTAGGTGTAGGGGATGAATAGAATGTTCCTACCTTTGAGGTGCCCATTCCTTGGCTGGGAAAGAGTGGATGAGTGATGATTCAAGTGAGTTCTGGGAAGTCTGGAAGCCAAGAAGCAGAGGACACATGATCTGGGCCTCAAAGAATGAGTGGCAGTTCCCCGGGCTGAGGGAGTGGGTGTAGAAATGAAGGTGATCTGGGGGCACAGTGGCAGGGGAACTTCATGGATTCTCAGGTGGTTTCCTGTGGTTGGTTGGCCTGCAGCAGAGGGCTGGCAGTGAGGGGCTAATTCTTGGGGTCTTGGGCGGCCTCCTGAGGAGATGAGACTTGAATCTCATAGGCACTGGTTTTCAGTTAAGGTGCATCAGTTCCCACAACCGTTTGGTTAGAATTTCATGGATGCTGAAGCTAATGTGAAACCACAGCTGTCACTGATGACCAACCCCCATTTCAAATTTCGGTGTTCAACAAGACAGCTTCACTGTTCTCCCCGACTATTTTAAGTATAGTTTTAAAAGTAAATGTCTAAGTAAGTTAATACTAATAAAAGGTTACTTTTATCTATTTTTTCTTGGGAGTTTGCATAAGATTACATTTTGAATAAAGAGCTGTATGCAGCCATAGACAAAGATGTTAAGTCTCTTGGGCTGGATTCTCAGCTTCTGGGCCTCGGTTGCCTCACTTGTAGGTTGGAGCTAACATGTAAGCCATGGGCAGGCATGGACTGATTCTAAACATCTCAAGAATGTTCTTGCAGCGAAGTTTAGACCTTTAGGTGCTCCCTCAGATGGCCTGTGTCAGGGAGAGAGCTTTTCTTTCATTTTAGCCCTTTCATTTTGCCCCACACATGTGACAAAGTCAAGTCTTAAGCTGAGTTCTTAGGAGAGGCCCAGCCATAATCCAAGTGGCAGGCGGTACCTGATCTGTTGGTATTGCTCGTTGCTTTCCAGGTGGAAGAAATCTTTCCTGTGCAGCCTGGTGTTTGGCATCCCTGTTATGGGTTTAATGATCTATATGTTAATACCCAGCAATGAACCCCATGAGTCTATGGCCCTGGACCACAACATCATTCCAGGATTGTCGATTCTAAATCTCGTCTTCTTTATCTTGTGTACCTTTGTCCAGGTGCGTACCAGAAAAAAGGTCAAACCTCTGCCTTTCATGTTTGTGTGTGACCAGCACTTGATTGCAGCTTTCCTGAACTACCCTGGCCCACTGCTGCTTTTTTCCATCTTATGTCCAGCAGCGGGTGTCCTCTACCACAGAGGACTTATAAGAATCTTGTTTCTCTGTCAGTTTCACTGTTGATTGCAGATGATTGACATCTGACTGGCATAGCAACCACCTTGTTGCAAGGATTGGTGAACCAGTTGTCTTCAGTTTGCTTTTCTTTTAGCTTAATTTACCTTTGTTGTTAGAAGCAGCAGTTAGATCACTGTGTAGCTCAAGCTTCTCTCTAACGTCTTATCTTGAGAGGTAGAAATGTGGTTCTCAGGAAATTGTAATTTAAAAGAGATGGGCCTCAGGGAACTTCTAGGGGGTAATATTAAGGAACTGGCCGTATTTCTATATGGCCTCCATATATTTTGGATTAGAAATTAAAACTCCTGACTTAATATCAAAATGTTTAGGACTATCAAGGGGCAAGTATTTGTAGGCTGAATTTGTGTATTTTTTCCTGTATTTTCTTTTTAATTCCAAATGTAATGTACGTTTATTGTAAATAATTCAAGCCACATTGAAGTATAAAAAGAAAAGAAGATGATATATTTTCATTCCTGGCACCCTGCCTGCAGCCCAGTGCCATTCCCCAAGGTCACATTATTATTATTACTAGAGGCCCAGTGCATGAAATTCGTGCACTGGGGGAGTTGTCCCTCAGCCCAGCCTGTACCCTCTCCAATCTGGGAATCCTCGGGGGATCGGGCCTAAACCGGCAGTAGGACAGCCTTCTCACAATTCGGGACTGCTGGCTCCCAACTGCTCACTTGCATGCCTGCCTGATTGCCCCTAACCACTTCTGCCTGCCAGCCTGATCACCCCCTAACCGCTCCCCTGCCAGCCTGATCGATGCCTAACTGCTCCCCTGCCAGCCCGGTCACCCCCACTGCCCTCCCCTGCCAGCCCGATTGCCCCCAACTGCCCTCCCCTGCCAGCCTGGTCGCCACACTGCCCTTCCCTGCAGGCCTGGTCACCCCCACTGCCTTCCCCTGCTGGCCTGGTCATCCCCCATTGCCCTCCCCTGCCAGTCTGGTCACCCTCAACTGCCTTCCCCTGCAGGCCTGGTCCCCCCCAACTGCCCTCCCCTGCAGGCCTGGTCCCCCACAACTACCCTCCCCTGCCGGCCATCTTTGACTACATAGGGGTGGCCATCTTGTATAAGGGTGTGATGGTCAATTTGCATATTACCTCTTTATTATATAGGATTACTAGTTGGTCGTGTATCTTTTATCCATATAGGTAATATTTAAGTATGTATCTATGTGTGTATACATGTTCACATAAGGCAGACCCATCATAATAAATGTAGTGATTTATAACTGCCCTCTCCACTTAATCGTGTACATCTTTCACTCTAGTGGTTTATACACTGAGTGGCCAGATTATTATGATCGGCCAGATTATTATGACCACCCCATCAGTACAATGAAGTGAATTAGTTATGCAAATAATAATAATAATAATAAAACCTTGAGAGTATTTGCTTAGAAAGTTTTTAATATTCAGTATTTTTGGAAGTGTCAATGAAGTACTGATGGGGTGGTCATAATAATCTGGCCACTCAGTGTAGATCTAACACACTCTCCCTAGGGACTGCATAGTATTGGCCACAGCATAAATGAAGTGTGATTTATTGTACCATTGTCACCATGGACATTTAAGTTGTGTACTCTGAGTTTTGAAGGTCTCTCATGCCCTTGATTATCCATTCCTGTGGCCATTAGTCCTCTGAATTAGGAAATATATTTCAAAAACATTGATTATAGAGGAAAAAATAACATCAAAATTGTGGGTGAGCCCAGAGTATTTGCCAGCCCAAGGGCCCTCTGGGCCTCCATTTGCTCCTTGAACACTGTGCCCTGCTTGTTTCAGCTATCCCTTCATCTGTCTTTCAGTTCCTCGGTGGGTGGTACTTCTACGTTCAGGCCTACAAATCTCTGAGACACAGAGCTGCCAACATGGATGTGCTCATCGTGCTGGCCACCAGCATTGCCTATGCCTACTCTCTGGTCATCCTGGTGGTGGCCATTGCAGAGAAGGCTGAGAGGAGCCCCGTGACATTCTTTGACACTCCCCCCATGCTCTTTGTGTTCATTGCCCTGGGGCGGTGGCTGGAACACGTGGCAAAGGTAAGTGCAGCTTTATGTTACAAGAACGCCTCCTTCAGTAACACAAATCTTAATACATCTGAACACCATGTTTAGAATTACTAACTATACACAATTAGAGCAAGACTTAAAAGAAATGTGAAACCTACATATACTAGTAATTAGGTGCTTTGATCACTAATCTCCAAATTGGTTGCTACTTCTGAAATCCCAGCTAATCTGGTTAATTATTAAAACCTTTGTTCGGTGCATTGTGTCATGGAAAGAACCCTGGATTTCAGGTCAGAGGTCATGCCATCTCTTAGTACATAACTGAGTATACTACTTATTAGTCTAGAAATCCGCATTTCCACTAATGCAGGTTATTAAAAATGGGCCATGCCATTTTAAATAACCTGCATTGTACTCAGTATTTTAATGTATCTTATAAATGAATGGGGCCCTGGCCCTGAAAGAAATGGGCTTGAACCTAAAAGAAAACTATCAGTGGGTAGATTGGTATTATTTTTTCAGTCTGAAATGTAATTTGAACTGTGGCCTTTGTGCATTCAGTGTGGCGATAACATGACTGTGTTGATGCTCAGTGGGTCCCATCGACCAGGAGAGCCCTTTGGTGTGCTGTGTTAGGGGGGCAGACTTTTCCTGCAGGGGTCAGTTTATGATACTTCTTGTTTTACATTCTGGTTATTTCTTAGAGCAAAACCTCAGAAGCCCTTGCCAAACTCATGTCTCTCCAAGCCACAGAAGCCACCGTGGTGACCCTTGGTGAGGACAACTCAATCATCAGGTGTGTTATCTTCATCCAGAGTGCTTGGTCAATTTATGTCAATCTGTGTCATACACATCAAACACCCATCGTGTATGTGACACTAGACCTCATGAAAGCAGGCATAGACATGCACCATAAGATCCCTCCTTCAATTCAGTCATGTACACCAGGCATTTAAGTACCAAAAGATAAGCACAAGTTCACAGTGCTGTATGCTGCTAAATGATAAATTAGAGGTATAGACGATTTGTAGCCCTGGAATTTAGAAGAGGAAGGCTTGTGGTGGTCAAGAAAAGCTTCCCAAGGAACATGGAGTGTGAGCTGGGCCTTCCTTGCAAGATTCAGAGGATTCAGACAAGCTGAGAGATAAGGGTTTCAGCTTGCCAAAAAATAAAAAAGGAAGTAGTATTTTTCTTTCTCACAAGGTTGGCAGATATTAAAAATGATTATTTTCATTATTGCTGGAACTTATATAGCATTTGCTGTTTGCCAGACTCTATTCTAACCTCTTTTATTTAATCTAACAAAAATATAATAATAATAAAACTTTGAGTAAGGGACTAATAGTACCATTATTTTAAAGATGAGGAAACTGCCCTAACCGGTTTGGCTCAGTGGATAGAGTGTCGGCCTGTGGACTGAAGGGTCCCAGGTTCGATTCTGGTCAAGGGCATGTACCTTGGTTGCGGGCACATCCCCAGTAGGGGGTGTGCAGGAGGCAGTTGATCGATGTTTCTAACTATCCCTCTCCCTTCCTCTCTTTAAAAAACCAATAAAATATATTTTTTTAAAAAGATGAGGAAACTGAAATTCAGAGAAGCTAAGCAACTGGCCCATGGTCACACAGGTAGTAAGGAGTTGAATTGGTATATAACCCAGGCTGTTGGTTTCAGAGTCCATATTCTTTACCCTTACATATACTGACGCTTAAAGCATATTTAATAATAGGGACATTTTTACAAATTTGCTTCTGTATTTCTCTGGTCAGCCTCATTTTCAAATTCTAGATAGTGGTTATTTATATGCTTTCTTCACATTTCTGAAATCTCCCCAGCTCTACCACTTTCCCTTTTAACCTGTGACCTCACTTGTGACTATTGACATCCACAAGTTTCCTGCCGCTCAAATTACAAAGCTGTCTTCCCCTGCTGCACACTCCTGCCTGCCCCATGGAACATGGGTCTCTCTCCTTGGGCCTCTGTTCAGGAGCTTCCTCTGTTGATTTCTTGTTGATCTTCAGTGTCTCCATCTTTGCAGATTGTTACCATCCAGTATGACATATACTCCAAACTCTGTTGTTTACACCAACCTGTGCCCTTCTCCCACTGTGTACTTGTCCATTCATTACACTCTTTCCAGTGCCGGTTCACTGGCTGTGTCCTCCAAGAGACAAACTTCTGAGGTCACTGACACTGGTCCTTGTTCTCCAGTGGGGCTCTCAGTGAGCCTGTGTTGAGTACATGAACCATTCAGTGAGACCTGAAGAACTAAGTTAATGAGGCACAGGCTGACTGCAGCACTGTATTGTCTGGCTGCTGGTTTTTAAATACTAATCAGGATTATGGTGGTGATAGCTGAGATTTGAGAACTTATTATGTACCAGATACACTACTCAGCACTTTGCATAAATTATCTGATTTAACCCTGATATGCCCTATGAGGCAGGTGCTCTCATGATTTCCCTTTTATTAGGAAGAATCTTAGGTACGTGTCCACATCAGGTGAGTGGCAGGGCTGGGACTAGAGCCCTGCAGACACAGAGCCACCCTTCAGACAGGAGGACCCCGTTGGCACCTGTAGGCTTCCACGTGCACTTGGTTACTTCTATGCTAGTAATCTTCTTGGCTGCTTTATTTTTTCCTTTTTCTTCTTTTTAAATTTATCTTTATTGGTGAAAGTATTACAGATGTCCCCTTACCCACCCACCCTCACTCTCATCCCTCCCCAGGCCTTCCCCAAATTATTGCTTTTCTTCTAAATTAATGACGAGAGTTTCTGAGAAGTGAAAATGTTCAGGTCAGGAATAAAGCCAAGAGCAACTTCATTTACTGTTTACTGTTGAAAATGCGTCTGAAAGCTTGGACTACCATGGCAATGGACAGCTCCATTGACTTCAATACAGGAGACATGCATCTTTGCCAGAAGGCAAAAACCAGTTGAAATACCAAAGTACAGTGGGGCTAAATACCTGCCATAACTCAGTTCATTTCCAAAGATGGTGATTAATTTTTGTTGGTGGACACATCATGGGCCTGACTACTACCATCATAATGTAGTGGTACCATTTTTTAAGCTAGGAGCTCGAAGACGATTTTGGCTTTGCCTCAGATGGGCTGTGTGCTTGGAGCACATCAATTAATGCCTGTTTTGTACAGTTCCTCTCTGTCAAATGGGGGAGGAGGGTCCTGACAGGGTGTTCTGGGCTACTTGGAGGAGATGGGCCCATGGTCACCCCTTGCTCTCCTGCCTTTCTGAGGAGCTTTGGTACCAGGCCTCCCCACCCCCAAGTCAGACTCCTCCTCCTACAGGGCCCTCCTGCATCTGGGCCTCTGCTGGTATGGACAGGTCCGCGGTGCCTTCTGAGGGCCACTGGAGTTTCCTGCCTCAGCTGGCTCCGTTCAGTGAGACCTTCTGCCAGGGCCACCTCTCCTTTCTCTCCATCCCAAGTCTTGGGTGATGGGAACGTCTGCATAGCTGAGTGATCTGGCAGTCATTTCTTCATTCTCCTCATTCCTTAAATATCAATGAATCTTGGCTTTCAGTGTTGGCCCCATTGTCTGTTGTCTTGGTGTGTTACAGACTGTCACTGGGATACCTCCTATCCCCTGTGTCTTCATTCTCAAAACCGCCTCAGGTGCCAGTGTTCCCCTGCCTGTTGGAATCCGTCTCTTGGGTGGGCATAAAGACCCAGTCCACCTGTCTGCGTCCTTCCCATCAGCTTCCCTCTGTGCTCCCTCCCAGATGCTTCCCTCTTCCCCTTGTGCCTGTTTGTCTCCGTGAACAGCACCATCCCACACCAGCTCCCAGGCAGAGGCCTAGGTGTCCTATGTGACGCTTTTCCTCTCATCCGCACTTACAGGCTCTGTCCTCTCACTTCTAGCTCCACAGCCGCTGGTGGCCTCGCACACTGCCCCTCCCACTGCAACCACACTTGCTCAGGCCACTGCCATCTCTCGTCTGAAGCATTGTAACACTCTTGGTCTCCTTCAAAATATTTCCCACAAATCAGATGGCGTTATTGTGTAGCTATTTTGCTATTGTACATCCTCAGCACACATGTGAGACTCAGCATCTGCCCTGTGTGCCTCTTGGGCTCAGCCTCTTGTGCTGTCATTCCTCCGAATCTTCCACCCACTGGCAGTTCCTAGGAAGAGGCTCTCTCCTGTCTCCAGGCCTCTGTACACTGCACGTGTCATCTCTGCCTCTGAACACCTTTCTTCCTTCCCCTTCACCTGGCTCCTGTCCTTCAGGTCTTGGTTTAGATTCGTGTCCTCCAGAAGCCTTTCCTGTCCCAAGGCCTGGCTTGTGGTCACTCCTCAGTGCTCTCCAAGCACTTGGTGCCTTCGGTCACCCTGGACATACACGTGGCAGGTGCTCAGATACTGACTAGTTAAATGAATGAAACAACTGTCAAATGTTAAATAAATTCCACATGCGTATTGCTTGACATTGAAAGGCCTGCACAGCCTGGTCCCCAATCTCCCACATTAAAGTGTTTTGTTTCTTATAACTGGGAAAACAAAATTATAACTTTTATCTAGGCCAGTGGCTAGTCTAAGTGTGTATGTGTGTGTGTGTGTGTGTGTGTGTGTGTGTGTGTTGTCTTTTGTTTTTTGTTTTGTTAATCCACACCCAAGGATATTTTTTTCCGTTGATTTTTAGAGAGAGTGGAAAAGAGGGAGGGAAGGGGAGAGAGGAACATCAATTGGTTGCCTACCACACAGGTCCCAATGGGAGCCAGGGATCAAACCTGCAATCTAGGTACGTGACTTTGACTGGGCCCTTGACTGAGAATCGAACCCAATATCTTTCAGTGCTTGGACTGACATTCTAACCACTGAGCAACACCAGCCAGGGCTTTTCTGTTTGTTTTTAACTTGTGTTAGACAAGTAAGCAGACAGGCAAGGTAAACAGACTGCTGGCAGAAACTCTTAAAGTTGAAGAAATGCTAGGGTAAAAACTGTTTCAATTAAATATATCTCCACAACTCAGCATTTTGGAGGCCATTAGTTGCTGAAGGAGAAATGCTACTGGGAACACACCAGAAGGAGCCACCTTCACCCCTATAAAGGGCTGTTCACTTCAAATTAAGCTGTTTAGAGCTAGGAAGATTGGTTAATTCAGATCAAAGTGGAAATTTAAAGTTAGAGTAAGCAGATATTAGCATTACTAATACAAGGGCACCTAATTGGACATGTGTGCCAAGTATCACCATATAAGCCAAAAGCCTAGTAGGTAGCTAATGGGGGAGGAGAGATTCTGCCCCCACAGTCCTCTTTTCTGAAGTGAGCAGGCGTTCCTTTTCCTGACACAGCCACCTCTTGCCAAGTGGAGACCTCTGGGATGATAAGCTTTTCTCCAGGTCATACAGACAGGACTCAGAAAGGCAGAGTTGGAGCCTGGATGTCTCCATCGCTGGAAGGCTTCAAAAGAAAACAGAGTATTCTCGAGTTGCAGAGATCCTCCCCTTCTTCTTGTTCGCCACCCTGCCGAGTCACCAGTTTACACATCCGACACTCAGGACTTTAGTCCGCTGCCCACTTTCCCTTGAAAGGTCTCCTTTTCAGTACTCCCTTTATTTCATTACTAGAGGCCCAGTGCATGAAATTCGTGCATGGGTAGGGTCCCTAGGCCTGGCCAGCGATCAGGGCCGATCAGATTCCAGCCTCCCCGCCTCCTCCTTCCCTCGCTCCCTCAGTGCCCCACTGCCACTGGTCACCTGCCATGTTCCACACCACCCCCTGGTGGTCAGTGCACATCATAGCGAGCAATCAAACTCCCGGTCTCCAGGTTGAACTCCCAAGGGGACACTTTGCATATATAGATGGCCATTATTGAAGTAACATATTAAATATGCTTTTAGCTCCTAGCCTGCAAACCTCCCAAGAGGAAGACTCCACTTTGTCCTGTTCATTACTGCAGCCTAGTACAATGGTTGTTACACAGAGGCTGGTCAATAGTGCTGGACACTTACTATATATCAGGCACTGGGACTCCCATCATCTCAGTTAATCTTGGGAACAAAATTGCTATTGTGGAAAGGAGGACTCTGGCTTTGAACCAGGGTTTGACCCGGATTGCACTGCTGCTCCGTGGCGAGGACTCTGAGCTCCTGAGGTCAGGGCCATGTCTGCCTTGCTCACTCCTGTGTCCCCAGCTCCTGGTGCACACAGTGCACACGTGAACTTAGTCTCAGGGTAGGCTTCGTGTGCTCAGGAAGCCTGCACCAGGTGACACCGCTGGAGCAGTGTGCCCTCACAGCCTCGCAGGAAGGTGGCAGCATGGTGGGTGCATCTGGTCACTGATGCAGGCCCTAAACACCCTTCAGGTTCGGGCAACATTGAGTCCTCACTACAGAGGACATTCCTAACACTTTTTAAAAAAGAAAATATTGATGTAAATATATAAAATCTGTCTGCACAAGCTGGTTCCTGAGTCTTATACATTTATACAGTGATTTTTCAAGAAATGGGCACCTATGTCCAATTTTGTACCTTTCTTAGAAATGTTCAGGTTTTTGCCCAAGTGGGCGAATATCACCTATCTCATATGCTTTTGGGAAGATTCAGTGAGAGAAGACATCTACAAATCTAGCACTGTACCTGCACTCAGTAAATGTCTTTTTCTTTCTCACATAAATAAGGTGGCTTTTTGTACATCCTCTCTGGTAGTGTAAATGTAGTCTTTGTAGAACAAAAGGAAAGTATAAAATAACCTCAGAGTTCTGCTTGTTGTACAGGCCTGATTTTCTGATTTTTCACCGTTTTTTTGTGAGCCAGTAAGTGCTGTATATTTGGCCCACACAATGCTTTTAGAGAGGTGCTACCAAAGCTGGTCATGGTTCCCTGCCTGGTCCCTCTCGCTTCCTCACTCTTCCTGCTGGTCCTCCTCCCTTTCTCTCTCTCACCACCCTACCATCATACAATTTACACTTTATGTGCAATTCATGATTTCCTATCTTAATTCGCTCCCTCTTCTGCTTCTGTTATTTTCTCCCCTTTCACAACAAAACTTCTTTTAAAAGTTGTCTTTAGCTGCTATCTTCGTTTCCCTACTTCACATTCTCTCTTCAGCCCATTCCAGTTGCGCTTCTGCCTCCACCAATTTCTGCAATTGCTTTTGCCAAAGCCATCAAGTAATTTCCATGTACCCAAATCCAACCTTAATCCACATTTCAATCTCTCACCAGCACTTTTAGCCTTTAATGCCCCTTACATTTTTCTTTTTTATTAATGTACTAGAGGCCCGGTGCACAAAAATTTGTGCACTCGGGGGTGGGGGGAGGGGGTCCCCCAGCCCGGCCTGTGCCCTCTCACAGTCTGGGACCCCTCGGGAGATAACGACCTGCTGGCTTAGGCCTGCTCCCGGGTGGCAGAGGGCAGGCCCAATCCCTAAGTGCAGCCCCTGGTCAGGCTCAGAGCAGGGCCGATTGGGGAGTAGGGGCGCCGCCCCGTCATGCACAGAGCAGGGCGGATCGGGAGGTTGCAATGCCACCCCCTGTCACGCACAGAGCAGGGCCGATCAGGGGGTTGGGGTGCCGCCCCCTGTCACCCACAGAGCAGGGCCAATCAGGGGGTT
>NW_005369062.1:1422698-1425404 GCF_000412655.1 Myotis brandtii | reverse complement strand
CCAACCGCTCCTTGTTTTCTTTTCTTTTTTTTTATTCTGGGCCAGCTTTAGCTCTGAGGCCTCGCTGCTGAAAACATGGATACAATGTTTCGGTCCGGCTGGGTTTCAGTCCGGCTGGTTTCTGGCGGTTTGTTTACCTTCTTATTTGCAACATAGTATATAGTTGCTTAGAGTTGCAGCTGAGAGGCTGGCAAGTGAGGCAGCGAACGTTGGAGTCTGCAGCAAGCAAGCCTCGTGCTCGCTTCAGTGCCTGGCTGCCGGCCGCCATCTTGGCTGACAGTTAATTTGCATATACTCACTGATTAGCCAATGAAAAGGGTAGCGGTCGTACGCCAATTACCATGTTTCTCTTTTATTCGTGTAGATAATTTATATTCACTGAAGTACACAAATTAATTCTAATATAGAGCATGATGAAGTTTACGTTTTTGCATCTGTGTAACTACATCTGCATATTTGATGACGTCTGGGTGCTCCTTCGGATCCTCTCCTTTTCCTTCGTGTCACTGGCTGGCCCTTTGCATCTCCTTCACTGGCCCTTCCACTCTTGCTCAACCTCCAAATATTGGTATGACCCAGGGCTTAGTTCCAGATCTCCTCTTTTCCTGTTACTCTTCTAGGTAAGCTCTTAGCATTTCATGGTTTTAAATGCATTCCTATTTTGTCAGCCCCAGATTTGTACCTCAAGCTCTGATCTCTTCTGTCAGCTTCAGTCTTTTGTGTGTACGTGTGTTAATCCTCACCTGAGGATATTTTTCCATTGTTTTTTAGATTGAGTGGAAAGGGAGGGGAGGTGGGGGAGGTAGAGAGAAAGAAACATCAATGTGAAAGAGGCACATCGATTGGTTGCCTCCCGCATGCCCCTAACCCGGCTGGGGAGCGAACCTACAACCCAAGTAGATGCTCTTTTTTTAAAAAATATATTTTTTTTATTGATTTCAGAAAAGAAGGGAGAGAGGTAGAAACATCAATGATGAGAGAGAAACACTGATCGGCTGCCTCCTGCACGCCCCACAGTGGGGATCGAGCCCACAATCTGGGCATATGCCCTGCCCGGGAATTCAACTGTGACCTCCTGTTTCATAGCTCCACGCCAGCTGGGCCCAAGTACATGCTCTTGACCTGGAATCAAACCCGAGACCCTTCCATGTGCAGGCCGAAGCTCTGACCACTGAGCAGCACCTGCCAGGACTCCAATCATATTTTCAACTTCCTACATAACATTAAGTCATATAGGCATCTCAAACCTAACAGGTTAAAATGGAGATTTTCAGTTAGCCTCCTCTTTCCTCTTCTTCCCTTAGCTGCTTCTCCATAGTTCTTGCCATTTCATTACATGATTTCTCATCCACCCAGTGGCTCACACTGAAAATTTAGAGTTCATCTTTGATTCTTTCCCTGTGTATTTAGTGCATCTGCTCATCTTACTGATGCAGGCCCTAAACACTTCCTGGGTATTTCATCACTCCATCTCTAGCCTGTGCCATTGACATCTTTTGCTTGGGTGATTGCAACAACCTAACTCTTATCTCAGCTTCTGTTATTTCCCCTACAGCCCATGCTCCTGCAGCAGCCAAAGAGACGAAAAATGGGAATCAGATTATGTCACTTTCCTACTGAAAACCCTACATTCAAGCATACATACATCTCTGCTCTGCAAAGTCCAATGTGATCTGCATTCTGCCTGCCCCACTTTCTTCTCTCCAGCAATGCTTGCCAGCTTCCTATTTCTCAAAGGCACCCTTTCTGTCTGCCTTAGGGCCTTTGCATTAGCTGTTTTTTCTCCCTTGAATGTACTTTCCCAGGTATTTTGGCCTCTCTTGTCATCCAGATCTCAACTCAAATGTCATTGTCAAGTGAGGCCTTCTCATTTTTTTCCTCCCCCCACAACTAAAGAAGCCCTCCAGTCACATTTTCATCACAGCGTTTATTTAATACCTGGAACTAATTTGTTTGCTCTGTTTCCTCCACGAAATTTGTCTTCATGAGGGTGGGGACTTTGCTATCCCAGTCACAGCTATATTCCCAGTGCCACAATAAATAGTAGTGGCACAATAAATACTGACTCAATCTGTAACTGACAGATACACTGAATACCGCTGCTCCGTGTAAAACAAGTATAGTGTAACCAGTCCAATGGTTGTAGAACTCAGCCCTAGTGACAGACCAAGAGGGTGAGCTGCAATGAGTGGCCATGTGTGTAACTTGAGTGGCATTTATTGCAGAGAGGAGCAAGTGCCCATGGAGCTGGTGCAGCGGGGTGATGTCATCAAGGTTGTTCCAGGGGGAAAGTTCCCAGTGGATGGGAAAGTCCTAGAAGGCAATACCATGGCCGACGAGTCCCTCATCACAGGTTAGGTGACTTGTTTTGCATTCCCTTCGGGTGGGTATCAGTGCAGTGGCAGGTCCCATGAACGCGGAATGGGGTTTTAGTGCATGAAAGTTGGTCTCTTCTCTCCACCTCTAGGAGAAGCCATGCCAGTCACTAAGAAACCTGGAAGCACAGTGATTGCTGGGTCTATAAACGCACATGGTTCTGTGCTCGTTAAAGCTACCCATGTGGGCAATGACACCACTTTGGCTCAGATTGTGAAATTGGTGGAAGAGGCTCAGATGTCAAAGGTAATGAAAAAATGTAAAGAACAATATCACTTCTGCTTCTCATTTCAGAAATCATCCCAAGGGTTCCAAAGAGTCAGGCAGATA
>NW_005369062.1:1404451-1422651 GCF_000412655.1 Myotis brandtii | reverse complement strand
AGGTCAGTGGGGGGGGAGGGAAGAGGGGGCATACTTTCAACAATAAAGTTGTTTTTTTTTAAGTTAATGAGGGAGCTGAGAATCCCAGTCCTTGTCCATTCTTGTGGTGTTTGATTGCTTTGCAGATTGTAATTTCCTGTGGTCTTGGTGTTTTATTTTTATAGGCACCCATTCAGCAACTGGCTGACCAGTTTAGTGGATATTTTGTCCCATTTATCATCATCATTTCAACTTTGACGTTGGTGGTGTGGATTATAATCGGTTTTATCGATTTTAGTGTTGTTCAGAAGTACTTTCCTGTAAGTTGAATGCTGTGGGCTGTATGGTTGTTGTTTTAGATAATCTATTGCCATTAACCCTATTCTTTCATGTCTTAGATTCAATGGGCTTTGGTTACCCATTACATTTTATTTGCTTGCTTTACTTATTGGAAGCAAAATCTTAGCCGTGGTAGGAAATCAGTCACTTTACTTCTGCAGGTTTTTATTAAAGACTAGAGGCCCGATGCACAAAATTCTTGCACTCGAGGGGGCCCCTTAGGCCGGCCTGAACCCTCTTGCTGTCCGGGAGCCTGCAGGGAGTGGGCCTAAACCATCAGTCGGACATCCTTAGCACTGCCGTGGAGGCAGGAGAGGCTCCCACCACCGCTGCTGCACTCGCCAGCTGTGAGCCCAGCTTCAGGCTGAGCGGTGCTCCCCCTGTGGGAGCACACTAACCACCAGGGGGAAGCTCCTGCATAGAGCGTCTGCCCCTTGGTGGTCAGTGCGCATCATATCGACCCGTCGTTCCACAGTTTGGTCGATTTGCATATTAGCCTTTTATTATATAGGATAGGATGGCCTTTGCTTCCTAGTTAGATACTTTCATAAACATCAGTTGGCTCTCAGTTGCAATGCTTCAAGCAGTATTGTCCATTTGGAGAGTTATGAACCACACACCATAGCAGATAGGTCACTTCAGATTTTGATGGCATGCATGATAATATTTAAGAAATTTTAAGAAAAATGTATTTTTGCTGTCTATGTCCATAAGTACCATCTTTAACCTTGCAGCTTCCCAAGCAATGCTAGTGGGTTTTTAGTAAATATCTATTAAACATGAGGCAACGGTATATACATACATTTTTAGTTTAAAAAGTGGATGAAGAATATTATCTTAAGAAATGTAGTTTTATCAAATGTTTAAAAAGGTATAAAATAACAAATCAAAACAAAACTTTCTGTTTCAGAAATTAGAGCTTAGTGATTTCTAATTGGGACTGATTTTGTCGCCCCCAGGGACATTTGGCCATGTCTGGAGACATTTTTGGTTCTCATGACTGAGGAGGGGATGCTACTGGCACCTAGTGGGTAGAGACCAGGGATGCTGTTAACATCCTACAATGCACAGGACAGCCCCCACAAATAATTATCTGGCCCTAAATATCAATAGTGCTGAGGTTGAGATCCCTTGATATACATAAAAAGCTAATGACCCACTTACTAGTAGAGTAGTATTTGATAACGGCCCAGTGAGTAGAACAATGTTTTACCTTATTTTCCAAAAATATCTCATACTTAGCCCAGTGTAATATGTATTTTACCTTAGAGCCATAGAATAAGAAATTGCAACTGTGGAATGGATAATACTTTTTTAAAAACTTGTTTTTACTCATAATTAAAGGTATATCATATTGTTGGGGTGTGTGTGATTCACTAAGATGTCATTTTTTCTCTCAAATTTCCTATGTTAAAATGAAAAATGTACAGGTTTTACATTTTCTGACATCTAAGGAGACTTCAGTGCTTTTAAGTAATCTATAACTGTATTCCAGAATTTGCCACTGGCTACTGTGGCACCTCACTGCCTAAAATTTCTGCTTTTGTGGGAGAGCAGCTATTGGCATGTGGCTATGGGAAAATTCAGTGTTAAACAAATTGGAATATGTGACTTTCTGCTGTTCCCTGCCTTTCCGTCTTACTTTGGCTTCTTTTGTTTTATCTGCAATATCAGGGAGGATGCTGGCAAATGAGGTACTGCATGTTCCTTTAAGATACTGTTGTCACTGTGCTACATAAAAATCACTGTAGGGACAGGGTTCATGTCAGCTTCTAGAAGTCTGTCCAATCCCATCACAATGCCAGGTGTTATTTTGGTAAGAATTATTGTGTGTGTTTTTTAAAAACACACACACAAATCATCTTACCTCTAAGAAATGCATTATGTCTTAAACAACAGGCCCTCGACCCAACTCCAACTATTTCTATAAAAATTAAATTACCCTTTAATAGTATATCTTATTTTAGAATTCTGCCTTTCAAAAAGAAAAAGTATGTAGATAGAAGCTAATGAAATTGTGGTCTGTATCCTTGATTTAGAAAACATACTTTTTATTGTAATTAAGTGAATATAGTATCTCCTGATTGTACTCCAAAGACACCAGCCATTAAAAAAAATAAACGAAGATAACTCCAGATGTCAGAATGCAAATAATACCAATATGTGCCACCATATCTGGAAAAGAGACCCATACGTTGTTTTGGATTTACACAGGAAACAACAGTGATTAGGATTCTGTGTGATTTCTCATTTCACTCTCCGCTTACCTCTCTTTCCTCTTTTCAGATTCACAACAAACATATTGCCCAGGCAGAGGTAATCATCCGGTTTGCATTCCAGACGTCCATCACAGTGCTGTGCATTGCCTGCCCCTGCTCCCTGGGCTTGGCCACACCCACGGCAGTCATGGTGGGCACCGGCGTGGCTGCCCGGAATGGCATCCTCATCAAGGGGGGCAAGCCTCTGGAGATGGCCCACAAGGTTGGCCCAGCACTGCAGTGCTCCTGACCGTCTTTCGGGGTCTTGACTAGGATGATTTTGTAGTTGTTTACTACATGATTTTTTTTAAACTTTGAGGTCTAGTGAAAATAGTGTCTGTTTAAATTTCATATTAAGAGATAAACCTGATAGAGGCCCGAGGATAGTACTGTTCATTAAGTAAAACAACAGGAAGCGAGGACTGACAGAATGAAAGCAGCAGTTAACAGTTATAGAATTAAACACTTTATAAATATTAGTTGATTTAATCTGATCAACAGCTTTGAGTTGGTGTTATTATTCCCATTTTACAGATGAGGGAGCTACAGCAGGAGGAGGCCAGGTGACTTGCCTAAAGGCCTTCAGCTAATAAATGGCAGAGCCAGCTTTCACACCTGGAGAAAAGTACCAACTCTGCATCTGTGTGATTAGCAGAGGGGTCCTGTCACCTTGGGGAGTGGAATAATGGGCAACCGTGTATAAAGAATCTTCCTTTGGCCAAACATACCAATCCTTAACCTTCCATTAATGTAGTCGATATTTGTTGAGTATGTACTATGTGTGGGTCTTATGGCTGGCCCTAGTCATGGTTTTTGGCTATCAAGGATGGGGAAAGACAAGTATGGAGTAAGTAAAGAACAAATGCTATGAGATGGGGTGCAACGCCGTGAGATCAGCTCAGCAGAGGGCCTTGCATAGACTTGTGTGTGTTGGACTGGCCATGAGGGGTGGTGTATCTGAGACCTGACAGTTGAGTGAGAGTGAGCCAGAAAACGGAGGTTGGGAAGCATGTTCTGGCAGTGGGGAAAGCACATGGAAAGGACCTGGGGGTAAGGGGCTGGGTAGGGGGTTCTGTATCGTAGACTCTATAACATCGAAGACTGTGAACTGTTCCCATCATTGTATCCCCAGTGTCTTGCCCAGTGCCTGGCACATTGAAAACACTCAATAGTTATTTGCTGAATAATAAATGAGGAACTGAAAGAAAGTCATTGAGAGAAAGAGAAATCGATAGATCAGGCTATTGAGGGAAAAGGTGAGGGAGAGAGGGACCTTGAAGGGTCTTGGAGGTTTATGAAAGGATTTGGAAATTAGCACAAAGGACAACAGGGAGCTGTGGAGGGGTGTTAAGCGCCTATGTGATGTGACTGGATTACTTGTTGGGAAGATCTGGTTACAAAGTGAAGGATGGACTAAAAGGAGGCAAGAATTGATGGAGGAAGACCAGTTGATAGTGTTGAAGGGGCCAGCACTCAGTAGCAGAAACAAAAAGCTGAATCTATTATTTGCTAATGAAGGGAGAACCATGCTTGTGGGTCATAGTCTGAACACAGCAAGCAGACCTAACATGGGGCTTGAGGAAGCCTGAGTCCAGGGATTGGTGGACTCTGGCCATAGGAAAGCAGGTGCCAGTGTGGCTGTTATTGACTGGCTGAGCCCACCCACGGGGACTGGTGCAAAGCTGCCATTGACTAAGTGGGGCAGGTCTAAAAACTGGCTCTGGTGGTTACCTGTTATTATGGCCAAGGAATATTCCCTTCCTTGAACTTGGAGTGCAAGAGCTTTAATGTTAGTAGGCTTTTGCAATTACACAGGCCAGAGAAAAGCATGATTGACTCAGCAGATAGCAGTAGATAGCCGACTCCCAGATCCCTGGCTCCTGATCCTGCACAAGAAATCTGCCAGTGTTACTGTCCAGGAGACAGCGTGCCATCTCTCGCTACATCGGAGTGAGAGTTTCTGGCTCAACCTGGTTAAGGTTAAAACATAATGAGGATTTGGGGGGGGCATAGAGGGAAACAGTTTTTGCAGGGGGAGTGGTTGAACCTTGTGATTGATTGCAGATGATTATGTCATGGAGGATGAAGGACTGTTGTTAAGTTCTGCCTCAAGTTTGTGTGGATTTTAAAGTCCCTTCCATCTGTATTTGTGCTAACCGAGATGTGGTTGTTTTGACAGATAAAGACTGTGATGTTTGACAAAACTGGCACCATTACCCACGGGGTCCCCAAAGTCATGCGGGTCCTCTTGCTCGTGGATGTGGCCACGCTGCCCCTCAGGAAAGTTCTTGCTGTGGTGGGGACTGCGGAGGCCAGCAGTGAGCACCCCTTGGGTGTGGCTGTCACCAAATACTGTAAAGAGGTACGAAGACCTGGGCATTGCTCCTCCTCCTGCTCCTCCCACAGCCTCCTCTCTCACCTGTGAGGCTGGAGCCTCCAAGCTCCTTCCTCCTAACAGGCTTTTACTCTCAGCTGCCATGGCACCTCAGTCAGCTGCCTTCGAGGAGGCCTTGGCTTGTGTGATCTGGAAAACCACTTAGCAGGCCAGTGGAGATGTGGCTCGCAGTAGTTGGTCCCTTGTCACATCTCCAGATCATTGCAAAAGCAGCTCAGTGTTAACAGTCATTTGTTGAGCATTTACTGAGCACCTGGGCTCGGGACAACTATGAAGATGGGAACTCTGCCTCTCGGAGCTGCTTGCTGGTTGGGTGAGGAAGACAGATGGTATATAAATTCAGACCTTTACTTAGTGCAAAGGGATACAGAAATGAATGGGGTCTTGGGATGACGGGGTAGAAATCCATGCAGTCGGGAACATCTGAAATGGAGAGGAGCCAGCAGAAGTGAGCGGAAGCCCAATGGGTTCTTGGCACAGTTACTTGGGAAGCATTCATCTTTTGATCTTCTCAGACTAAGGTCCTATTTAATTTTCTCTATTTTCAATATGAATATAGAAGCAACAGAATGTCCCAGAATACTGCCCAGAAAAAATGTAAACGGTGTGGGCAAATACAATTATCAGTAAATGTAGAGGGTTACATGGATGCCTTGAAAAAGTTGACAACTCTTCCTGGACAGGGAACCTCCCGAAAATCTCATTTCGTGTTTCTGTCTTTCATGTAGGGTCAGGCATGCCATTTCACCTCTCACCTTTCTGATGTTTCAGAAAGAATTCTGCTCACCCTCAGCCATGCTTCCTTTGCTGTTTTGTTAACCCAGATAAAAACAGTGCCCCACTTCTTTCTCCTGCCACATCACCCTCCTCCACGGGTCTGCAAGTGGGCAGTTCTCTCTCAATAGCCTAAGAATAGCTTTGTTACCACTTGCCTATTCCATTATTTTAATGAAATTACTTGTGACATAAAAATAACATATTTCCTCTCTTCGACACCTTTACAACTCCCCATCCTTAATTTGAGATGTTTGATGTGAATAGCCTTTCTCCTAGTCTGCAACATGTCCAATATCATGAGGCACCCACCTAAGGACAGAGTTTCGGCTATTTAATTTTGTTCAATTTAATAATTAAAATGTCTGTGTCAGAGAAAAGGAATTGCTGAGTTAATAGTTTATCTCTTTACCTTTTCCTGCAATTCTACTTCCCATCCCACCTTTCCCTCTTAATTCATGGTTGGGGCTGCTCTCTCTCCTACCCTCACCCCCATCTCTGCCCTGCTCCCTCTCACCTCCCCCTCTGTTTTCTGGTTCCTCTTCCTGCTCCCTTCCTTCACAGGAACTTGGAACTGAGGCCTTGGGATACTGCATGGACTTCCAGGCCGTGCCAGGCTGTGGAATTGGCTGTAAAGTCAGCAGCGTGGAAGGCATCCTGGCCCACAGCGAGCACCTGAGCGAACGGGCCACTCACCTGAATGGGGTTGGCAGTGTCCCCACGGAAATAGGTATCCCTGGCCTTTGTCTCTGGTGCTCAGCCGGCCAGGGGTTGGGTCTGGCTGGGTCAGGTGGCAGCGTGCCAAACACAGAGAGCACCATGCTACCTGGTTCCCCTGCTGTGGAGAAAGGTGGCTCATGGCAGGTGCACTGCACGCCTCCCTCCCCAGGAAAGCCTGAAGTTCCTCTTGTATTTGATTCCTCTGGCTCTTGATGCCAATGGCAGACAAAAGTAGTCTATTACATAAATCTATAGAGTATTGCTCATAATTTTGAGTCTCCACTTTCTTATCCCAAGTTAGCCTGGCTTCTTGTGAGCTACAAAGTGGACAGCTGGGAATTCTGCTTTGTTCTTCCTAAACAGGAAACCTCCTGCTCAGTAGAACTCTGATGGGAAGCTTTGTGTTTACAGAGCCGGCAGCAGTCAGGGAAAGCTGATGGGAATGGTCTGGCCACGCTAAGCAGGGACACTGCTTGGAGTGAGAGCTGCTTTTGAATAATGGCCTTTCTTATTCTAAGGATAGCTTGGTAGCCATCAGTGTAAGAGTATGAAAACTTAACACCCCAAACCAGAAAAAAAACAACTGTGTCTAGTGCTTTCTCTTAAGTATGTTGGTAATTGAGTCTTGATTTAGATTTCACTGTTGGAAGCCATCTGCCACCTTCTAGCAACTTAAAGCCCTAGGATGACCTTTCCATTTAGTGTCCAGGGACTGGTTCATGCAGTGACGCCTAAGTTACTGGCACACATGGAAGGTGAGAGGAGAAAGACTCACTGGCCTTTTAGGAGGTATAGCTTTAAAACATTTCATAGAAGTAGACAGAGTACTTGCTGTTCACCTTGGGTCATCTGTACCAAGCAGTGATGTCGCTAGTCACTACTTGCATTTGATGCTGGAGAAATAACTCCCTGAAAAAGAAGCAGCAGATTCCTCTAAAGGCAGATAGGGACACCACATAATGTCTGATAGGTTTGTAACATTTTCACACATAGAAAATGTACCTTTTAATGTCCCATTTTAATTCATACCCACATGTTCTACACATTAGTTATACTTTTCCCCCTGGTCCTTTAAGGATGGTGTTCTGAGAGGCACTTACTAAGTGATAATTTCTCGGAATGGTCAAATGGATATTTTGCCGTTAAAAGGGCTCCATAGTTTTTAGTAATTTCTCATGATGAAATTACACTGTTTGGGAATAACCACAAACTCTTTTGAACAGACGTAGCTCCCCAGACTTTCTCTGTGCTGATTGGAAACCGAGAATGGATGAGGCGCAACGGCTTAGCCATTTCCAGCGAGGTCAGCGACGCTATGACAGACCATGAGATGAAGGGCCACACGGCCATCTTGGTGGCTATTGACGGTATCACTCGCTCTGCCTTCCTCCTGCTCTCTCAGACATGAAGCTTCTGGCGATGTCAGGCAAAAATAGATCCTGCCTCTTTAAAAGAAACAATCTCCCTTTACTAATTTTAGTTTTCCCTTGTAAAAGATTGCGCTGGTGTCTTTTTCACGGCATCCCCGGTCCCGAGGCCCTTTCCCTCGCCCTCCTCTCTGCTGCAGAGCCAGCTCTGCTCTGGCACCTGTCTCCTTGCGCTTGGAGTTCTGTCTTCACCATCATTGTTTGCTGCAGTCCAAGCTGGCCGCTTGGAGTCCTCCTCCTCATCACTGCAGACAAAGCAGCTCACTTTCCAAGAGGTTTATCCCTAGCATGCCCTGAAAGAATGAGGTCCCTGCAGCTTGCCTCCGCTTCTCAAGATGGAGTGTATCTAAGGACCCAGTTATATCTTGGGCTTTACATCTCAGGTAGATTAGCATCTTACTTGTTAATGTTAGTGTCTGCTAATAGAAGTAAAACTATATGCAGATAAGAACTAATTTAGGTCCTCTTTCCTATTCGCTTTTTCGTTTTCCTCCTCCCATCACGAGGCCGCCTCCTAAGTCCTTGTACACCCACAATTCCCTCCATTCGACAGAGCATAATTGGCTCAACTGGAGTCATGCCCCTTACACATCACTCACCCTCACTCTGCTGCCGCCACACCTCAGGCCTCAAAAGCCTTCCTGCCTCAGTATCTAAAAGGTTCACTCCAAAAAAAAGTTCTATTCAAGTGGCTTTTATCACAAGGAAAAAAAAGGAAGTATTGATTTTCTTGCTATTTGGACAATCATCACTTCCTAAGTAGTATTTTCTGTATTTGTTATATTTGTCATGTTTTAATAGCTAAGGTATATTGAGTTATGAGCTAGATACTCTGCAAGTGGATGTGCTATGCGGAAAATTTGGAAAATTCTGAGAGCTATAAGGAAGAAAATCGAGTTGCTCATTAGCCTACACCTCAGAGAGCCACTGTTGACATTTTGATAGTCCTTCCAGACTTTGTATGCATCTGTCGTATGTAAATTTAAAAAAAAAAACCAGAATCAAACCATATTATGTTCTATAATTGGGTGTTTTGTTTCTTGCGGGTAACATGCTGTTAAGGAAACTGAAACCGGCTGTGCTCCTTGGGCCGCCCAGGGCCCTGCTTCTTGCACCCACTGTGGTGTTTCCCTCAGGGGTGCTCTGTGGCATGATCGCCATTGCAGACGCCGTCAAGCAGGAGGCCGCCCTGGCTGTGCACACACTGAAGAGCATGGGCGTGGACGTGGTGCTGATCACTGGGGACAACCGCAAGACAGCCAGAGCCATCGCCACCCAGGTCTGGGCCGGGGCCCTCTTCCCTTTTTCAAACCAAAGTGACATTAAGCTCACAGAAGCAGTTTGAGGGGGAAAACTAAGCACCAGTGCATCCAGCACTCAGCTTTGCTTCTGCTTCCCCCTGGATGGGTTCTTTTCAGCCATGCAGCACCCCCACCCCCACCCCCAACCTCACCCTCACCCCTGACCACCATGCTGTAGCAGCAAAGGTCACGCCCTGGGGCCTGGGGGCTGTGATTCATGCAGGACTGGCTGCAGCCCTGGAAAAGCAACTCCATCATTCTCCATTCCAGTCTTCGCAGTGAACAAAAAAAAAACACCACACCATGGCTTGAGGGCTGACATAAACAACTTTGTAGTCTTTATGTTGAAGGAATGTTTTGCTAGCTCAACTCTTCCCACTGGTTGCACCAGATAAGTGACTGATCCCGGGCAGTTCCCCCACAGCCCTGGGTTCTGAGTTTGGGCCGTGCAGACAGTGCTGCTGCATGCTTGCCTGGCCCACCTCACGGGGATGGCTCCAGTACAAATTCCTGAAGAGCATATATACCCCTCCTCCTAAAAGTGTGTGTACAGTGGTATGCTTTTGAAAAATGAATTGCACCCTATGAGGGAAGCAACAGTACCTCTCTTTACTGGGCATTTTGCTAATGATGGACTTGTTGAGTTACTCCCTTTCCTGGTTAAAACTTGTTCATTCATTCAGCAAGCACTTATTAAACACTGCCCAGGCTACAGAGAGGAGTGAAGAGGGTACCTGCCCTTAAGGAGCTCCCAGTCCTGTGGGAGGGTGGACCAGTGACCAACTATAAAATGAGTCCTTGGTGTTTCAACAGAAGAGTGCATGGGGCATGTGGGTGCTGCCAACTTCCCTCCAGCCTGGCAGGGGCTGGGGATGCCTTCCCAGGGGAGAGGAAGCTTGAGTCAGGAGTGGTCTGGTGAAGAAGAGGGGGCAGGAGGAGGGAAAGCAAGCTGACCTTCCAGGCCAGAACAGGCAGCAAGAGCACCGTCCAGGGGTACAAAGTAGTGGGGAGTTGGAGAGCACATGGAGCTGAATGGTGCAAGGAGCTGGAGATGAGCAGAGATTTAGGGGACTGTCTAAGGGGACCTCAGGAGGCAGACCGAGGAATTTAGATGTTGTCCTAAGGGAACTGGGGTCCACTGGAGGAGATTAAGCAGGAAAGGAAAATGACCAAATAATTTGTTGTGGAAAGACACTGGGACAGCATATGGAGAAGAGAGTGGGGAGGCCAGGATATGGGCCGGGAGACCAGTGAGGGCCCCAAACCACTGCCTGGCCTTGTGATGGGATCAGGGAGTAAATTTGCCATGTGATCTGGAACCTGTGGGGCTTGGTGACTGACATCATTGACGATCTGGAGGCCGGGTGGGGGCTGGGCAGGAAGACTTGGGTTTCTGCTACTATTTCTATCCTTTGCCAACACCGGGCATTGTCATATATTTATTTTTTTATGGCTGTTTTCCTTTCCTTTTAGGTTGGCATCAACAAAGTCTTTGCAGAGGTGCTGCCTTCTCACAAGGTGGCCAAGGTCCAGGAGCTCCAGAAGGAAGGGAAGAAAGTCGCCATGGTGGGAGACGGCATTAATGACTCCCCGGCCTTGGCCCAGGCCGATGTCGGCATCGCCATCGGGACAGGCACAGATGTCGCCATTGAGGCGGCTGACGTTGTTCTCATCAGAGTGAGCGTGCTGTGTCTCCTCCCCGTTGTCCAGACAGTGGGAGGGGTAAGGGCTGTGGGCACAGCTCCTGGCTCACCAAATGCTCCTCTACCTCAGAATGACTTGCTCGACGTAGTCGCTGCCATTCATCTCTCCAAGAGGACTGTCTGGAGGATACGGCTCAACCTGGTGCTGGCGTTGATCTATAACCTGGTTGGCATTCCCATCGCAGCAGGTAACGGGGCTCTCCCTGCTTGTGACCTTTGCCTCTAGCTCTCTGTGTGCCTGGTTCCTGCCGAACTTAGTGCGCAGCCCACCTCGCTGGCTCGCTGGCCAGAAGCATTTTAGAAAATGTTGATTTTATTATGTGCTCTGCTTGCTAACTCTCTAAAAGTAAATGAGAAACTGCAGAGAGAACCCCAACCTTCATTCACTCTGGTTCTCTCTGAAAAGCTGCCAAGATGCTTGACTATTTATTTACTATGGCCCTGTTTTCTGAACCATTTATTACACATACGGTCTGAAAAACTAGCATTATTAACAGTTATGGGGCCCCTGCTACATGCTAGGCACCGTGATTGATGTTTTAGAACCTTAATTTAAAAATGCATCCTGCCCGAGACGTACCCTGTCTCACAGAAAGAGATGGATTTTTCTGCCTCATAACTCCTCTCTTCCCCGTTCAGTACTGAGTTACCCAGTAGGAAAAAGCTCTTCTGCAAGGAAAGGCTTCTACGTGGGCTGAGACCTAAAGTTTGTAAACACAACTTTCCCACTTCAAGTCCCCTGTTGTGCCTGAGTGGTTAAAGGTGACTCACATGATGATTAGCATGTCTGCCTGAACGTACTGGGTGAGGTGGGCCAGGCAGCTTCCAGAGCCAGCCCAGGTGCTGATTCACTCCTGTGTTTGTGCCTCTGCCACAGACCTTTGCCCAGATGTGGACTGAGTCTCCTGGCCCTGTCCTGGGTCCTAGCTCACATTGCCCTTTAGAAAGATGTTTTGAGCCCTGAGGGAAGACAACCCATGCAGACAGGTCTGTGGTCACTAGCAGTGTGTCCTCTGAGTGCTCACACAGTCCCCGCGGTGCCTCAGGACAGCTGGCTCCCCCATCCTGCTGCTACCCCTCTGGTTCCTCAGATTCACTGTTCTCCTGGAGTTTCCCCTGAAATGGTGTTGGCACCTATGGACAGGCCCAGGAAGGGCAGGGTGGATGGGAGACCCCAGTCCCCTCAACAGCGCCCCCACTGCCCAGCTCTGAGATAGCCTGCTTTAGAGGCCTGCAGGCATGTGCTCACTGTGGCAGGGGGCTTCCAAGTTATGTTGAGCACTTCCTGGTGGGCCCTCTCCTTGCTCTCTCCGGGCTGCACTGTGAGTGTTGTCTCTCCCCCCAACCCACGCAGGTGTCTTCATGCCCTTTGGCATCGTGCTGCAGCCGTGGATGGGCTCGGCAGCCATGGCAGCCTCCTCTGTGTCTGTAGTTCTCTCATCGCTGCAGCTCAAGTGGTGAGTCCCCACAGGGCAGGAGCATGTGCTGCAGGCGAGGCGATACTTGCTAGGCCCCTTTGCACTGCATGCGCAACGCAGTTTCGGCTGGCTGGTGCGCCTCCTGGGCCAGCAGTGGGTGTGTGCTAAGCTCAGATTCCTGATTCATTCACCTAAGGCAAAGACCTAAGGGACAGCTGAGTGTATAATGATTTATTAGCACCACGATCAAGTAATCTATCACTTAACAGTCATCATATGCTGGGTTATTCTACTTATTTTGCTAAAGGGCTGCTTATGTAAGTACAGTCATGTGTCGCTTAGCCCCAGGGATTCAGTCTGGGAAAAGTGTCGTTAGGCAATTTTGTCCTTTTGGGAAGGAACATCATAGAGTGCACTTGCACAAACCTAGATTAGGTATAGCCTGCTACATACCTAGGCTATATGGTATTACCTATTGCTCCTAGGTTACAAGCCTGCACAGCATGTTACAGTACAAAACAACATGAGAATAATTCAAGCACAAGAGAAAATGATGTAGTCAAGAGATGCAGTGGACAGGAGATGTATGAGGTTGCTGCCAGTGTAGTATGGCATAGTGTTTTATAGCAAACTGGTTTTTAATAAGTAGAAAGAATACATCCTAAAATAATAAAAAACATAGTAGAGTAAGTATGCAAACCATTAACATAATCGTACATCATCGTTATGTTCTGTACATAATTGTATGTGCTGTACTTTTATCTGGCTGGCAGCTCAGTGGGTTTGTTAACGCCAGCATCACCACAAACACATGAGTAATGAGTGCCACAATGGCTCTGACATCTCTAGGGATAGGAAGTTTTCGGCTCCATTGTAACCTTATGGGACCTCTGTCACATATGCGGTCTCTTGTTGACCGAAACATCATTATGTGGCCCATGACTGTATGTATATTAATATTTTTCCTTTTTTAAAATAGATGTTTATTTACTTATGCTTTCATTTAACAAGAAATTAATGACAGCCTACATGCCAAGCATTTGGATACAAAGTTTCTAAATTGGGAGTTTACCTAAACCCTAGGAGTTTAATACTGAGTGTTTTTGAAATACTTGGATGAGAGGCTTTCAAAAGCCTGTGTCCAGAATGGTTCAGATGCTCTTGGAATCTTACTTTGCAGCTATAAGAAGCCCGACCTGGAGAGGTACGAGGCCCAGGCCCAGGGCCGCATGAAGCCCCTCACCGCATCCCAAGTCAGCGTGCACATTGGCATGGATGACCGGCGCCGGGACTCCCCCAGGGCCACGCCCTGGGACCAGGTCAGCTACATCAGCCAGGTGTCTCTGTCCTCCCTGAAGTCCGACAAGCTGTCTCGGCACAGCACCTCAGCTGATGACAGTGGGGACAAGTGGTCTCTGCTCCTGAATGACAGGGACGAGGAGCAGTTCATCTGAAAGCTCCAGGCTGGTGCAGACCCCATGTTCCATCTCCTAGCTGATCAGCAGCTCTAGCCCCAGGTGCAGCATCGCAGCCATTTCCACACCCTGGACATTCAGATCATTCCTCCCTGCAGCAGATGGCATTGTCCAGATGTGGCTCCTGGGCAGAACCACCCCGCCTGGATCCCACAGCACAGGGTGAAGCCTTATCCAGGCTATTGGTGTGGGCTTCTTGGAAACCTTGCCGACTCTAGAATAGGGTGGACAGCCACCACTCTTACAGACCTCGGCTTTATTTAGTATTTGGGATGACTGTCTGTGAAATGAAGAAAATCTTACCAGGACCAAAAACTTAGCTGAGCCTTTTCATAGAACTCACGAAAAACCTCGGTGTTGTCCTCTTTTTTACAACGCCCGCGAGCATCATATCTCTAAAGACCACAGTTTACCTCAAGTGCATTCTTTAGTTTCTGCTGGTACAGCCTCTTCTTTTTCTGTCCTTGACACTGGGGGTGGCACCCTCGTCTTTCAGGGCAGGCTGGCACCAAAAACTTAGCTGAGCCTTTTCATAGAACTCACGAAAAACCTCGGTGTTGTCCTCTTTTTTACAACGCCCGCGAGCATCATATCTCTAAAGACCACAGTTTACCTCAAGTGCATTCTTTAGTTTCTGCTGGTACAGCCTCTTCTTTTTCTGTCCTTGACACTGGGGGTGGCACCCTCGTCTTTCAGGGCAGGACTGGCATCCTCCTGGTCCCTGCTGCTGCTCTCAGGCGCTTCTCAAGTGCATGTGCCCATGTGCCGCCTGAGTCTGCTCACTCACATGCCCAGCCAGAGAGCTTGCCAGTTCGTTCTTGCTTATGAGCCACTTCTCTGTGGGGTCCAGGCGCTTGGGCCCGGGAAGACTGTGGTACTTGAAGACCTGTGTGCCAGTTCGTTCTTGCTTATGAGCCACTTCTCTGTGGAGTCTTGACCGTTGTTGCCCAGATGGAGTGAGGGTCTCAGAGCCTGAGACTTGAGAAGTCCAGCTTCCTGTGGGGCCCAGGCGCTTGGGCCCGGGGAGACTTGTGGTACTTGAAGACCTGTTGGGGGAGGCTCGTGCAGGCAGGAACCTACCTCGTGGCTCCTGGAGCTTCAGTTACATGGTCTGCTGTGTGACTGTTACTTCATGATGAAAAATGTAGAATTCATGTTGGTTTGTGCAACTCTGAGAAAACAAAGATTCCCAAACTAGAGGGCATCACAGCTCTTCTCCATGAGCTTCTACTGCATGCTGAGTTGGTGGTGCTTTAGGAAAGGGGTAGCCACAACTTCCCAAAGGAAAAGTCCTTTGTAACTTTTGGTGGTTCTTTGTGATTGCATGACCCTGGAGGGGCAGGACTGTGGCTAGTTTTCGACTTTGGAGTTACTGTTGACAGACAGATCACATGGGAATAGACTAGTAGAATCATAATCTTCGAATAGGCAGAGCAAAGCCTATTCTAAATTCTAAGGTGAATCCCTTGTCACATACACAAAATAATTTTATTTATTGAGGGTCAGTTATTTTCCAAGGCAATGTAAGTACTCTTTATAAGTTAACCTCTAATCCTCCCAACAAACCACCGAAGTAGGTATTATTGTCCACCTTTCACAGGCAGGGGAATAGGTTCAGAGAGGTTAAGTACCTGCTCAGGGTCACACAGCCAGTACACTTGCTGGAACAGGGGTCTGAATGCATGTCTGCTGGCTCTGAAATCTTTTCTTTCTGCTTCACCTTGAATATTTTGCTTGATAAGAATAAACAAGAAAAGGTCCTTGTTCCTGGAAGAACAAATTTGCCAGATGATGTATTCATTGTATCGTCTTGTAATGAAATTTGATCATAAGATCATCTCACCCTCCCATGGATGGTTCATTTTTATTTTTACATATAATCTAGTTTTTGCTGGGTTTTATCCTCTGAAATCCAAGTGCAGGGTTTTGTGGTGTTTTTATTATTTTCAATCTTCCCTTTCCTCTCAGCCCCTTCCTGCCATGTGTCCCCAATTGTCTTTATTTTTTGGCTGTGTTTGGAGAGTGTTTCTTATTTCCTAACTAGGCTAATCATTTTCTAAAGACTCTAATTGTATTGATCCCCCAAAAAGCTTTTAGGATCATAAACATTATGTTTATATAGAGACAAAAATCTATAATAATAAAAGGATAATATGTTAATTAGACCAGGTGTCTTCCGGACATCCTTCCTGACAAAGCCAGGGCCGGAGGGAAGCCAGCCTGGGCCTCAGGTGCCTGCTGGCAACCGGAGGAGGAAAGCCCAGGTCCTGGGTGCTGGAGGGAAGCCAGTGGAGGAAAGCCAGTGCCGGCAGCTGGGGGAAGGAAGGCCTACTCTTGCACGAATTTTCATGCATCGGGCCTCTAGTATTTATATAATTGTACAGAAATAACCTTTTAGATGTTCAAAGTGTCAGAATTTTTTTGTCAGATAAGAACAATTCCTACTTAAAAACTTTCCATGCTATATTAGAATAAAGTTTCTCTTTGTTCATAAAAACATCTGCTTTTTGCTGGCCCTATCTGAGTGAGGACCATGGTGGGGCCAGTGCAGCACTGTCTTCAGTGAGAACTTTGAGGGGCTGGCTCTGCTGTGGGTTCCTTTTCAGGGGGTGGGGTTTTAACAGTGGAGGCCTCCAGGGTGGCCAGCACTGTGTGAGCCCCTCCCGTTGCCTGCCTCAGTGGTGCGTGGAGAGAACTCTGAAGGGTGACCCACGTCAGGGTGTCTGTCACACTGGCCGACAGCCCAGACTACCCTTTAGATGCACTTTTCTCATTGAGGGTCATTGTCTACAAAAGACTGGGATTGATCCCACCTTAGGCAGAGATTAGATTTCTTTAGAAAATAGATGCTTTCTAAAACTTGAGCAGATTTCCTTGATAGGATTACACGTGTAGCAGAATAAATCATAGCATCTGTCAATTCCTGATATGTTTTTGGTCTTTAAGACCTTAGTGAGGAATTATGCTGAGATCACCTTTTAAATAAGTGGGTGTAATAATTCTAGTATTTTTTCAAATGACAACTGGAAATTGACATGTCAAAAAAAATAGATCCCCCAATTTTTCTGCTAGTTTACTAAGGACTAATAAATAAATAAATGACCTTTATTTTAAGAAAATACAGCATAGCAAAATCAGCCAATCATAGAGGTTAATTAGAAAAAGGTTATTTGAATTACAGAAGGACTTTTTTTTTGCTTTAAAAAATTCATGCCAATATTTCAGTAAATTCCATAATGCATATAAAATTCTCCTTGAGATATTTTTTTGTATACAACCTTTCTTAACTGCATCAATTGTTTAAAAAAAGAAGTAAGGAATGCATATACAAAAGAAATGCTTTCAGCAAACATTAGTGTTGACTCTGTTTCCCTTCCTGATTACCTTGGCTGGTGGGAAAGCTGATTGCGTATTGGAAGGTACAGTGGGGCTTTGACTTATGAGTGTCCCGACTAACGAGTTTTTCGAGATACGAGCCGTCTCTTGGCCGATTTTTTGCTTTGAGTTGCGAGCTAAAATTCGGGTTACGAGCCAGCTTCAGATACCCCACCGCTAGTTGGTGCAGCGAACATCACAGTGAACACCACAACATCAGCCCAGCATCACGTGTCTCACTCGTTCACTTTATGATTTGACATATGAGTAATTTGAGTTACGAGCTCCGTCACGGAACGAATTAAACTCGTAAGTCAAGGCCCCACTGTATTGTGGAGTTGGTAGAAATGAAATCACTACTTTCCTCAACTTTCAGACTCAACTTGGGCAGGGAGATAAACGCCATTGTTTGGGTTCATTCTGAAGGGAGATTGATGTCTACTTGTCTGCTGCTTATCTTCCTGTGAAGACAGTGGCAATAGTTGAAACTAAGGAATATGAGAATGTTAATATTGCTGCAAAATCCCAGAGTCTCTTTCATTCTGTTAAAAAAGATGGATATAGATGTAAAAGCATCCAGGGGCTAAGATGAAAATGAGAATAGATGGAAGTTTAACATTTTTTCCTCTGAAAAGGAAATAGTTATTATTTTTTCTTAATATAAAAATAATAGCAAAATATATATAAGAAATATATAAAGGGGGAAAAGGCTGTTATAATATCCCCACACCCTGCCCCCACGAGAAAACCCATGAAGATGATTTTGTGGAGGGATACGCTTTGAGGGTGGATTGCATTGGGGCACTGGGAGCAAAGCCTACCTGCCCACAGGGGACCAAGCTCCCTGACCAATTTGAGAGGTGCTGTAGTGGGTTCCACACTTGCTGAGCTGGTCCCCACAATGGCATGAAGAGCTGTGTGCCTCATTGTCCTATTTCCACAGCTGGGAGAACCAAGCCGAGGGTTGTGAGGATACAAGGAGGCCATGGGGGGAGGGGCCGGAAGCACATCCTGCTGCTGCTGGTACTGGGAGTGA
>NW_005369062.1:1389315-1404353 GCF_000412655.1 Myotis brandtii | reverse complement strand
AGGGGGGTAGGGTTGGGGGGACACAAACTCACAGCGTTCCCATTCCCAGCAGGTGGAACAGTCTTTGTGGTCTTTGTGCATTCCTTGGCTGGGCCGGAGGAAGTGCCTGCTTATGGGTCAGCTTCTAAGACTTCACAGACTGTGCAGGTGCCTTTGAAAGGAGCAGCCTTTGCCCACTTGCTATGCACCAGGCTGGACTCCACTTCTCTTGTTTCCTGGGCAGGGATCCCAGAGCTCCACTGCAGCCTGCCCTGGGTTCCCGAAAGGACGCCCAGCCAGGGCCGTGCAGTGTGGAGAGGTTAAAAATTCCCAGCCTTAGAGATGGGCAGACTTGGCTGTACCCCCTGAGGAGTGTCACTGCCTTTCTGAGCTTCTGAATCTGGGCAGGAATGAGCTCCCCCTTCACTGGCTTGTGAAGGCCAAATGGAATTAGGGGCATGAATGCCTAGCCTAGTGCCCGTGCACTGGAGTATCCGCCCTAGCTGGTTTGGCTCAGTGAATAGAGCATCGGCCTGCAGACCAGAGGGTCCTGGGTTTGATTCTGGTCAAGGGCACGTACCTCATTTTCAGGCTCCTCCCCAGCCCCGGCCCTGGTCGGGGTGCATGCAGGAGGCAACCAATTGATGTGTTTCTCTCACATCAATGTTCCTTTCTGTCTTTCCCTCTCTCTTCACTCTCTCTAAACGATAAATGGAAAAATAATCCTCAGATGAGGATAATAAATAAATAAATGGATGGGAGTATCATTAGAATGACACTGGTGTGACGTTCCTCCCGTGAGGTGAATCCGGGCAGTTCCAGGATTGTTGCAATGGGATGCTTTCTCCTAGGAAATAATGACTGTTTGAATGATGTTGGTGCAGAGTGGGAGTTAGGAAAATGAGTGTAAAGGATGCTAGTGAACAAGAGCTGTGAATAAAGCAATTTCTTTTTAATGTGTCATTTCAGTCTGGTTTAGAAGGTGGGCTCTTGTGTCATTCATCCTATCTGCGTTATATTTAGGCATCTGATTATTTTCACCAATCATATTTGAAGTCTTTCCCTTCTCTTCAGGGTAGAATTATATCATCTCAGATATGGTTTCCTAAAGAATGTAGTTACGCCCTGGCTGGTTTGGCTCAGTGGATAGAGCATCAGCCTGCAGACTGAGGAGTCCTGGGTTCGATTCCGGTCAGGGGCATATGCCCGGGCTGCGGCTCAATCCCCAGTGGAGGGCACGTAGGAGGCAGCCAATCAATGATTCTCTCTTATCATTGATGTTTCTATCTCTTTCTCCCTCTCTCTTCCTCTCCTAAATCAATAAAAATATATTTTTAAAAAAATGATTGCCCTAACCGGTTTGGTACAGTGGATAGAGCATCAGCCTGCGGACTGAAGGGTCTCAGGTTCGATTCCGGTCAGGGGCATGTGCCTTGGTTGCGGGCACATCCCCAGTAGGGGGTGTGCAGGAGGCAGCTGATCGATGTTTCTCTCTCATCGATGTTTCTGACTCTCTGTCCCTCTCCCTTCCTCTCTGTAAAAAATCAATAAAATATATTTTTAAAAAAAGAAAAGAAAATGATTATTTCAACTCATGGGTTGAAAAACTATAACTTTAAAAAAAAGAATGTAGTTACATTTGATTAAAATAGAACCATCTTGCTCTGCTATTTCTGATGACTCAGCTTTGGGTGCTCAACATAAACCTAGCACAGAGGTGTGGCCCTGACATCGTGGGGATTTAGTCACAGAATAGCCTGACCTTAATAGTACACTGCAGGGAGCAGGGCAGTGAGTATCTGTTTGCTTGTTTTTGAGAAATATATGTGTTTTATAAATTTCTCCTTCCTGTTTAATGGTCAGAGTTAAGACTAAAATCCACATGGCCCTAGAATCCAGCTAAATTTTGAAATTACTTCTGGAAATCTAAAAGAAGCTTACACTGTCAGTTTCTTACTTGAGATGAACTTAAATTTGGATCTAGTGGGGTTTCCTGTAATGGATGAAACACACTGGACACCTCAGGATGGGGGCTTTATTTTCCATCTAAAGCTTCACCCATTTCTAAGTAATGTGTGTGTTTTTTTAATTTTATCTTTAGGTAATGTTTTAATGTACACACACTTTCACTGCTAATTATTGCTCCCTTATTCACTAGACATTCAGTACAAGTGACTCCATCCCTCTTCCTCAACTCACTGCGCCCCCATCTTTACTCCTCCCTGCTCTCCCCCACAAGCATGCAATGCACACACACACACACACACACACACACACACACACACACCCCTAATGTGCCCACAGAATCCTCCCATAGTATGATAACTACCAAGAACAGAGGAGGAATCTTGGCGGCCTGGGTCTTCTCAGAGATTTGCTCATAGGAGAGGGCATTTGGTCCAGAAGGTACATATGAAGGAGAGAGTGGACCAGTTGCTGGGGAAAAGGGGATGGTTGAACAGGTGGAGTGGGGCTGCACTGTTTAGAGAGCCATCTCAGGCAGGACAGAGGGAAGCAGGGACAGCTGGGGGGTGGTTCTCTTTCTCCTCCCCCTCCCCACCCCTTTCCCTGACAGTGGCTCCAAGAGGGGGGGGGGGGGTTCTGGGAAGAATAACTGGTGCCAACCTGGCCCCAACCCCACTCTAGGATTGTGAAGATCCTTCAAAGGCTCGGCCCGCCCTCACTTGGAACTGAGGGAAAAGAGAAGCATTGTTAAAAGAAACTAAAAGGTGGGGAGGAGAGTCCAAACTGCATCTTCAGACAGTTGTGTGTGGCAGTTGTGGGCAAGAGTGACTGAGGGCAGGGAAGACAACAAATGGATACATTTGGGCTCCCAGGCTGAGGAAGGTGTGGTTTCCAAACCAGCAGAATAGGAAGCTCCTGATGTTTATTCATTAACTCAGAGATCATTCGCAGAACCCTAGAGCAGGGGTCCTCAAACTTTTTAAACAGGGGGCCAGTTCACTGTCCCTCAGACCGTTGGAGGGTCGGACTATAGTTTTAAAAAAAAAACTATGAACAAATTCCTATGCACACTGCACATATCTTATTTTGAAGTAAAAAAACAAAACGAGAACAAATACAATATTTGTATTTGCATGTGGCCGGCGGGCCATAGTTTGAGGACCCCTGCCCTAGAGGATGCTTCTTTTGGAAGCATGCAAAAAAGCAGATACCCACTTGGAAATACAACCCAAATGGATGCATATAGGCTAAATTCCGCCTTTGGGAGGAAATTCACCTGAAAATGACAACTCGAGCCTCCTGCTTGGGAGGCAGGGCTCTCATCTCTGCGTGCGGAGGGACTGAGGGCCTAATTGGGTTTGGAGTTTTTCCCCTCTCCTTCCCACACTCATTGATAATAACAACCGCTAACTGAGCCTTTACTATGTGCCAGGCACCATGATATTTATGTATAAAGCCTTTATATGCCTATTATCCTTAATTCCCACACAACCGCACGTGGAAAATACTGCTGTCGTTGCCATTTCACATGTACAGAGGCAGCTCACTGTGAGCCATGAAGCTTCCACTTTAAGGCTCTCCTCATGGACAGACCCTGGACAAGGCCCAGCATCACATTCTCATGAGCATATGTTTTGTTAGTTTTGCAAAATTAGTTATTCTACTTGCCATTGGTTAGGGCTGGTTTTCCTTTCCGTGTGACACCCCCTGCAGCACACATTCCCTGTACCAAGTGATGTTGGATGACCACAGTGCATTTCTGGGTAACACTGAGTTGGGCAGAGATTGAGTTTAGATGGAGTGAAATGTGTTTATGTGATTGCAGTCACTTCCAAGTATGGTTCAAGTTGCATAGGAATGGCTTCCAGGACTACTTTACTGTCAGTGTTCTGACTTGCCCAGTGTCATGGTGATGTCAGCTTGTCTTTGAGTGTGTGTGGAGGTACATGGACAGTGGACGAGACACAGATCTGAAACATATGGAGCTTGAAGGTACTCTGTGAAGAATTTTCCCAGCTATCAGACATGCAACATTGTTAGCAGAGAAGTTGATTCTCATTGACAGAGATCTCTCCTGTTAGGAATATACATGATCATATACATGATCGGGCACATCACACATTGTTTTCTTTCTTGATGGCAATTGTATGAAATATAATTAATTGTAGTTGCTGTGTTTTTAGGGCATGAATCAATAGTACTACATATGGTGAGTATAACTGTGTGAAGTTACATCTTCATGCAGTCCAACTGTCAATAATGAAAACATTTCCATCAAGCAAGCATGCTAGAGAAAGGATTGAGTTATCTTTTACAAAATTGTCAGATGAAGAAGCAATCAGAGACCCTCCCACATCTATATATATAAACGCTTAAGCGACTGAACAACCGAACGACCGGTTCACTGGTGGCTATGATGCACACGGACCACCAGGGGGCAGATGCTCAACATAGGAGCTGCCCCCTGGTGGTCAGTGCGCTCCCACAGCCAACCTCCCGTGGCCTGATCGGACCCCACCTGTGCAAGAATTTGTGCATCGGGCCTCTAGTATAGGATAAAAGAAATAAGTGTATTAGTTAATAAAAACATTAAGTTATTTTTCTGGATTGTTGGTATTAATGGTATTTGTTGTGAAATCTTTTGCATTTGAAACTGTCACTTTCATACCTAATTTTGTATTTTATATATATTTTATTGATTTTTTACAGAGAGGAAGGGAGAAGGATAGAGAGTTAGAAACATCGATGAGAGAGAAGCATCGATCAGCTGCCTCCTGCACACCCCCTACTGGGGATGTGCCTGCAACCAAGGTACATGCCCTTGACCAGAATTGAACCTGGGACTCTTCAGTCCCCAGGCCGACACTCTATCCAGTGAGCCAAACCGGCTAGGGCCCTAATTTTGTATTTTTAATTTTATAGTCCTTTTTCTTAAAGAGGATGCACCTGACCATATAAGCTTTAGGCTCCATAAAACCTAGATCTATCCTTAAAAGAGTAGTTAAGTCACAACTAAAGTCACAGCCACTAAGTGGCCCAACCAGCATTCGAATCCAGAGTCTGAGTGCTCGCCTCACGTTGCATCTCAGACTCCAACATGCACCCGTTCACCTGGAGCTCTTGTTAAAGTGCAAATTTTGATTCAATGGATGTAGGTTGAGGCCCAGATGGCACAACTCTGCTATTCTGTGGGCCACGCCCTGAGGGGCCAGGGTGTCTGAGCTAATGTGCAACTGCTCATAATGGCTAGCTCTCATGCAGTATGATTAGGTCACTATAATTACTTCCTATGAATAGGGTAGATCTCACCTGGTTTCCTCACTCACAAGTCCCTTCCCCTCACTCCAGCCCGAGACATGTTTGGCCTAAAGAAGTGTTTTGAACACCATGTTTCACTACCAACTTCTCTCTGACACTTTTATGGAGTTCTTCCCACGGGCCAAGTATTTTCTGTATAAGGGGGCATGTTTCCATCTTGTGGACAAGAACATTGCTGTTCAGGAAGGTCATGTGACTTGCCAGAGGTGACAGGGTCAGTTGTTGAAACTCACATCTCCAGCTCTACTTACCTGGTGACAGGTAGGCAAAGTGGGGACTCAGCCCTATGTCTCCAAGAAGAGCATTGCCTTCAGCCCCTATCCTCCATGGAGTTGCCCACAACTCTCCTCCCTCTGGGTCCTCTCCGCCTTGGGATTGGCCCTGGATGCAGCCTTAAGAGATGCAAGGTGAGTAGACGAACACTGGAGTTTCCACTGTGACAAATAGGAAGTGGCTGACCTCTACTTGTCTAGCTTTCTCCACCTTTGGGAGAGTTCCTTAGCCTCACTGAGGTCAGTTCCCTTGTGACCCAACTCATGGGGTTTTATGGAGAATAAATGAGGTATTATGACAAGTTACATGATATTACTCGTGTGTTGGCCCATAGCCACCATGTTGTCCCTGGGCTAAGCTGGCCTTGGCCATTAAGTGGATACTTCTTACAGTCTGTATCCTGGGCTTTCTTCTCCCTGCTGTGTGTTAAGAAGAGACTGCATTGCAAGGGTGTCTGGAAACATCTCCAACACTACAGAGTGCTGAGCAGAGGCTGAGGGCTGGACAGCAGTGCGTTGTTCCCTGGCAGATGTCAGCATTGCCTGTCTGACTCTGCTGGTGTGTTTGCAGCTGTGCTGCAGGCTGACAGCCTCTGGCATTCTCTTCCCAAACACACCTCAAATCCTTGGACGCCTGCTTAGTCACCACAGGCCCACCTGATGACAACATACGCTGGTGATTTTATTTGTCTTTATTTTTTATTAAGGTATTATATATGTGTCCTTATGCCCCCATTGCGTGCCCTCACCCCCCTGTTGTCTGCATCCATCGCTTATGCTCATATGCATGCATACAAGTCCTTTGGTTGATCTCTCCCCTTACCCCCACCCTCCCCTACCTTCCCTCTGAGGTTTGAGCATCTGATCGATGCTTCTCTGTCTCTGGACCACAAATGAATGAGATCATGTGATATTTATCTTTCTCTGACTGACTTATTTCGCTTAGCATAATGCTCTCCAGCTCCATCCATGCTGTTGCAAATGGTAAGAGTTCCTTCCTTTTTACAGCAGCAGAGTATTTGTCTTTAGAGTGTGTGTAGCAATATGTCTTTCAGAGACTCAGACATTTGTCCTACGGATACATTTTCCAGGAGAAAGTGCCAACAGCTGGGGGCAGGCTGTGTTTCCTAGCCATCCAGCCCTCTGGAGGGAGGCTCTTGTTCATCACAGGACATGCACATTATGGCTGCGGACCCAGGGTGGTGCTCCCTCAGTTTCTGTAGCCTGACTGTAGGCTCTGTAGTTCAACTTCTATGTCTAGGTGCAGCCTGGCCTGGATCTGGGTTATTTTGAGCTGCCCCTGCAATGCAGCTGCAAATCCAGAGAATGAGCCAGGACCTGCTCACCAGGGAACAGCTCACTAAGCACATGCTGTCACTAGCATAGAGAGCAGGCAGACAATATAATTGCACTCCCTCCAAGAGATTCACTCTGCTAAATTGCCTCTTTAGGGGCACTGCTCCCATTTCTTTGGTGCCAATACAATTAAGAAGAAAAAAACAACCTCATGGTAAATTTCAAAATGTCATAGGTAAAAGCAAACTGCTTCACTTAGCTCCTTGGTTATTTGTTTCAGATTTTATGTATCTCATTAGAAAAATTTTGCAATGGTTGGAAGCCCTGGCCTGGCCCTTTGTGGAGAGGAGTTCAAGAGTAGAGGGAGAATGTGACCTCAACCGTGCTTCATGTGAAGCATCAGCCTCAGAACAACACAGCCCTGGCTGTTGCCCATTCATCTATTTCTTAATTTGGTGTCTGAATCAACAGGCTTTGGCCAGAAAGAGGAAGAGGGAGAGGGAGAGCTGTGACGTTCCTTTCTTTGGGAAGCTTTGTGTAACGGGCACCTATTAACACTGAATGACAGTGCAGGGCAGTACATCATACGTGTTCAAGGAGGTGCGGTGTCTCAGAAATAGAGCCAAGCAGGCCAGTTTGCATGAAGAGGCAAGAGACACCCTCGCTGGGTGCCAGCACTCTTCTAAGTGCCATGGGTCTTCTGGGATGGGTTGAGCATGTTTGGGTTGCACACAGGATACTGAGGGTCATGTTAGGCAGAGCTGAGCCATTCTGCCCTTTCCTGGAGGAGTTAATCTGGAAAGCATAATCATCTCATTTGGGAGGGGCTAAGTAAACATCGTTTAATAAAACAAAAGTCAGTAAGAAAATTTGAATTGTGTTTATAAAACTACGTATCAGGCTTTGCCATAGGAATTAAGCATACAAATTCATGATTTCAGACCACAAACATGGAAACACCAAAGTGATATTAGCTATTGTTCCTTAACAAATGACCCCAAAATTCAGTGACATAAGACAAAGATTTGTTATTCCTGATTCTGTTGGCTGTGAGGTTCTCCTGTGAAGCTTATCTGGGCTCACTGGTGTGGCGGCATTCAGAGGGGAGTCAGCCTCGGGGTGGGTCCAGCTGGGATGCTGGGTCATCCAGTCAGGGCCTTTCTCTCCATGCAGCATTGTTTTAAAAGTAGGTTTTATTGTTAAACAAGTTTGGTGAGGCCAATAGATCAGGAGATGATTGCTGCTGAAAAGGATGTTATATCACAGTTCCCCAAAGAAGGAGGCACGCCATGCCGTGCACGTGGGGAGGCACCAGGGTCAGTCAGGAGGCCGAGGGAGTGAAGGGGAAAGGTGGGCAAGAATCTTTATCAGAAGAAATGGGTGAACTGATAAGCATGTTTAAAATTGGCAGGGTTGAATTTCAGAAGGCTCTGGAGCATAGAGACTCTCCTTAGCTGTCTGGTACCTGGGTGATGAAGGCAGGGTGATAGAGGCCCAGGATGTGAAGGTTGAGGAAAGGAGGTGGTTGGGGTGTGGGTTGCGGCTTGGGTGGGTTTGGATATGAAAGGCACATGGGGGGGAAAGTTGCTCACTATCTCTAAGAATTGGCTAGCTCGGGAGAAACATTCCCTCAGGGCCAACAAGCCCTAGGTGTCCAAGTGTCAGAATACAGAAAACAAAAAGACAAGGTGAATACAGGCCTCAGGGCCTCTCTGTCCACATGGGCTCATTAAGGGCTCTAGAGTGACCTCCCTTAAAGGATGGCAAGGGCAGTTGAATGGAGCAAGAGCAGAAGTCACAAGTCTCGTGAGGCCTAAGCTTGGAAGGTGTGCCACACCCTTCTGCTGCACTGCACAGGTCACAGGGCTCACAGAGCCACCCCCAGTTCTCTCAGGATGAGAGGAGAGGAACGCTTACCTTGCGCGAGGGGAGGGTTGTTGTAGCCATCTTGGCAAATGATCTACCACAAAAGATGTGTCTCTAGAATGTTGCCGAGGCCTTTCTGAATCCATCAGATGCAACAGGAAGGGCAGAAAGAAGTGGTCTTCCAGCCCATTTGCCTTTGTTGGTGTGTAGACAGGATGTAACTTTCTTCCCACAGTTGTTCCCAGCATAGAAGATCAGTTGGGTGTTTGCCTAGGAGCCCATAGGGACTGTTTTAACTTTCACGGGAGGCATGGCATGGCTCTCAATTGCTCGGCAAGGAGCCCAGGCTTTTTGCAAACTGTTTGAATGCCTTAGGGTCAGGCTCTAGCATTTTCTCATCAGGAGTTAAAGTAACCCTATAACTTCTCCTATAGAAGCATGGATGTTTTATTATAAAAGTGCCATTTGTAAAGCACGTGGAATTGGGCCAATAATAAACAACATTCACATCACACTTTAGGGTCCATGAAGCCCTTTCTCACGACATCTGTGGAGTAGGCATCCTCATCCTTGTTTTTCATTTGAAGACACTGAGGCTGTGGGGTATCAGGGACTTGCTGGGTGTCTAAATTGGCTTGGGGCCCTAGGGGCTGCCCTGAGACTATCAGACCTTAGAAATCACTCCCCACTTCCTACAGGTGCTTCATTGCATCACTTCTGTCCCCTATTTTCTGCTCACCTGTCTGGCTGTACTCATTCGGAGATTATTTCTCCCTTTGAATCAGATGCTTCAGAGTGCCCTCAGCACACCAAGGAGTTAACCTTTGCCAGGGAATTCGGCTCTGACACCCACAGATGTACCCTGGCCCTGCCCACTGCTCCCTGAGCTCTATCTCCAAGGACCCCAGCTGGGACCCCATTGGCTGGAAGATGATTTCAGTCCCTGGAGAACATATAGCCCGTGAAAAGCCAAACTGGCTGTCAAATCTGGGCCCCCAAATTACCTCCTCAGTGCAGTGATGGGATTCATCCTGGTGAGTCATTTGTTCTGCTCCTGAGTCTGAGCTAGACACCCACCTGTCTGCTTCAGAACGATGAGTCAGGCTGCCCCTATCAATCCAGTTCCAGGAGAAGGAGGCTGAGTCATTGCCAGTTCCAAGGGGCCGCTATCCTCAGACACGCATGCAAGTTACCAGGGATGATGAATTGCAGAGCCCAAGATCACACTTCATGTTTCCTGGAACGCAGAGGCTTCTGCAGATGCTACAGGGAAAGGAGGTTGGGAAGGGTTGAGGTTCAGTGGCAGCGGCTGCACTTCAGGGTTGCACTTCCAGCTCGGAGGCTGACTTGCCCCTTGCCCCTGCTCTCTCAGCACATCTTTTGTGAACAGAGGTAACTCTCTTGCTAGAAAAAAAGTCTTGGAGAGCTGCTAGAGGAATCCAGGTTTCCCGTAGGACACTTTGAAGAAGATGCTATTCAAATGAAAGGGTTCCAAGAGGGTGAAGGCATCTCCTTGGCTGGGGGAAGGTGGGTGCAGGTGCAGCCCACATAGTGAGCGGGGCCCACTGCAGCCAGATGGGGCGACAGGTGCTGAGGCTGCTCTGAAACCAGGACCTCCACGCTTGCTGCCCCTGGAGTCCTGCCTATGGGGCCTGCTTCTCTTAATGGCTCTTTTCTCCAGAGGACCGTGTCTTTCTCTCTGCACAAGTCACCTTCAGCCTGATCTTTCTTCTCCTGCTTACAGATCTTCTTTGCTGATTTCTTCGCAGCTGTCTGCTTTTCCTCTTAGGGTTTTCAACCAGGGGTGATTTTGACCTCCATCAGAGGACATTTGGCTGTATCTAGAGATATTTTTGATGGTCACAACTGGACAGGGCACTGTGGATAAAGTAGATAAAGGCCAGAGATGGTGCTTAAACATCCTACAGTGCACAGAACAGTTCCCTACAACAAAGAATTATCTGGTCCCAAATGTCAGTAATGATGAGGTTAAGAAATCCTCCTGATGATGCATCCATTTACCCAGCAAATGAGGTCCAAATGTCTCCCCCTCAGCATTAGTACTTTTCACAATACCTTGAAAATGGGCCATACTTGCTTTATTTCTTTTGATTTAGAGCTTCCTTTTTTTTCCGTGTTCATACTAATAATTCCTATTCAAGCCCAGGGAAAACTATTCATTAGCTACTAGAGACTAGGTGATGTTTTCCCAGAACTACCTACCTCTTATTCTTCATCATCAACAACAACAATGACATAATTTTCATAAGAATTGCATATAAGCTAGCTGATAAGCAGTCATCAATTGCCTGTAGCCCAGTGCTACCTGCATTTGTGAATTCCTTAACTCTAAAGTAGGCAGCACTAAAACTGGTCCATGGGCTTATCAACACCATCACCACCATCACCACCACCACCATCATCATCATGTACTTGAAGACTACTTATTGGCTGGCTTTCAGTGATAATAACCATGATGGTGATGGTGGTGGTGGTGAGCGGGAAGCAGCTCTGCAGAGCACCGCTGCACTTCTAGCAGTCAAAGGCCACAGACACTTGGGTGTTCACTGTGTCCAGTGCAAACACATTTTTCTTAGGTGTTATTGGCAGCTGAAACTCTGGTGACAAGGTCCTATAAACAACGTGTATACACACACAGTGGTAAGATTGTTGGAGAAACCCAAATGATGTCACTTAATGTGCTCATCAGGGCAGGCAGGTTGGTAAAGAAGCTTTGGCTGCCCAACCAGGTGTGATTCTGCCAGAGCCAAAGCTCCTGTGAAAGGCGAAAGTTTCCTCTAGCCTACCCCTGCCACTGCCTCGTTATGGTTACCATAGGCTTGTCAAAGCCAAGGTTTGGGCATTCTGGAACAGCCTCTTCAAGACACACACACAATACTCTGTCTTTTTCATTTTTGAGTTATCACTAGTAGACTGTGGCAATTGCCTCTTCCTCTAGCACCTCAGAAAGTAAGACTCTTGGGTGTTTTAACTTAGCACCTGACTCAGTGAGATGTCCAGGGTCTCCTGCCTCTATATCTAGGGGCTGGGATAAGGAGTGTGCTGAGGTAAGGGTAGGGTTGTTAGTGGATAGTTTGCCTTCTACTTGGTGGCTCTCTGGACCTGTCCAGCAGGGAAAGCAACCGGAACCTGAAGTGATAAGAGAAGCACTGTCAGCCACAATGTAGCATCTCTCTCAAATTTAGCAACTAAATTTGCACTTTCTCCTGTGCAACCCTTCCCAACCTCCACACAGCACATTTAGGAATGACTTATGAAGTGTCTATCACACTGGAAGAAAGACTTGACTAGTAATGAAAGAAAAACACTATAGTTAGTTATTCTTTTATCGTTGTTGTTGTTAAGCCTCACCTAAGAATATTGTTTCCATTGATTTTTAGAAAGAATAGAAGGGAGGAAGTGAGAGAGACAGAAACATTGATGTGAGAGAGACACACCCATTGGTTGCCTCCTGCACATGCCCCAATAGGGGCCAGGTATTGAACCTGCAACCCAGGTATGTGCCCTTGATTGAGAATGGAATCCTCAACCCTTCAGTGCATGGGCTCTAACCACTGAGAAACACAGGCCAGTGTGAGTTAGTTATTCCTGATAATTTCTGTATGCACTTTATATGTTTGCAAGCACCTTTTAGGACCTACTTAATAATAAAGTGCCTCTAGATCACCTTGGTGCCTCCCCACTGCTCCATCACTGCTGCTATTTTTCATGAATACAATTCTATTTGTGTGCCTCCTCTTTACCCAAACTAAGGAGTTGGTACCCACAAAAGGAGTGCAAATAGTTCCATAATTGTGTGTGTGTGTGTCTGAATATGTGTACATACAGATCTATACAAATCATATTTAGTTTATAATCAATGCCTATAACAGATGCTATTGGTGTCTTGCCCAGGTCCTCTTAATTAGGGAGGTACACTCATCTCCCAGCTTTTGTGAGTGTTGGCTCATAGCAGTTGTCCCCTTCTTTAAGAATTGCCCAGAACAAGAAACATCATGTTCAGGAGCTTATCCACTCCCTAGCATCCCACAACCAATGACTGCTCATAGCAGTTGTCCCCTTCTTTAAGAATTGCCCAGACAGAACAAGAAACATTTTCATCAGGGCTGTATTAGTTATCTATTTCTCAAAATAAATTATCCCAAAATTTAGTGGCTGAAGATAACAATAAATATTTATTGCCTTACAATTCCTGTGGGTCAGGAATTCTGGAACAGCTTAGCTAAATGCTTCTGACCTGGGTCTCTCATGGGTTGCAGTCATCTGAAGACTTGAGGTGGGAAGACCTCTTCCAGGGTGGTTCACTCACCTGGCTGGCAAGATGATTCTGGTTGTTGTCAGGATGCTCAGTTGCTATAACATGGGCCTCATCCATGGATGCCTGAGACTCCTCATGACTTGACCACTGGCTTTCCCCAGAGTGAGCAACCCAGGAGAATAGGGCAGTGTGGCAAAGCTTTGGATGATTTCACCTCAGAAGCTGCATGGAATCACACAGGCCTTATTCTAATTATTAGAGGCAAGTCACTAAATCCTGCTCACAATCAAGCAGAGAGGAATTAAGCTGCAACTTTTGAAGGAAGGAGGTCACAAAATTGAGAACATAAATTAAAACCACCACTGGGACCAACTCTGTAGAGTAATTCACATATCAGAGCTCCTCTGTGAGATCAATCTGATGGGAGTTTCCAGCTGAGATCAACTGCTTGCTTAGCTTTTCCCCTTCCCTATCTAGCTTTCTTCCCTCCCCTAACCCCAAGAGCCGTCCTCTAATAAATCAGTTGAACAAGAATCCTCATTTCAAGCTCGGTTTCTACAGAATCTGTTGTAAGACAAACACATTCTTTAGAAAAGTTATATTCTAAAATATCCGATAACATGATCACTTTCCTCCAATTTTCAGATCTGCAACCTTTCTTTAGCAATATTTTTTAGCCATCCAGGGGCTAAAATGTTTAAAATTCTGGTTTAAAAGGCATGTGGGTGAATGACCTCTTGTCTTCAATAGCAATGGCAGCAGCACATTTCCTTAATCTTTTCCAATTGCCAAGCCACAGGAAGGGCGAATGTGTGATTCTGTTAAAGCATGCCCCACTTTCCTTAAATCCCACATAGAAAATGTAACAAGACAACTTGCAAACTATCTTTAACAACAGTGCTTTTCTCATTTGCCTCTCTTGATTCTAGCATTTCATAGGACCAAGAATCCATGTATATTTGTATTATTCTTTCATCCAATGCACTTTGACTTGTGACCTCATCACTGGTTCTGACCACATTACTGAAGTGGCTCCTCCCTTTAGACCTTCCTAGAAGGAGGTTCTACATCCCAAGACATTAATTTCAACCCTTTTATTACAGGACTTCTCTATGGTGCCTGATTAGCTTCTCCTTAAAACTCTCCTCTCTTGGATTTTGAAGTAGCAGGACATGAGAAAGGTCTGGTATGTTTGGTCTGGATGAAGTAGGCCTAATTGAGTAAAGTGTATTTTCTGAGTAAGGATAGCCTGTGAATGGACCCTCTGGGACCTAATGCAGGGTGGACTGTGGTCAGGATGGGCTGGAGGCAGGGAGAGCAGGAAAGAGGCTACGTGTAGACAGAGGTTTATAGAGCAGGAGCTGCATCCATGGGAGAAAGACCATGGTGGTGAGGGCCAGAAACAGGGCAGGGGATGAGTGACAGGCTTGGGTTCTAGGAGGAAAAGTAGTCACTGCTAGAGATGTAGCCACTGTCCAAAACAAGGCTGGATAGAAAGTGGGCACAGAAACCTAGGAACTGTGGTTTGTAGGGGCCAGCCTTCAGCAATCTGAGCAAGACAGGGAAGGGAGGAATGGGTCTGAAAGCAGCAAGTAGGCAGGCTCACCTTTGCCAGCTCTTTCCCAGCCACACAAGTCTGGGGTACATTGGGAGTACAGCAGATGTCCCTGCTCAAGATGAGATGACGGTGGTGATGAAGAATGCAGTATCATGAGGGTGGATGTTCCTGCTTCCAGGCTTCAGTGAGCACAAATCAATATATCTCTAGATGACATATGGTAATAAAAGATCCCAATCTTCCAAGAGTCTCAGACTAATCATGCTCTTTCTTAGTTTCCCCACAGCTAGTAGCTGTGGCAGGGACTCAGATGAGGCAGAAAAAGGACAGTCTTTCAGCTCTCCTACCTCACCTAGATTTTCTCTGCTTCTATCTCTGGGCATTAAAATAAGATGGTATTGGGGTTAAAGGAAAAAATAAAAAAGGGAAAAAGAAAGAAAGAAAGGAAGGAAGGAAGGAAGGAAGGAAGGAAGGAAGGAAGGAAGGAAGGAAGGAAGGAAAGAAA
>NW_005369062.1:1383904-1389209 GCF_000412655.1 Myotis brandtii | reverse complement strand
AGGAAAAAAGGAAGGAAGGAAGGAAGGAAGGAAGGAAGGAAGGAAGGAAGGAAGGAAGGAAGGAAGGAAAGAAAATGCTGCCACTGAAAGAAAGCAAAATTCCCAAAACATTACTTTGCATCACACTACTAATCCACCTGATCATATCAGAGATTTGGTTAGCACAAGTTTACAAATATTTTTCAAAAATCATTGACCTGAGAACATTCAAGATGGTGCTGAAGTAGGTGGATCTTGCACTTACCTCCCCCCAGGGCCAAACTGGAAATACAACTAAATTGGGGAACAATCATCCTGAATAACCAAGTGAGGACTAGCTGAAAAGGAGTATTATAGCCAAGGATTTGCAGAAGAAGCCATTTTGAGCCTACACCTACACTACAGCTCACATATCATGGTCAGGGTTTAGCCTCACTGTGAGGCAGTCTGAGGGTCAATCCCACCCACAAATGGGCCAACAGGAAGGCCCACATAACTCACATGAGGGACATTCTTAGAGCACCCAGCTCAGGAGACCAAGAAGACTATACAACTGGGTCCCACAGGACACCTACTCTATAAGGACACCCCAAAAAGATTGGTAGTCATAGCAGATAATTATAATACATTAAAAAAACACACACCAAAAAACCCCCACAAAGATACAAATAAAATGGGGAGACAAAGAAACAAGTCACAAGTGAAAGAGCAGGGGCAATCTCCAGAAAAAGAGCAAAATGAAATGGAGCAAGCAATCCGTCAGATATAGTATTGGTTATAAGGATATTAAAAGGCACTTAGTGAGAACAACAGCATCATGAAAAATGACATAGAAATAATGAAAAAGAATCAGTTGGAAATGAAGAATACTGTATCTGACATCAAGAGTACAATGGAAGGAATAAAAAGTAGGTTGACGCCCTGACTGGTTTGGCTCAGTGGATAGAGCGTCAGCCTGTGGACTCAAGGGCCCCAGGTTTGATTCCAGTTAAGGGCATATGCCTGAGTTGTGGACTCGATCCCCTGGGGGGGGGGGGAGGGGCGTGCAGGAGGCAGTGGATCAATGATTCCCTCTCATCATTGATGTTTCTATCTCTCTCTTCCTTTCCCTTCCTCTCTGAAATCAATAAAAATATATTTTAAAAAAAGTAGGTTGGAGGAAACAGAAGATTGAATCAGCAATTTGGAAGACAAGGTAGAAAAAACACCCATTCAAAGCGGTAAAAAGAAAAAAGAATTAAAGAGAATGAGAATAGTTTAAGGAGCTATGGGACAACATGAATTATAACAACATCTGCATTATAGGGGTACCAGAAGGAGAAGAGAAAGAGCAAGGGATCGAGAACCTATTTGATGAAATAATGACCCCAAACTTCCCTAACCTGGTGAAGGAAAAAGACATACAAGTCCAGGAAACCCAAAGAGACCCACACCAAACACATCATAATTAAAATGGCAAAGGTTAAAGACAAAGAAAGAATCTTAAAAGCAGTAAGAGAAAAGCAATTACTTACTTATAAGGGAGTTTCCATAAAACTGTCAGCTGACCTCTCAACAGAAACATTTCAGGCCAGAAGGGATTGGCATGAAATGTTCAAAGTGATGAAAAGCAAGGACCTAAAACCAAGACTACTTTACCCAGTAAGGCTATAATTAAAAATTGAAGGCGAAATAAAGAGCTTCCCAGACAAGTAAAAGCTAAAGGAGTTTTTTACCACCACCAGTATTGCAAGAAATGTTAAAGGGCCTGCTTCTAGAAGTAGAAGAAAAAGAAGAAGAAAAAAACAAACAAACAAAATGAACAGAGTTAAAAGAATAAAATAGCATAAATACTACCTATCAATAATCACTTTAAATGGAAATGGAAATAAAAGTACATAGGGTAACTGAATGAATAAGAAAACAAGACCCATATATTTGCTGTCTATAAGAGACACACTTCAGAACTAAAGATACATACAGACTAAAAGTAAAGGGGGGAAAAAAACCCAACTGAGGTAGCAATACTTATAACTGACAAAATAGACTTTAAAACAAAGGCTGTACTAAGAGACAATGATAAAAAGAACAATCCAATAAGAGTACATAACTCTGGTAAACATTTATGCAGCCAATATAGGAGCACCTAAATATGTAAAGCAAATCTTGATAGACATAAAGGGAGAGATTGACAGTGTGGCAGTCATAGTAGGGGATTTTAACATACCGATGACATGAATGGATAGAAAGTCTGCAAGGAAATGTTGGCCTTAAATGACACATTGATCAGATGTATTTAATTGAAATCTTCAGAGTATTTCACCCCAAAGCAGAAGAATATACATTCTTTTCAAGTGCACATGGAACATGTTCTAGGCTAGACCACATATTAGGACACTAACAAGTTTCAATAAATTTAAGGAGATTGAAATAATATCAAGTGCCTTCTCTGACCATAATGATATTTTTAAAAAAATCAACCACAGGAAATACTGAAAACCACACAAACTCATAGACACTAAATAACATGTTACTAAACAATGAATGGATTAACATGAGATCAAGGAAGAAATAAAAAGCTACCTTGAAACAAATGAAAGTGAGAACACAATAACCTGAAATCTATAGGACACAGTGAAAGCAGTCCTAAGAGAAAAATTCATATCATTACAGGCCTACCTCAGGGAACAAGAAAAATCTCAAATAAACAATCTAACTTTACATTTTATGGAACTAGAAAAAAACAACAAACAAAGTCCAAATTGAGTACGAGGAAGAAAATAATAAAGATTAGAGCAGAAATAAGTAAAATAAGAGTCTAAAAAATACAAAAGATCTATGAAACAATGTGCTGTATCTTTGAAAATATAAACAAGGGTTGTCGGGATGGTGGCCGGAGCCAACATGGAGTCCTTAGTAGGATAAGGGTGAAACTGCTGTTGCTGGCTGCTCCTGTTCTTCCCCCCATCATGTTGGTGCACTTATTTCGGGTCGGGATTCGGGGAGGTACTGTCCTAGGCAGGCCGCTACTCCCCCTCCGCTTCCAGACATTCTCGACCGTCAGGCACTCTGATGGCCGCCACAGCTCCTATCTCCTCAGGGCTGTGGCCCAGCTGCGGTCCCAGCTCCGGGCTCGCCTCCCTCAAGTGCCACCGGGTCCAGGTCGAAGCCCCTCTTCCTGGTGCTGGGTTGGGGGAGCCCTCCTGGGCCCCGTGGTGCTGAGTAAGTGCCCCCGCCTCTGCCTTGTGGCGCTGTGTGAGGCAGAAGAGGCCCCTCCTGCCTCCAAACCCTATGACGTGGAGACCCGCTTTAACTGGAAGCTCTTCTGGCAGTTTCTGCGCCCCCACCTGCTGATCCTGGGGGCAGCCATCGTGCTGGCACTGGGTGCGGCACTGGTGAATGTGCAGATCCCGCTACTCCTGGGCCAGCTGGTGGAGATTGTGGCCAAGTACACGAGGGACCACATGGGCAACTTCCTGAAAGAGTCCCGGAGTCTCAGCACCCACCTGCTCCTCCTCTACGGCCTCCAGGTATGGCAGGAGAGGGGGCCGGGGCAGACAGAAAAGCCGCCTGGGCGCCCCTGAATGCCCCTGCTTCTCTCCCAGGGATTGCTGACCTTTGGGTACCTGGTGCTCCTGTCCCGCATCGGTGAGTGCATGGCTTTGGACATGCGGAGGGCCCTCTTCAGCAACATGCTCCGACAAGACATTGCTTTCTTTGATGCTAAAAAGACAGGGCAGCTGGTGAGCCGATTGACAACTGACGTGCAGGAGTTTAAATCGTCCTTCAAACTTGTCATCTCCCAGGGGCTTTGAAGCTGCACCCAGGTGGTTGGCTGCCTGGTGTCCCTGTCCATGCTGTCCACACGCCTCACGCTGCTGATGTTGGTGGCCATGCCCTCCCTGATGGGAGTTGGCACCTTGATGGGCTCAGCTCTCCGAAAATTGTCTCGCCAGTGTCAGGAGCAGATAGCCAGGGCAACAGGTGTAGCGGATGAGGCCCTGGGTAATGTTCGGACTGTGAGAGCCTTCGCCATGGAGCAGCGGGAAGAGGAACGCTACGGAGCAGAGCTGGAAGGGTCCCGCTGTAAGGCAGAGGCACTGGGCAGAGGCATCGCCCTGTTCCAGGGGCTCTCCATCATCGCCTTCAACTGCATGGTCTTGGGCACCCTCTTTATTGGGGGTTCCCTCGTGGCTGGACAGCAGCTGACCGGGGGAGACCTCATGTCCTTCCTGGTGGCCTCCCAGACGGTGCAGAGGTGAGTGTGGGCGGCCCCCTTCCTCAGCAGCGCTGTGGGCTGAAGGGCGCGTGCCCCCTGCTGCTCCCCTGAAGCACAGGCCCTCCTCCCCGAGCGCCCTCCAGCCTGCTTCACTGACTCCACTCAGAGATGCAGCTGTCAGGTCAGCCTTCCAAACCACTCAGGGGCTTTAAGACATTTTTTGGTTAATCCTGACCCAAGAATATGTTTTCAACTGATTTTTAGAGAGAGTGGAAGGGAAAGATGGGGGTGGGGTGGAGAGAAACCTCAATGTGAGAGAGACATATCGATTGGTTGCCTCTCACACACACCAACGCGTCTGGCGATTGAGCCTGCAACCCAGGTACATGCCCTTGACCAGAATCAAACCCTTGACCTTCAGTCCTCAGGCCAATGCTCTAACCACTGAACCAAGTTGGCAAGGGCACATTTTTAAAATTATAGTAAAATACACATGACATGAAATTTACCATCTTAACCTTTTTTAAAAATATATTTTTTTATTGATTTCAGAGAGAAAGGAGAAGGGAGAGCTAGAAACATCAATGATGAGAAAGAATCATTGATCGGCTGCCTCCTGCATGCCCCCCACTGAGGATCTAGCCCACAACCTGGGCATTAATGCCCTGACTGGGAAGTGAATCATGACCCCCTGGTTCATAGGTTTGATGCTCAACCACTGAGCCACACTGGCCGGGCTACCATTTTAACCATTTTTAAGTTATAGCTTAGTAGTGTTATATATACTCACACTGTTGTGTAACCATCACCACCATCGTCTTCAGAACTTTTCATCTTGCAAAACTGAAACGCTGTCTCCATTAAACACTAACCCCCATGCTCCCCTCCCCCAGCCCCTGGCACCCACCCCTCTATTCTCTGTCTCTGAATCTGACTACTCTGGGTGCCTCCTGTAAGTGGGATCACACAGGATTTGTCCTTTGTGATTGGCTTATTTCACTCAGGTTCATCCACGATGTAGCCTGTGTCAGAATTTCTTTCTTTTGAGGGCAGAATAAGATTCTGGATAGACCACTTTTCGTAAGAGCTGGCCTGCCCGCCTCTGCCTGACTTGCTCCCCAGCCCTGC
>NW_005369062.1:1377529-1383570 GCF_000412655.1 Myotis brandtii | reverse complement strand
GTCCCCCCCCCGCCCCCCCCCCCCCGAGTCTGTAACAAGGTGAGATTGTAGACAGCCCCCCTCTACATGAGGACACCAGCCTGAAGGGGACAGAGCAGGAGCCAATACACCCCAAATTACAGCCACAGCCACAGGAGCACATAGTACTAACAGTCCCCAAACCACAAGGGAGGGGTTAATGCTAAGCCCCTTGGGCAGACAAAATACAAAACCAGTTGGAGGTCAGGCCAGGGGAAACAGGCAGCCCCAAAGCTTGAATGAGGACCTGGGAGTAGCCACGGTTTCCCACCAGCCCTCAGGGACTCCCCTCCTGCCTTGGTTCTGCCCACGTCACCTGTCAGCGGGCAACCTTCCCCTTTCACAGCCATGTCCGGCTGAGGTACCCACTGAGCCCTGCTCCCTAGGTCGGGGAGAGGGATTGCCTGTGCCAGACCTCCGAGGCTGACCAAACATGTTAGGTTTCTCCTGTGGCACAGAGGGTGAGGCATGGTTGGGGGGCAGCAGCAGTTGCAGAAGCAGAGCTCAGGTGTGAGCGCAGGAGCTGGGTGAGGAACTCCATAGCCTCTTCTGTGTGTGGGTTAGGACCAGAAACCACCCAAAATACCACGGCCACAGCCGCCCTGCTTTGCTGCCCCACTCCCTGACTGATGGAGAAATCGCATCCCAGGGCACCCCCGCACAGGAAGCAGAGCCCAGGGCTGACTTCTGGTTGCTTTGCCAACTAAGCACCTAGTGCTGCCAAGAGCAGGCCTTAAGCCCCCTCCCCCCAGTCCACACTGGCCCCTCCCTCAGGAGAGCCAGCTGGGCCAGTTCCTGCTACTCTAGCCCTGGCCTCGGTCCTCTGACACCAGATTCTGGGTCTCCTTAGCCCTTCACGGTGGCCTCTCCAAATCCTGCTCCCATGCCCCGCTCAGCTAGGAAAGTAGTGAGGTCCACATGTGCCTTCAGCTGGAAGGCCATGAGGTTGGCGCCGTGTAGCCTGAACCTGGACCTTTGCTCCTTTGGCTATTCAACATGGATCCTGAGCCTGGCGGTGCTTAATTTTGACAGTTTGTTTTAAGAGTTTCAATGGTAAAGTACTTAAAACTCACAATGCTGCAGCCTCCGAAGGTGGTCAGAAAAAAAACCCTTTTCCCCCCCCCCCCCACAAAAAAAAGAAAGAAAGAAAATATAAACAAGATTGACAAACCTTTAACCAGACTCATCAAGAAGAAAAGAGAGAGGATCCAAATAAATAAAATCAGAAATGAAAGAGAAGTGACAATTGATACCAAAGAAATACAAAGAATTGAAAGAAAATCTTACTAAAAACTATATGCCAACAAATTGGAATATCTGGGGAAAAAAGCATAAATTACTAGAAACACATGATCTACCAAAATTGAATTAGGAAGAATCAGAGAATCTTAATAGACAGATTACAACTAGTGATATTGAAGTAGTAATCAAAAACCTCCCAACAAATAAAAATCCTGGATCAAATGGCTTCATGGGTGAATTTTACCAAACATTTGAAGAAGAAATAACACCTATACTTCTCAAACTATTCAAAAAAATTTAAGAGGAGGGAAAACACCCAAGCACATTTTATAAGGCCAGCCTAATCCCAATTCCAAAACCAGATAGAGACACTACAAAGAAAGAAAATTATAGGCCAATATCCCTGATGAACATTGGTGCTAAAATCCTCAACCAATATTAGCAAACCAGACCCAGCAATACATCATAAAGGTATTACATTATGATGAAGTGAGATTTATTCTAGGGATGCACAGTTGGTCCAACATTTGCAAATCAATAAACGTGATATACCACAGAAACAAAATGAAGGGTAAAAACCACATGATCATATCAATAGATGCAGAAAAAGCATTTGATAAAATCCAGCATCCATTTATGATAAAATCTCTCAGCAAAGTGGGAATAGAGGTAACATACTTCGGTGTAATAAAGACCATATATGTCAAACCCACAACCAACACCTTACTCAATGAGCAAAAATAAAAGCTTTTCCCTTAAAATCAGAAATAAGACAGGGATATCTGTTTTTACCACTATTCTTCAACATCATACTGGAAGTCCTAGCCACAACAATCAGACAAAAAGAAAAAATAAAGAGCATCCAAATAGGAAAGGAGGAAGTAAAGCTTTCATTATTCACAGATGACATGGTATTGTACATAGAAAATCACAAAGACTCCACCAAAAAGCTACTAGAGCTAATAAAATGAATTCAGTATCTTGACTATAGCAAACAAAATTAATATTCAGAAATTGGTGGCATTTCCATACACAAATAATGAACTATCAGAAAGAGAAACTAAGAAAACAATCCCATTTACTATTGCAACAAGAAAAAAATAAGGTACCTAGAATGAATTTAACAAAATTTTTTACTTAGAAAACTACAGGACATTGAAGAAAGATATTGAGGAAGATAAAAATAATTGGAAGCATATGTACCATGTTCATGGATTGGAAGAATTTATATCATTAAAATGTTCATACTACCCCAAACAATCTGTAGATTCAATGTAATACCTATTAAAATACCAATGGTATATTTCACAAATCTAGAACAAATACTCCAAATATTCATATAGAACCAAAAAAGACCCTGAATCGCTTCATCAATCTTGAGAAAGAAAAACAGAGTTGGAGGTATCACAATACCTGATATCAAACTATACTACAAATCCAATGGAATCAAAACAGCCTGGTACTGGCAAAGGAACAAGCATGTAGATCAATGAAACAGAACAGAGAGCCCCAAAATCAACTCATGCCTCTATGGTAAATTATTTGACAAAAGAGGCAAGAACATACAAGGGGGTAAAGACAATCTATTCAATAAGTGGTGTTGGCATTTATAAATTGGGGAAACATGCAAAAATTGAAACTAGACCTCCAACTTACACCATACACAAGAATGAACTCAAAATAGATAAAAGACTTAAATGTAAGTTGTGAAACCATAAAAATTCTAGAAGAAAACATGGGCAGTAAAATCTTAGACATTTCTCATAGAAATATTTTTGCTGATATGTCTCCTAGGGTAAGGGAAATAAAGGGAAAAATAAGCAAATGGGATTACATCAAACTAAAATGCTTCTGCGTAGCAAAAGAAACCCTCAACAAAATGAATAGGGAACCCACTGTATGATAGAATATATTCGACAATGATACATTTGATAGGGGTTAATTTCCAAAATTATAAAGAACTTAGAAAACTCAACACCCAAAAAACTAACAATTCAAATAAAAAATGGGCAAAGGATCTGAATAGACATACAGATGGTCTATAGACATGTGATAAAAGGCTCAATGTCACTAATCATCAGAGAGATGCAAATTCAAACCACAATGAGATATCACCTCACACCTGCCAGAATGGCTACCATCAATAAATCAACAAACAACAAATGTTAGAGAGGATGTGGAGAAAAGGGAACCCTCCCGCACTGTTGGAGGGAATGCAGACTGGCGCAGCCACTATGAAAAGCAGTATGGAACTACCTCAAAAAATTAAAAATGGAGCTGCCTTATGACCAAGCTATTCCAATTCTGGGAATATATATGAAGAAGCCCAAAACAATAATTTGAAAGATATATGCATCCCTATGGTCATAGCAGTGTTATTTACAATCGCCAGATCTGGAAACAGCCCAAATGCCCATCAATAGATGAGTGGATTAAAAAAAAACAATGGTGGTACATTTACATGGCCATGCTACATGGCCATAAGAAAGAAGGAACTCTTACTTTTTGTGACAGCACTGAGGAACCTGGAGATTATTACGCTAAGTGAAATAAGCCAGTTAGAGAAAGACAAATACCATTTGATCTAATTGTATGTGGAATCTAATGAATAAAATAAACTGACAAACAAAATAGAAACAGAGGCATAGATAAATGGAACAGACTGACAGTTGTCAGAGAGGAGGAGGGTAGGGGGACTTGATGAAAGAAGGTGAAGGTATTAGCCAAAGAACATATGTGCATAACCCATAGACACAGATAACAGTGTGGGGATGGCCAGAGGGAAGAGAGGTATGGGCACTTGTTGGAGGCAGGCAAAGGGGGAAGAAATGGAGACATCTCTAATAGTGTCAACAATAAAAATAAAGAAAAAAATAGAAATAAAAAACCTAAAAAATATCATTGACCTTACAGTTTTTATTTGACTTCCAGTTCCATTCCATAGACTTTCCCCAGGCCCACTTTGCAACAACAAGGACCAAGCTGTCAACATAAGAAACATTCAGGCCTCTAGAGAATTTTTGTGAGTTTATTTGAGCCAAACTGACAACAATTACCAGGAAGCCAAACCTCAATAGATTGAGATTATACTCCTGAGAATGGCAGTTACGTACCTTATTTTATACATTACAATAAAAAAAGAAGACATAAGTGAGTTACATGAAATCCATTAGTTATTGATTAGGGAGGCGGGAGAAAGCAAAGTGGGGAAACCTCTGGGATTGGATAAAAAGTAAAATGATAGACACATACTTCTTTTACATAGGTGGGTGCAGGATAGTTAACAGTCAACAATTAACTCAATAACAATGAGGGGATTTGTGGTCTCCACTCTGGTGCAGTACCTGTGCTTTGAGCGGTCCAGAAAAAGAAAATTACTTTGACATTCTAAACGTATGTTATTGTAGATGCAAAAAGACAACAGACAGGGTTAAAGTGAAAATTGGCCTTTGTCAGGGAAGATTCTGGCCTAAGACATGACTCCCTGCCATCAACTGCTTTTAGTTATAATTTCAGACCATGCTTTGTGGTTACTTTAGGTCTCTGAGTTTGTAAGGCCACTATGCAGGCCTCCCTTGAGCTTGTCATGTTTAGGATGTGGCCCCTTTTCATCCACACATTCCCTTTTTGATTATAAATCAATCCAAAGAATGTCTTAATGACCAACCTTTTGGTTGGATAATGAGGTCCCATATGCTAGAAAGGCTCATTCCTAGGAAGTCCCAGAGTCAGCATTTGTCTTGCTGAATAGGGCAAGACCATAACCTTAGATAGCATTCAAGGTTGAATTATTATTATTTGAAAGGAAAAGGCAGGTAAATGAGAGGCAGTCAGATCCTGTATGTCCTTATAAAATATTCTGAATCATTTCTAATCTTTGAGTTATTGTGATCCAAGTTTTTTTTGCCTGTCTTTTTTTTTTCTACATTTTGCATCTAATATAACATTTATTTACAGTTTGAGAGCACACCATACACCTTTTCAGTTTTTGTAATTGACCATAAAATGGACTTCTATTTACTATGGCCCATTTGCTTCTCAATGGAAGCACCCAGGTGCTGTTTTGAATCTGATTCCCATTATTTGTATAATTTGAAGTTGTAACCTTAAGTTTTAATCAGGGCCAAGGCTGTAAGAACATAATGTTGTAAATTACAATTACCATCTAAAATTTCAGAGGCCTCAGGACAGTAAGAGTTTCTTAAGTAAATTTCCTGTGCCTCAGCAGTAGTTATAGAGGGCCATGTTTTATAGCCATTTCAGCTTCTATCTGAATTAATATAGTTAGTAGTCTTTGTTGGATTAGGGGGTAAGCACATTTCCATAATTAGGTTCTGGCCTTTATATTCTATAAAATTCCTTTCTTAATATTTATTTTCTACTAACATTTGCAAGAGCACTTTTTTAACTTCAAAGAGAAACCATAAAAAGAGTATTATTGATAATACAAAAATTATCTTATGCACCTTCAGCGATTATTAGCAGTTAGGCTCTATACACAAGGTTTGAGAAAAGCCTAAAGAACAAATAATCATTATTATTAATAAAAACAATCTATACTAATAATAGAGGAATGTGAAAATTGTCTGGGACTCTGTCACAGTAACAACCAAACAGCAGGCTGCATGGGGAGACAAGGCTGGCCGGGGGGTTAGTGAGGGACGACCAAACAACTGAACAATAGGCTGAGTGGGGTGACCAGGCCAGCATGGGGGGCAGTTAGGGGCTACCAGGCCAGCAGGGGGGGGCAGTAGGGGGTGATCAGGCTGGCAGGCAGAGGC
>NW_005369062.1:1375905-1377422 GCF_000412655.1 Myotis brandtii | reverse complement strand
AAGGGGTCCCGGATTAGAGAGGGTGCAGGCTGGGCTGAGGGGACCCCCCTATGCACAAATTTTGTGCACTGGGCCTCTAGTAAAATAAATAAAGTTCAACATTAATTTGCAGGTATACTGTCCTTGTTGGTGTCTCAGGATAGCTGTCTGTCTATGATGTGGCAGCTTCTTATTCTCAGAAGTCTTTGATTTCCGCTGTAGGTGGAGGCAAGTATCAGAAACAGGGACAGATGTTCATTTACTGTGAGGCATCTGATAAGGTCCCTTCCAACAATGTTGGAGAGAGTCTTTTGAATGGACAACAATATCCTGGTTGTAAGTCGTGGTCTTTGAACTCTTCATCTCCCAGGAGCATACTGTGAAATGAATAGTACTAATTTGTCAGTTTCTGTAAGCTGGTTAATAAGCCCTTGGTAATAATGCAGAATGTCTCCTATGAGTTTTCCTTATAGTTGAAAAACAAAAATATTTAAAAATCAGCAATATTTTGAGCAAAATTATAAGAATAATAATTATTCTCAATTCATTCAGTCCCATAACCAATTTTTTGTTTGTTCTGATTATTTGCCAGTATTTTTATGAATTTAGTTATTGCTTAGAGTTCTACAATTTTTCACCTAGTTTAAAGATATGACCTGCTTATAAGCCTATAATTTAGAGTAAGTCAGGAACCTTTTCATGGATTTTTCTAAAGATGTAACATATTTGCAAGTGCATTAGAGTAAAACAATGGTCTCTCAATGACAAAACTTAAATTAACATAGTTAAAGATTTGATTATAATGCATTTGATAAAAAACTTGGCTTTTCTGTAAGATATAACATTTCAAGACAACAATTTATTGGTAAAGAAAAATTACTATAAAATAACAGTGAACAATATAGTCCATTTTTTAGATTTAATACACAATTTTAATTTATAAAGAACAAATAATATGCAAGATTTTAAAACTTTGCGCATGGCTTATCAGAAATGTGTATTTAGTATTGGAAACAATTCAAAAACTCCCAATGTGTGGACCACAAACATCTGGAGTACCACTGCCAGATGCCCCTACAGGGAAGCATCACTCTTGGCTTGCCTGGTGTCTCTGTCAAGACACCTGCTACTCCTGAGAGCTCCCTGTTTGAACATGGCTCTGAATCTTTGCAAGTTCATTCATAGGGCAGGTTGAAATTTCTAGACATTCATTTTAATAAAAAATATATGTATACAAATATAACACAGTAATTATTATTGTCATTGTTGTTATTATTATTTGGCAAAGCTTCCCATGTAATTTCAAGTATATTAAATAGGCCTAATTAGTTTAAAAGCTTATCTATCTATAGAAACAAGGAATATGCTAATTAGCCAAGCCTCACTACCACTCAGGAGGAGGCTGCATCACGACCGACCGCTTAGGAGGAGCTGCGCGCCCAGATGGGCGGGAGGGGACTGCGTGCCGCCCCCACCCCAGCAGCCACAGGAGGCTGGGGCTAGGGGCAGGCCAGAGGGGAGACACAACACACAGGAGC
>NW_005369062.1:1351296-1375798 GCF_000412655.1 Myotis brandtii | reverse complement strand
AACCCGGCTGGGTGCCTCCTCGCGCGATTTCAATGGCTCTCTGGGCCTCTAGTCTTTTATAAGGAGAGCAAATCTTTGAGGTATTCCAGGGCCCATTTGAATAACCCAAATTCATCTCTTCATTGAAAAAGTCTCTTAAAATTTAAACTTTGGGAAGGTTGTCAAATATACTTAACCAAAAGGCCATAACATAAACCCTTTTTGTAAACCCAGGTAAAATAAACACATATTTTATGTTAATTACTTTAAAGATGTCAATCAAACTTAAAACAGTTTCAATATTAAATATTTTGTCCAGACTACAGGATCCTAATTAATTTGTATAAGTATTTAATCTGTTAAGCCAATAAGAGATTACACCCTAGTAATACCATTCAGAGGCAAAAAATGCACCACACATAATAATGCACAACTAATACATATCACCGAAAGACCATACACACAATTTGAGAATTATTCACTTCCTTCCTTTTCCCTTAAAAATGCGTTTCCATACTTTATATTTTTTATTATCAAAACTATATAATTTTTCCAACTTAATTAGAATTTCTAACTTTTAGAAACCTCCATTTCCAATGATAACTGAAAAAGTAAGCAACCAGTGTTCCCTAGATTGACTTTTTTTTCATATGGTAAGAGTATGTTTAATTTTTTAAAACTGTTGACACAATTACAGGTGTCCCTGATTCCCTCTCCCTTTGCCCTCCTCCATCCAGCCCCCACACCTCCCCAGGCCTTCACCACACTATTGTCTGTGTCCTAGATTGACTTTTATAAACACCTTTCATAACATTTAGAAACGTAAGTTCTTATATTGGCAAATACTTACTTCCAAAAAAACACACCTCTAACAAAGCACTAGATATTCTTTAACAGCTCCAAATCCACTCCAAAGCCTCTCTGCAACAAAAGCCAAAAGCTATCAGAAGCTAATTCCAGCAGGTCATAAATGCAAGAAGTTCATCAAAAGGTTGGTGGACCTTGAGCCTTCAGCAAGGGCTGGAGAATCATATGTTATTACCTTTTGGAAATGGCTGAGGGCATTTCCCCAAACCTGAAAAGGATGCATAAATGATTGCTTGCTGCCAGACAGCTGAGGGCATTTCAATCTACCTCTTATTGCCTCCTGCTGGCCAAACACCTGAACAGCCATAGGCAGTTCCCACAATCTGACAATGGATTCTGTATATTAAACCTTGCCTTTGATATGTATATCTACTTTACCTTAGGACAATTTGTGTTAATAAAGAGCAAGGGGTCCAGAGATTCAGGAGAACTTGGTTCCTACAGCCAAGTTCCTCTGGCTCCCCAAAATGCCTTCCAAATTTATGTTTTGTCTCTGGACTCTTTAATAATTCACATGCAACCCTTCTCCAGATTCCTGAACCCTTCTAGATGCTGGACAAGACCCCCGGCAAAAAGCAGGCAAACTTAAGACTTGTTTAGCAATCAATGTTTTTCATGTTATTTCAAAATATCTAGATATTCAATAACTTTTATCATATTTATTAATTTAGAAAGGAATAGTTGAAGTAAGTTAAATTGATCTGCTCAGATATGGCTAAGCTGTTGTTTTTACCTCAACAATTGGGTTGCCACCCAAATGTTGGTGAGGGACTGACAAATCCATTCACCCTTTTTTGGAATGTTTCTTCCAATTTGAGTACATTTTTCTAGTTTACAGAGAGCACATAACTTAGCATGGCCTCAGAGCCATAAGGGCTTGGATATATGAATATATGAGGTATTCCAGAGCACATTTGAGGTATTCCTGTCCATTCCCTTGGGAATGATAAAACAGGTCTAGCTGAGGCGTCAGCTAATTTCCTTTTGCTTTTGTGGTGGCATCTTTAGAATGTCTTGGAATTTTGATAATTGCCAATTGTTTTAATTTCTGTATGACACCTAATAATTCTGCAACCTATTTTACATTCTCTATGTGCTACCCTGAGAAAAGTAAGAAGCCTTGCTGTTTCCACAACATTCTAAAGTTGTGAGCTACACCAAAGGCATAGTTACCATCGATGTAAATATTGGCTATTTGGTCTTTGGCCAATTGACAATCCCAAGTTAGAACAATTAGGCTTGCTGGGCAGATTTTATTCAGGTAAATAAGAACCTTCAATTATGTCCACCATGGAAGTTGTTGCATGTACACTTGGTAACATTCCTGCTTATCTTTTGAAGATCTAGCTGTAAACCAAATTAAGTCATCATTATTAAGGAGTTTCCTATAAACCATCCCTAGGAATAAGAAGGTAGTCAGTAAGCAAAACACAATGATGGATGTCTTTATCCTGTAAAGCAGCGGTTCTCAACCTGTGGGTCGCGACCCCTTTGGGGGTCGAATGACCCTTTCATAGGGGTCGCCTAAGACCATCGGAAAACACATATATAATTACATACTGTTTTTGTGATTAATCACTATGCTTCAATTAATCACTATTATTCAATTTGTAACAATGAAAATACATCCTGCATATCAGATATTTACATTACAATTCATAACAGTAGCAAAATTACAGTTATGAAGTAGCAACAAAAATAATTTTATGGTTGGGGGTCACCACAACATGAGAAACTGTATTAAAGGGTCGCGGCATTAGGAAGGTTGAGAACCACTGCTCTATTATGTGTTGGTTCCCTTGGTGATCGGCCCATCCTTAGGTGACTTCAGGGCTGTCCAAAAGTCGCCTCATTAATGTAACAAAAGACGCCTTTATCATTCTCATCACTTAGGAGATTCCTGGGGTTCTAGGAACTCTGTGCCAGCAAGGTGACTAAGACCAAATACATATTTCTTACTATAAATCGAAACATCACATATGGCTAATGTGGTCACATAAGTGAAGTGCTTTCAGGGCCTGGTCCAAATGGAGAGTAAGCTCTCAATACAGTGAAGACATACAATGAAGATAGTAACTTATGTATTTTCCATTAAAATTTCACCTTGATTCATGACATATCAAATTGTAGTTTTGACATTTATCTAAGCTAAGTAAACCTTAAAAGAGAATCATACTGCTTACCTACGAATATTGCATCACAGAATAAATACATCACTAATGTAAAGTATTCTTCTTGGCACATCCCATGAGAATAGCCCACAACAACTGGTATTAGTGTTACCATTAATAGTATTACATCCTAAAGCATGCTCAATGAAGTCAAATTTTATAACACAAATAAACAAAATATGCTACTAAAATAAATACCCATTCTTCAAAAATAATCACTGCTAACATCTTTATGTTTCTTTTCAGATTTCTGAAAAAGACTTTAGGAAGATCTGGCCATTGGCAAGTAAGCCAAAATAAGCCAAGATAACTTGCTAAAGTACTTGGATTTTGCTAGACTGATTAAAAAGCCACAATATACAAGATATTCTAGAGATACTACATACTAATCACAGGATACACAGTATCATAAAAAAGAGAACAAAACAAAAATGCAGTTTATAGAAAACTTTGCAGAAAATAGAGCACAAAATTTCACATACACCGACTAAGACAACTTCCCCTCCGAAATGCAACCATGAAGCCACGACAAACTCTGAGTCTACATTTGTCTTTGTTTTGTTGTGTGCATAGAAGAATACCCAACTTTATGGGTTTAAACTACACAGCTCACCGCTGCTGGAGGTCAGTAGTCTGAGCAAGGGTTAGCTGAGTCTCATTATTTATAGTGTCAGCTCAAAACCCAAAATCTCACCAGCTGATCTTAGACATCATCTCATCAGGTAACAGTCCAAATTCTCATCATCTGTATTATCTACATCCAGTTTGAATGAGGCTCTCGTGTATAATCCAATAAGTATAGTTCTGGGACAAAATATATGTCCCCCACATACAATGGTGGGACAAGCAGAGGACAACTGCTGGAGACATTAAGGCTCGTAGGAAAGGATGGTAGAAAGGAGCTCACTGTTCTATGGTAGTTCTGAAATCCAACGGGGGAAAAAAAGAGTTTTTGCCTAGATTTTTGGACCCAGGAATAAATCTCCCTGGCTCTCAGTTCTGCCCTCTGGGCTCTTGGCCCCACCCTTCAACTCATCCTTGCTTTTTCATGAAAAGTAATATTAAATTGTCTGCTTCCTGATAGTAGAATTTTAGGGGTTCAATGTCCCTCTTTTTTTCTTGTCCTTTCTCTGTCCCTGGCAGTTCAAGATGGCTATGCTTCTGATAAAACAATTTTCTAAAGAACTTTGTGGATTTTCTGGGATTATAACTGGTTAGACAAAAAGCCACATCCGCAAATCTTTTCAATATCATCCCAAGTCTGTCTCTGGCACCTGCTTAGGTGATCAGGGCAAGTCCTTAAGCTTCCTGAAAGGATCAGGAAGAGGCCGTTGATCTCTTGAAAGAGACCGTTGTGGGAGTGAATAACATTTTCATCTTTCTGAAGTTTTAAGTAAAAGGTTGTCGAGGCACACACGCAGCCTTTTCCTACTGAAAGCTTTCTGCAGCTATTTCTTTCAGAATCTTTTGCCATCTGGGGAGGCTAAGAATTTTCAAAATCATCTGGTTCTGGTTTCTTTTTAAGAGTTTTTCCTTCAATGTATCTCACCATCAGCAACCTAAAGAAATCTCACCATCAGACAGCAACTTCTGCACTTCGCTTGGAAATCTCCTTAGCCCTATAACCACATAACTTCAGGAAACAATTTTGCTAAGCTTTCCACTACTACTTAACAAGGATTTCCCTTCCCTACCTTCCAATGGCACATACCTCATTCCCTTCTGAGCCATCATCACTCGCAGTGTCCTCCAAGTCCAGATTTCTACTAACAGTCTGTTTAAGGCAATCCGGGCTTTCTCTATCCTGTTTCTCAAAATTCCTCCACCCTCTTCCCACTGGTTAGTTCCAAAGGTACTCACACATTTTAGTACCTCACCTCTGGGTACCAAAATATGTATGAGTTTTCTGTTGCTGCATGACAAATCACCACAAACTCACTGCCTTCAAACAATTCTCATTTATTATCTCACAGTTTCTGGGGGAAGAAGTCTGCCATGGCACAACTGGGTCCTCAGCTCAGGGATCGCAAAGTCTGAAAGATGTTGGACAAGGCTGTGTTCTCTGGCGTTTGGGGTCCTCTTTCAGCCTATTCATGTAGTTGTCAGAACTATGTTAATTGCAGTTACAGGACTGAGGTCCCTGTTTTCTTGCTGGTTGTTTTCCAGGGGTCACTCTCAGTCCCTGGAGACCACTCTTTCATCCTCCCTACATTGCTCTTTCATAGACAGTTCACAACATGGCTCTTTGCTTTCTTCCAGGACAGCAGGAGAGCACCTGCTGAGTTTCTTGTCCATATTAAGGCCTCACCTCACTAACTCAGTTCCACCCAAGAAAAACTCCTTTTGATTTATTTAGAGTCCACTAATTGGGAATTTTAATTACATCTTCAAAATTCCGTTAGCCATAGAGCATAGCAAGGGGACTTCAGGAGAGAAGGCTTCAGCTTACTCTTCTGAAAGTGGGAAGCATGGATGGGTGCCCCCAAGGGTCCCACAGCTTAACGAAGAGTCTGTTTTCCTTGGTTCTCCATCCATGACCCACTGTGCTCTGAGTCCTTGGAAAATGCTTTTTACTCCCTCAAAGTCCTCTGAGCAGAGGGAAGCCCGGGGGATTGTGGGCCTGGAGACCCTGGTAGTGCTGAATGTGACAGAGCACTGGACCACTCATCCAGCATCAGGAACAAGGCCATCATTGTTGGAGCCTCGGGTCCTCATCTGGAAGTGAGTGGCCATTGCCCTGATTGGGGTAAGGAGGTCTCATGAGAGATTGGATACCAGGAGAGTGGAAGGAAACAGGTGACAAGAGAGGCTTCTGAGGTCCCTCACATCCTCCTAGGGTCTGCAGATTCTGTTCCTTTGCACCCCAGCCCTGGTGGATTCACTACCTTGAGGACCCCAAACAGAGGTGTGTGTTGGGTTTTTGGTTTCCTGTCTGGAGCTGCAGTGCTGGGGCTGACCACTAGGGGCAGGTTCTGCCCTCTGTGCTCAATGGAGCAATCAGATCAGGGAAAGGACACGCAGGGGTCACTGTGAGCATGCCCCTGCCTCCAACCAACATGTACATTTATTATTAGCTCCTATCTCCACAATGTGACTTGCTCAGAGGTGAGAGAGGCTCTGAGACCCTCTCATTCAATCGGCTACGGTGCCCCCAGAACTCACCCTGAGCAGGGGCCATGGTAGGCCTGGCTGTGGTACTGACAGGACCTTCATAGTCCCTGTCCTCCAGAAGCTCACAGGAAAAAAAAATAGCATGAAAGCAGATTCATGTGGGAGAGAAGAGCAAGTGCTGTAGGGAAATGAAGCAGGTACTGGAAGGAGGGTGAGAACCTAGGTGGCGTCCACAAGGCCTGCATGGTGACACTTATGCCGTGAGCAGAAGGACAAGAGGATCCAGCCCTGCACATGTCTTGGAATAATGTGCTGGGGGGAAGCTCAAAGGTGCAGAGACTCTGAGGCAGAAGAGAATTCAGCCAGTGGCTGGAGAGAGCTGGAAACAAGGGAGGGGAGGAAGGGGAGGGCGGGGCCAGGCCAGGCCTGGAGGGATGGGCTAGTTGTCTCTACTGTGTGACAGGATTGCCCGAATTTAGAACTTACAAGACCAACTGTTGACGGTCTCACAGTTTCTGTGACTAGGACCCATCTGGGTTCAGCTGGGAGACACTGCCTCAAGGTCTCCCAGGCATGTGGGTGACTTTTTCCTCTTCTCAAAGCTCCAGCATCAGCCCAGGAAGCAGAGCCAGCTCCAGCTGCAGTGCCTCTACACCCAGTTGAGGGTGCAGAAGTGAAAGCCACTCCAAACCAAAGAAATGCCCACCCCAGCTTCAGTCAACACCAACATGCACTCCATGTGCAGCTCTGGAATGAGCGCCAAACTGTGGAGTAGCTCCTGTGGGGACCAGGAGCTGGCACATGACCCAGTACTTTTCCTGAGAGAACCATCACCTATACCTGCACTGGCTCCAGCAAAGGACCAGGAGCTGGCTCATTGACCAGCATCTCCTCTGGAGAAAACATCACCTGCCCCTGTACTGTCTCTTAAAGGGGACCAGGAGCTGGAAAGGGAGCCAGTTTCTTAAATCCTATGCAAAAGGGCCTTCTGCAAAGGTTAGGGGTTACCACTTATTGTTTAGGGACACAGTGAGTGTAACAAGAAACCAGCTGAATAGTTTCATCCCATACTCCTGGGTAGGTGGGCAAATAAGAGTGCTTTTACTCTTGCTGTGTGTGTGTGTGTGTGTGTGTGTGTGTGTGTGTGTGTGTGTGTGTTTTGAGGGGGTGGTTACCAAGGAACCACAAAAGCCACCATTAGAGAAAGAAGCAACGTAATGCCCAAATCCAGAGAAGGCCAAGCTAGACCTCCACCATTGAACCAATCAAGGAAAAACTTCCTGCTCCCCTTCCCTCTCTTCTATCCCTCTATTTCAAACTGGATAGATACAAACCCCGGTAGAAGGAAGAGGAGAATGACTAGGAGAGCAAAGGAAGAGAGAAGATGGCTGTTTCCTCTCTTCAAATGCAGCAGTTCCAACTTGGGGAGTTCAAAACTTTATTCTATGGGAATGGAACATCTATATATATATAAAAAGCCAGTGTTGTGATGACCAGGATGACCAAATGTCTGGTCACCATGGTCCCTCCCCCACGGCCCACAGGCTCTGATCGCAGCAAGGAAGGCGGCGGGTGGGCGGGGTTGCATGAGCAGCAGGCTACCGTTCAATTTCGTGTGCTGGGCTTCTGGTCTTTAATAACAGAATTGGAATTGTGTTTTCTAACTTAAAGCCATCAAGAGAAGTCATAGTGCCCACCTGATTTTTTCTTTAGAAACAAGCGTAAAGCTAGCCCCATTGATAAATTTTAATTTTATCCTAAATTAATGGGAGACAAAAATAAAATTGCTTTGTGACTGCACCTCACAAACCATGCCTGTTTGAGGTGATGGTAACAGAATTGTTAACAGCAGGAAGTCTGAACGGGCACACAGAGCCAAAGGAAATAACCCCTGCTTCTCTGGACTGTGAGGAATAACTTTATTGAGGCTAATGATGTGATAATGGGGAGAGTAATAGATGAGTATGAGTCAGGCCTTCGTCATGACACAGCTCTACTCTTTAGGAAGACTTAGGAAGTCCCTGCACTGAACACAGTTTCTTCGTCTACAAAATGACAGGGTTCAACTAGACAGCCAGTGGGATGTCTATTCTACCTAAACTCTACCTGAATCTAGGGATGGCCAGGTGTAAAGAGGTTGGATGAGGAATTTCTTTCCTGGAGATTATTTAAATCAGAAATGATTTAACACATAATCTTTGGAGGTTCCCCCAGAAATCACCTGTTACTAAGGAATCAGCTAGTCCTCCCTCCCTGGCCCTCCACTCTTAGATACAGGTGGGATATGAAGTTGTCTCCAGACGTTTGGCTGGGGTGCCACACAGCAACTGACAATGAGCCTTTAGAGATTGGCTGCCCTCAGCACCCTGGATAGGGTGCCCTCAACACCTCTGTCTTCAAGCTTTGATCCTACGAGGCCTTTAGCAGCTGTCCACTACAATCCCATTCCTCTACCATGGTCAAGGGTGCAAGAAATGGGATGTTAACTGAATTTCTTGTTCTTCATGTTCTTCACTGCTTAGTTGTAGATTCCACCATGATTCTAATGTGATTCTAATGAGATCTGCCAGTTGGAATAATAAAAAAAATTCTAGTGTTATTTATTTATATCAATTAAACAAAATTTTTTGCTTTAAAAAAATCTACAGTTGGTCTCCCTCGTTGTGAGAGATGAGTGTAAGGCTGGCCCTTCTCAGATCCCATTCAAATTTCTCAAGTCATCTCTCACAAGTCAATCACATGGCTGGCTTCTCTGCAGATACTTCTGGAACCTTCCTTTTATGGAAGAGCATTTACCCACACTAGGATTTTTCAAGAGGGGTCATTGTGGCCAGTTATTCCAGATGCAGTCCAAAGGTCAGATAATGACTTCTAATAATGTTTGTTAAAGTATATCCATTTGGCCACATCTGCCTAAATATTTTAAGTGAAGTACATAGGAGATTAAGAATTCACTAATTCTGACAGACTAGAATGAGAAATAAATCATGCAAGGCAATAGCTACGAAGCAAAATAGAATGGAGGAATTCAGAATTTACTTAATGACATATAATGTGCTGGGAATTTCAACATATATTGTCTATTTGAGTCTCATAACTTATGTGTATATCAATAGGAAACTTGTCAAAACAGTTTATGGAACCCCTTTGCTTGTGAGATGTTATTATTACCATTCCTGTTTTATAGATCAGAAAACAGAATTTGAGAAAAACACTTTTTAAGTCATTGTAGTGGGCTGGATTGTGTTCCTCCTGAAGTCCCAACTAACCCCTGATACCTGAATGCATACTTATTTGGAAACTAGAGGCCTGGTGCACAGATTCATGCACTGGTGGGGTCCCTCAGCCTGGACTGTGCCCTCTCGCAATCTGGGACCCCTTGGGGGGTGTTGGACTGCTGGTTTCAGCCCGGTCAGGCCAAAGGACCCCATTGGTGCACAAATCCATGCACCGGACCTCTAGTGTGCATATAAGATCTTTGGTTAATCTCATCCCACCTTCCCCTCTCCCCCCTTCCTTCTGAGATTTATCAGTCTTTCCATGTTTCCATGCCTGTGCATTGAGCGTCTGCCCCCTGGTGGTCAGTGCGCGTCATAGCTACCAGTTGAAGGGTCAAACGGTTGCTTAGGCTTTTATATATATGGACTAGAGGTCCAGTACATGGATTTGTGCACTGGTGGGGTCCCTCAGTCTGGCCTGCAGGGATCAGGCTGAAACTGGCCCGGTGCACGGATTCGTTAAGGGCATGTCTGGCCTGTCTTGCCCAGTCCCAATCGGGGCCGGCCAGCTAGGGATAGACTGCAGGAGGTTGGCTGGCCAGGGAGGGACCTTGGGAGGGCTCCAGGGCATGTCCAGCCCATCTCGCCCAGTCCTGATTGGTGGATCCCAACAGCAAGCTAACCTAGTTGGAGCAGCATCTGCCCCCTGGTGGTCAGTGAACATCATAGCGACTGGTCGAATGGTCAAATGAACGGTCGGACACTTAGCATATTAGGCTTTTATTATATAAGATAGGATCTTTGCAGACCCTTTTAATTAAGTAATTTGAGATGAGATAATCCTGGACTTAGGGTGAGCCCTAAATCCAATTTGTGGTGTCCTTATCAGAGATTTGGAGATTTGAGACATGGAGACACACAAAGAGTACCTGTGAAGGTGAAGGCAGAGATTGGAATGATGCATCTTCATACCAAGCAGCCAACAGAAGCTAGGAGAGTGTCATGGAATGGGTTGTCCCTCAAAGCCTCCAGGAACCAGCCCTGACACCACCTTGATTTCGGATATCTTATCTCCAGAAATATGAACCACCAGATTTGTGGTACTTTGTTAGAGTAGCACTAGGAAACTTATACAGTCATGCTCTGGTAAGCAATGGAGGTACCACTGGCACCTAGAACTGCCTCTGACCCCTAAACTAAGTCCATTCACTTTCTTTTATTTATTTATTTATTGATTGATTTCAGAGAGGAAGGGAGAAGGAGAGAGAGATGGAAACATCAATGATGAGAGAGAATCATTAATCGGTTGCCTCCTGCACGTCCCCCACTGGGGATCGAGCCCGCAACCCAGGCATGTGCCCTTGGCCAGAATCAAACCTGGGACCCTTCAGTCCACAGGCCGATGCTCTATCCACTGAGCCAAGTCAGCTAGGGCCATTCACTTTCTCATATTGCTTTCATGACTATTAACAGTAATGAGTTATACATGGCACTTTGTTCTTCTGGGTCTGAATTAAATGATAAGCTATGTCAGAAGTTCCAAAAATGAGAGTTAGCCACATCACATTGGATGGCCCTTGGAAGAACAGAGAACTCTGTTCAGCATGTCAGGCACTCACTGTCTCTCAGGGAATTTATAGATAGACTAATAACCCGGTGCATGGATTCATACACATTGAAAGAATATTAATTAAAAGGTGGCCCGCAGGGCGGGACTGGGCAAGGTGGGCCGGACATGCCCTGGAGCCAACCTCCTGCAGTCCCTCCCTGGCGTCTGCAGAGTGGCGGGGGGTGGGGGGGGCGTTTCCTCCGGCAGGTGGGGTCCCTTAGCCTGGCCTGCGGGGATCAGGCCAAAACCAGCTCTCTGACATCCCCCAAGGGGTCCCAGAGTGCAAGAGGGCACTCTGCAAAGTTGCTGTCGTACAGGGTGTGGAATGCAAATGCAAGTGTGCAGTAAACCAGATTTGGAGCCGACAGTGCCCCAGCAACAACATAACCCCTGGCCAAAGGTGGGATCGCACGGCCCTGTGAGGAATTGGGCTCCCTCCTCTCTGGATTCGGGGTGTGTCACCCAAGAACTGCCACTGCCAAGTTGCTGCAGCTTGTCAGCTCCTGTGTCAGTGATGGCGAACCTATGACACACTTGTCAGAGGTGACATGCGAACTCATTTTTTTGGTTGATTTTTGTTAAATGGCATTTAAATATATAAAATAAATATCAAAAGTATAAGTCTTTGTTTTACTATGGTTGCAAATATCAAAAAATTTCTATATGTGACACAGCACCAGAGTTAAGTTAGGGTTTTTCAAAATGCTGACACGCCGAGCTCAAAAGGTTTGCCATCACTGTCCTGTTGAGCATCTTCCCCCTGGTGGTCAGTGCGTGTCATAGCGACTGGTAGGAGGGACACTTAGCATATTAGCCTTTTATATATAGAGATATGTCAAGAAGGTTCTAGAAAATTCCAGGTTAACAAGAGCAGGTTTTTTGGTGTATCATTGGTCTGTGATCCATAGCAAATTTTTACCAGATGAATATTTTTCTCTTATTTGAAGTTTATAGCTCTTACAGTATATTTAGTGTAACTTTGACCCCTAGAGGTGGGTCCAGGCTGTTGAGAGGAGATTCAAGCCTATGCACAGATGGAAGTTAGCAAGGACTTTGTTGGGTCACTTCAGGTGCCACCTCTTTGGTACCTGGTCTTCCCTTTGGATGCATGTCCAGCAAACAGAAACTGGATGCTCTGGGCCACACCTCCGTACCCAGGTAATCTGTGCCTGGGCTGCAGAGGAAGGACACAGGATCTCTGAACTGTTCTTCCCCATGCTAACTTCTCAGGAGAGGCTCCATGCTTCAGACCAACTACCAATCAGGAACTTCTTTAGTTTAAAAGTCCACTATTTTTGTAGCTATGGAAACAGAGGCTCAACCTGTGCCCTCCAGCTCTTAACCACGAGTGGCAGAACCAGGAACAGAATTGGAACCTTGGTTTCTATCCCAGTGCTTTTTCTACTGTACACAAATGTTTTCCAGAATTTAGTTTGCATAAAAATCATCTAGAAAACATGTTAGAATGCAGGTGTTGAGTTTTGGTCCCAGAGATTAAGATTCAGTAAGCAGAGCCCAGGATGTGCATTTTTGACAAGCACCCTTGGTGAGTCTGACGTATGTTGTCCACAGCCTAAAGGTATCAATGACAGGCCCCATGAGCAGATCACACTTCCAAGGACAACCCACTGTGTTTCAAAAATGCTGTCCTTTCCCTCCTGGCAGGTTCAGGTAAGAGCTTCTGGGTGGGCTCATGCTTTGGGGGGAAGACGACAGTTCCTCAGGGTGAATTCAGTGGTGAGGTAACAGCGACAGCAATAGATGCTCTTCCTGGAACCCTGAATCTGCAAGTGTCTACATTATGATTCTGGAACAAACAGATAATGAATCTGGGGCCCAGCTGAATGAGCAGGGCCCTGAGACAGCATGGCTGGCATGCCCCCTGCCAGGAGATCCTAGATGTCTGCCTGTTCCTTAGATGACAGAATACCCAGAAAATCTCTCAGAAGCTCAGTGATGCTGTCATGGGTGCCATCTTAAAGAGGAAACCAGCTTTGGCTGCTGCTGAGGCTGGGGAGAGATTTATCTCTGTTGTGTTAACAGCAGTAGTAATAACCCAGAGATTAGAAGCTGCTTTCACAGACATTATCTGCATCCTTGCCTTCATCTGTGAACCTATGTGAGGGCCCACTGATTTTCAGTTATTAGTTGTACACAGCTTTCTTGTCCTTAGGCTTTCTTTAGCTTGACTGAAACTTGATTTCATATCTCTGCCGATCTCACATACACCCAAGTGTGTTAAACATCCCTACGTGGGGTGCACTGTTGGGCTGCTTTCAAAGAGGCAGCCCCAGGCACCCTCCTCCTTCCTGGCATTTGTTGAATTTTACAAATAATGACATTGTGATTAGTTGGTCATGTGTTCCCTAACTAGACTGAAAGCTTCATGTAAGCAGAAATAACGCCATCCCCAGACATAAAGCAGTGCCAGAAAGTCACAATGGCTTTGAAATGAATGGATGGATGCTGGATTAACTGATGAAGGATGCTGGCTGCACAACTTCTTGTTGGGTGTATGAACAAGGAGAAAGGTTGAGTTAACCCAAGTGCTAACCAGGCTCGAAGAAATGCTCTACATAACAGGTAAAGGGAACCTGCCATCTTGCACATCTTGTACTACACTCTTCATCTCTCCCCACCCTGAAAAGCCCTACTTACCCTGCTCCTCCTCAGCCTACCTTAGTGACGGCACAACCATACCCTCAATGTCTTAGTCAGGACCCTATGCATCATCCCTAATACAGGCCTCTCCTGCACTACCCCTACCCAATCCATCCCCCAGCCAGTGGACGCTGATCTGCCTCCCAGTAGCTCTCCAAGTTGCTGGTGGCTCTTCACCCACACCTCACTGCTACCAGCACCTCTTACCTGGATTGCTTCAACCACCTGTGGGTGATCTTGCCTTTCTCCACTCCAGCCTCCTTCACCTGCTCCTCTACAGAAGAGTGCCTCCAACTCTAAAGCCCATACAAATCACCCAGGGACTTTGTTAAAATGCAGAGCCTGTGATTAAGGAGATCAGGGTCTGAGATTCTGCATTTCCAACAAGCTGCCAGGTGAGGCCAATGTTGGTGGTCCATGGACCACACTTGGAGTAACCAGACGTCATTTTTAAAATTTAAACCTTAATGTGTCATCCCTTCCTCAAAATTCTTCAGGAGCTCCCTGTTGTTTACAAGGCCTTATGCCATCAGTTGCCTGCCTTCTTGTCCAATTCATTGTTCTACATTTCCTCCATGTTCACTGAAGTGTTTGTAGATCCTCAAATTGCTGCCCTCTTTCATGTGCCTATGCTGTACCTTCTGTCTGGAGTGCACTCCTGCCTCCCAGCTGACTTCCCTTAGTGAATTCCCATTAGACTGTTAGGCTTCCCCCAGTCATCACCTCCTCCAGAAAACCTTTCCAGATCCCATCCATTCCCAGACATCGCACAGTGCTGGACAGGCACAATGGCATTGAGTTGGTTAAACGGCACCCAAAGGAGCACTCTATGGACCTGTCTCTCACAACCCGCCCTGCCTTGGGAGGCACATGCCTGTTTGCCTGCCCATCTCCCCACCTAGACCTAAGGGGACAGAGCCTGGGAAATGAAAGTGCACAGCTGTTTGCTGGGTGAAGGATGGGATGCAGAGGACCCGCCTGCCCTCTCTTGGCAGCTCCTCCAGTCCTCCCTCAGATGACAGCTGTCTCTCCCAATTGTTTCTATAGGATGCTCAGGAGAATCTCAATTCTCTGCATGCGCCCACTTCCTGCATCCACCTGGTTTACTTCTTTGGTCTTAATATCAACACATCTTCTACTTGCTTTTGTTTGGGGTGGAATTGCTGAGGATGCTGAATCTGCAGCTCCTGCGGCACTGGGGTTCCTGCCACCCTGTGCACCATTCATTAGACAAGCCTTCTTGAGTGAGGGCCCCACCATCTCCCCCTGAAATTGGATTCTCTGCACCAGCTTCTTGTTCCACAGCTTGCTAATGTCTTTGATCAGAGCCCATTGGAAGCTGAGGAGGCAAAGCTGAGTATGTGACTAAAAAACAAGCTGCTCCTACTCCTCTGGCCCTGGTTCATGAGACTCAGAGGCCTTGCAAAGAATCCCCACTTTCCCAGAGTGTGCACAGGCACGGAGGCCTGCCTGCTCCTGGAGTGGCCTCACTCTCCTGTGATTAGGAATGTTTGCTCAGCACACCTAGGGGGACCCCGTTCTTTCTCCTTTCCCCAAACCACAGTGAAATCCCCAAATGCTTAAAGGTTCATCCAGCCCTGATGCCATTATTGGCTGAGCTATTCTAAAGCCGAGTTCCATACCCAGGGCTATATTAGAAAAGAAATGGGACCAAAAGGCAGACTTGCAAGTTCTAGTCCTGGCCCTCCCAGTTGCTACTTGCCTAGACATATGCAATCACTTTGCTTTGCTAAGTCTGTTTTCTCATCTTACAATGGGTTTATGTACCCGCCCTGTCAATCCACTGAGTTGTGGTGAAGGTTATGCGAGTTGGTGATTGTGAAATAACTTGTTGAGTAGTAAGGGATGCACAAAGGCGAGGTAAGTTGATGTGTTAACAACAATGAGGGCCAGGCCTAAGAAGAGGGAAAGCAAAAGATATTTGCCTTGACATTTCTTACTACCCACCTTCTGGTCATTTTCATATGTGCCCATATATGCCATATAGCTAGTATTTTCACCAATGCCCATATAGACCATCTAATAAATAAAAGTTGGACATGTAAATTACTGACCACATTAATATACATTCATTTAATGTATTACCTTCCTGGGACATTTAAATTTTAAATGAATGGAAGGAGGAAAATGCAAGGAGGGAATTGATAATGCAGAAATTCGGGTACAGTGAGACCTGTGTGAATGGCAATATATGGGACAGGGAGGACTCCCTTACACCTCTCAGATCGTCCTACATGGTCCCCTTGGTTCAATCATCAGAGAAAGGAAGTGCCTATGTGGGCAGTGCTCTAGAGCCTCAACTTTATGCATGCCCCTTTCTCATGCTACAGAGAAAGGGCAGTTGAGAAAGTTAAGGGAAGCCTGGACCTATGGGCAGGTGGACCATTAAGGGGTTTTGCCTGTGTGTCCCAAATGGCCTTCCAAGTGAGGATGAGGCATCAATGGATTATTATAGTATGGTGGCCTCTTCTAGAAAGCTGTCAGCCCACTTCTGGCCTCCAAGATTGCCCAGAGTGGGAGAGACATGAATGTCCCACAGAGTGACAGACCCAGAGATGTCTCTGTCCCTACGTGCCTCCAGCTGACATTGTGAGAGCCTCTCTTTCCCCTTGCCTCCCATTTTGATTTTTTTAAAAATATATTTTATTCATTTTTTACAGAGTGGAAGGGAGAGGGATAGAGAGTTAGAAACATCGATGAGAGAGAGACATCGATCAGCTGCCTCCTGCACACCCCTTACTGGGGATGTGCCCGCAACCAAGGTACATGTCCTTGACCAGAATCAAACCTGGGACCCTTGAGTCTGCAGGCCGACCCTCTATCCACTGAGCCAAACCGGTTAGGACCCCATTCTGATTTTTAAGGAGAGTTATAGTCTCTATTACAAACAACCACACATGCAGGCTCATGGTGAACTTCCTGGGACAGCAATACAGCCTGGAGGATGTGAATGTGACCTTCAAGAATTACAAAACCTGGAAAAAAGGTACTTGCCTTCCTTGAAGAAGTTGGTTTTCTAAATCTCTCTAAGAAGTTGGACTTTATTAGATCTTTTGAAGCAAGGAGACAAATAAGTGCATATTTTCTCCATCACATGGGGTTACCCAGACTTGAATCTTAATCTAGCAAAGCTTGGACCCCAAGGGTCTTCATCTCCTGTGCTCATCCTCTGTTCCGGGAGAAGGCTGGCAAGCGTGGCCCTGCATTGACGTTGTGGTGCCCATTTTCCACTATCTGCTCCTCAGCAACATGGCCCCCACCTTCTCCCCAGAATGCTTTCTCCTCCTCCCAGAGGGCATTCTCTTCCTCCCAGAGGGACTTTTTATCCTCCCACAGGGCCTTCTCCTCTTCAAGAAGAGCTCTCTCCTCTACCCACAGAGCCTTTTCCTCCTCCCACAGCGCCCTGTCCTCCTGAAGAAGATTCTGGTCTCTTTCCCATAAAGCATTGTCCTCTTTCCAGAAAGCCTTATCTTCCTTCCAGAAGATACGGTACTTTTTCCAAAAGGTTTTCTCTTCTTCCCGGAAGGCTTTTTCCATTTCCCAGAAGGCTTTTTCCTCTTCCCAGAAGGTTTTCTCCTCTTCCCAGAAAGGTCTCTCTTCTTCCCAAAACCCCAAGATCTGGCCCTGGAAAGCACGGATCTTGCCTTGGAAATTCCACATCTCTTCCCTGAAGTCTTCTATTTTCTCACGGAAAATTTTTATCTCTTCCCGAAAAGCCTTTTCCTTCTGCAGCTTATGAATTAGTTTCTTCTGACGAACGTTGGGCAAGGACACCACCAGTGACCGGAAACAAGCAAGCCCCATCCATCTACACACCTTGAAGAGAAACATCTTCCTACTCAGCCAGAATGGTGGGTTGGCCATGATGGATCACAGGCCATTGGCCAAGTCCAGGTCAGCTGGTCAAACCCTGTGGGGGCACCAGAAAGAACATGTTCATGAGTATCACATTCCAGAGGACAAGCCGTTGGGTCTGAGCCATTTGCTCTGGGAAAAGTCAACCATTTCTTTCTGTGTCCCCTTTGGTATAAAAACATACTTAGTTGTCATGAATTTGGGCTGAAGAGGTTGTCAATATATTCAAGCTCCAGGCTGCTAAAAATCATAGCATCTCAGTCAACAAGGACAGTGGTTCTCAACAAGGAAAAGAAAGGAAAGGAAAGGAAAGGAAAGGAAAGGAAAGGAAAGGAAAGGAAAGGAAAGGAAAGGAAAGGAAAGGAAAGGAAAGGAAAGGAAAGGAAAGGAAAGGAAAGGAAAGGAAAGGAAAGGAAAGGAAAGGAAAGGAAAGGGGAGGAAAGGAAAGGAAAGGAAAGGAAAGGAAAGGAAAGGAAAGGAAAGGAAAGGAAAGGAAAGGAAAGGAAAGGAGAGAAGGGAGAGATTGAAAGATCTCCAAACATTGCCATATATCTGACAGATCAGATATCAGGACTACCCCCAAAATTCAGATATCTACAAAGGTGGGTCAAGGGATGAGAAAAAGGACTGAACATAAGAAAGTGGTCAGAGTACCGGGGAGAGAAAGGGTGCATACACATGGTAAGCACATTCATTTCCATTTTGAACTTTCTGGAAGCAGCTGCCAAGGTCTGGCCCCACTCTGCAGGCCTCACCAAGCACCACACCGTGGAGCAACAGGCATCCCTTCAGGAGGTTACTGGGGTTTCTCCTTTTTCTATTTTCTGACTTAGGAGCAGGGAGTAGCAGAGAAGGAAGAACACATAGCTGGTGTGTGTGTGTGTGTGTGTGTGTGTGTGTGTGTGTGTGTGGTGGAGAGATGATGACTACACTATGGGCAGCTGGTGGCACTATCATCCATCCAATCATATACGCCAGAACCTGGAGCTCATCCTTGACATCTTCCTCTCCCTTATCAGACTTTTAATTAATCATCCAGCCCTGCCAATTAAGACCCCTAACAATTCTTGAAACCACACCCCCTCCTCCATCTCCTTGACCACAGTCAGTGCAGGCCAGGATTCTGTAGCAGCCTGACTGGTCTCTCTGGTACTGATTTTACCCTCCCATCCTCCCCAACACTGTAGCCCAGAGGTGCTTCTAAACATTGTCCCATCACATTACAGCTGCTCACAAACCTTCTAAAACCCCATAGCCCAAATATCAAATGCCTTAGTAGACCCTCTGCAACCTGATTCCCGATTGTCTCTCTTTTCCTACCCAGCTCCAGATCTAAGATTCAGTAATAATGAGCTACATTCAGCTCTCTGGATGTAACCCGCGGTTTCCTGTCTCCACACCAAGGCATGTGCTATGTCCTCTATAGGGATGACCTTTTCCTCTCATTATGGGCTTGAGTTCCTGCTTTTCCTTTCCCTCTGAAAGCTACCCAGGCCCTCCAAAGTTCACCACCACCCCCTTAATGCTACCTGTGTCTACACACACACACACACACACACACATTTGCATTTGTATCAAGCACCGGACCTATTGATAACAACAATATTTAGCAACTTGGTCACTACTTTTGAATGAAACTCTCTCTCATACAACCCTACTGCTGAAGAAAAATATACAGAGAACCACACTAAAAAGCCAATTTTAAAACATTGAAAGTTATTACAAAGAAATAACTATATATTTTCAAAAAACAAAAGATTTACAAAAGTCCCTGTACACGTGTGAGCCCTGTCCATCTCCAATTTGCAAAGGAAACATTTGTGCATGTTTCTGATTTTCTTCTGAAGTATTTCCTGGACATGTCCCAACACTGAAAGTAATCACCTTCAAATTACACTAAAGCTTTCGTACTCCGTGAGCCATGTTTGCACAACCTAGAGAACTCACTGGAACTTCAAGTTTCATAAATTCCTTTTTCCTTTTTGTCATAGAAACCAACTATTGCCCTATTCTACACTTCACACTGCCCACTGTATCCCAAGCTGTTATGTTCACGCTCTCTTTATGGCCTCACCCCATCTGCAGGTCTAGCACCAGCCACTGCTCTTACTGGGCTTTCCATTTAGGGCTGCTCTCTACAAAGAACAGAGTGGCTGCATTGATGATGAGGAGGAGAGAACCACAGAACTCAGTGGGGAAGTCATTTGGGGACAGCTGTCACTTGAGAATAGAAAAAACTATGAATTGTAAGTCAGTGAGCACTAAGGGATCACTCTAAATGATTTTCCCCCTGAAACTAACACCCTACATGGGCAACAGTGGGAGAAATCTACTTATGGCACTTGTTGCATAAATGTATTCTAGAAATATAAGTTAAATTCTCAGGTACTCTCCCTTGTTCTTAGAGGATCTGGATTTCTATTTGTGGAGAAAACAGAGGCCCATGGCTGTTTCCCGTCCCCCAGCTTCTAGTTCACCCTCGTGGCATCCACATCCATTTTTATTTTTATTTTTTAAATATATTTTATTGATTTTTTTACAGAGAGGAAGGGAGAGGGATAGAGAGTTAGAAACATCGATGAAAGAGAACCATCAATCAGCTGCCTCCTGCACACTCCCTACTGGGTATGTGCCCGCAACCAAGGTACATGCCCTTGACTGGAATCGAACCTGGGACCCTTGAGACCACAGGCCAACGCTCTATCTGCTGAGCCAAACCGGTTAAGGCCACATCCATTTTTAATGCCCTCTTCTAGGCTCCTTGGCCAGGCCAGATCTCTCTCTCTCTCTCTCTCTCTCTCTCTCTTCATTCTGGCCTCTCAGCACAAGTGTCTCTTTTCTTAAAAACAACCAACCAACCAACCAGCCAACCAGGAACAGTCTCTAACTTTCTCTACCTATTTGCCCTTTCCTTCTTGAACAGTCTTATCAAAGAGCAATTGATGATCACTGTTACCATTTTGAATTGCATTTGCACCCACATCCTATAGCAATCTGTCATTTGCCTCCTTGTTCCACTGAAATTGTACTTGTTAAGATCAGCAGTGACCTGCTAGTTGTTTAGTTTTCATCCTCACTGACCTCTTGGCAGCATTTGACAATATTTGACATGAATCCTTTTTGAAATCCCTTCCCCTTTGACTTGTATAACACCAGGCTATCCTGTTCTCCTCCTACCTCCCTGACTGCTCTTTCTGTCTGTCTGTGGACTCCTTTCCCACCAGAATATACTTTATCCATATAAAGCAGTACCTACCTCGAGGGCTCTTGTGAAAAAATTGGATAGGTTGAGTGCCTAGACAGGGGTGGGCAAACTTTTTGACTCGAGGGCCACAATGGGTTCTTAAACTGGACCGGAGGGCCGGAACAAAAGCATGGATGGAGTGTTTGTGTGAACTAATATAAATTCAAAGTAAACATCATTACATAAAAGGGTATGGTCTTTTTTTTTTTAGTTTTATTCATTTCAAACGGGCCGGATCCGGCCCGCGGGCCGTAGTTTGCCCACGGCTGGCACAATGCCTGGCACATAGTAAGTGCTCAACCAATAGAAAATAAGAAATATTATAATTGCTATTTTGTGTCATTTTAAATCTTAAGGTGGCATGCCAGAACAATTAGCTGCCCCTACAAACCAGGTTAGCCTTATATTTCAGCCACCACGCCTGGAATTCCTCAAGCATGAAAGTTTTTCTCACTTCCATTTCATGCTGTTCTCAGTGGATAGATTTGCCTAAATCCACTTCACATCACCTAGCTAAAACTCAGATAAGGAGCAACATTTTCTAGATAGCCTCTCCCACTCTTCCCCAAGTTTATACTTCTCCTGCCCCATTAGGGACACTCTATGCCCAGCATCTAGCACAATATCTGGCACATAATAGGTGTTCAGTAAATGTCAGCTGAACAAATGGCAGTCTCCTGGGTTAGAATGTCAGAAAAAAATTCATCTCTAAGTTTTTCTCATTACCACTGAAATTATCTTTGAGAAGGAGATAAAAATAAGAAGAACAATATAAAATCTGTAGTTGTGTATTTATATATAAAGTACAATATAAAATGGTAAATTTGTATCTATATATATCTAAATCAAGAATCAAAAAAACATTAATCTCCAATATTATACTTTAAGAATAGGAACTTATTTTAAGGAAAATGTTATATGTTATTCTATTCTTAGAACCAATATTCAATCTAAAGCCAACAGTTACTTACTGCTTAGCTGTTTGCCAACTGGGCAAGTCCTGTAGCCCTCAGAGGGCAGGCAGTCATTGTTGTGTCAGACCCTTAGTGATGTCGTTTTCACAGACTCCCCTAGCAATGTTTGCAAGGATCCCTCTGTCCCCTCTCAGTCTTGACTCACAGGGTGGAGAGGACCAAGATGGAGTCCCCAGTAAGAGACTTTAAGGAGTGGAGAGAAAACTAGAAAGTTTGAAAGATTTCTCCATTATCCATCCCAACTTCACCTTTAGGGTAGCACTGATGATGACACGCAAATGATTGTTACATCACCATTCTATCTGGACTGTGACCAGGAACAGACTTCTGGGAAATCATGCTTCAGTGGTAGAAGGAATGAATCACTTCTCATGCTGCTTTCAATATTCCCTCTTTGTCTTTGACAGTTTGACTATTCATTTTTCTTCATTCTTTTCTCTATATGTTGCCTAGATTGGATAATCTCAAGTGACCTGACTTTAAGTTCATTGGCCCTTTCTTCTGCCAGTTCAGATCTTCTGTTGAGTCCCTCTATCCTTCATTTTCAACTCGAGGATTTCTAGTTTGTTCCTTTATATTTATACAATTTTTTTTCTTTTTATTGATAGTCTCTATTTGGTGAGACATAGTTCTCATACTTTCCTTTAATTCTTTAGGTATGGTTTCTTTTAGTTCTTTGATGATATTTATAATAGCTGATTTAAAAATCTTGGTTTGGTAAGTCCAGCACCTGTAATCCTTTAGGAACAGTTTCTAACCAAAAAAGGGAACAACTCAGAATAATAGTTTCTATTGACTGCTATTTACCCCAGTGTATAGGCCATTATTTCTTTTTTATTTCTTGTCACATAAAGTTTTTCTTGACATTGGACACTAAAATAATATAATTTTAAACCATATAGTATTAAATAACACACTTATCTAATAAAGGGCTAATATGCAAATAAACTGAATGGGTTAATGACTGGTTGCTATGATGCACACTGACCACCAGGGGGGCAGATGCTCAATGCAGGAGCTGCCCTGGTGGTCAGTGCACCTCTCAGTCAGAAGCCAGGCTCACGGCTGTCGAGCAGAGTGGCAGTGGAGGGAGCCTCTTCCGCCTCCACAGCAGTGCCAAGGATGTCTGACTGCCAGCTTAGGCCCAGTGGGGAGCGGGCCTAACCAGTCAGTTGGACATCCCCTGAGGGTTCCCGGACTGCGAGAGGGTGCAGGCCAGGCTGAGGAACCACCCCCCTGAGTGCACAAATCTCATGCACCAGGCCTCTAGTATTACAAATAATATAATGTGGCAATCCTGGAAGTGAGATTCCCCCTCTTCAGGTTTGTTGTTGTTTGCTTTCATTGTTGTTGTTGTTGCTATTTATTTGTTTAGTGACTTTCCTGGACTAATTTTGAAAAGCCTGTATTTTCTGTCATGTGTGGTCACTGAAGTCTGCTTGATTAGCTTAGTGGTCAGCTAATGACTGAACTAAGAGATTTCCTTGAACTGATAAGTCTCCCTTCATTTGCTGAGGAGTTGTAGGGGGTGTATGTTGGATGTGCCTTCAATGCTCATTCAGGTACTTTACAATTCTGCCTTAGCCTTCACTTCCTGCTTGTTCAGGGCCTCTAGGTCAACCTGAGGAGAAAAATTATGGTCTTGTCAGGTCTTTCTTGGATATATGTATAGTCATTCCCAGAAATATGTTATAATGTCTCAAAACCTCCATCTTATTCAGCAGTTTTCCCTTTTAAGTTATTGATCAGCCTCTTATTAGCTCCAACTGCTAACACTTCCCCAGGGAACTGTGATATTAAACAATTACCACTATTTTGTTGTTGTTGTTAATCCTCACCTGAGGATGTTTTTTCCATTGATTTTTAGAGAGAGTGGAAGGGAGGGAGGGGGCAGAGAGAAAGAGAGGGAGGGAAAGAGAGAAACATTGATGTGATAGAGAAACATCGATTAGTTGTCTCCCACACATGCCCAGGCTGGGGCTAGGGATCAAACCTGTAACTCAGGTACCTTTGGTGCACAAGCTGATGCTCTAACCATTGAGCTCACCAGCCAGGGCAATTACCACTATTTTAAAAAATTAATTCTTGCCAGGGCCGGTTTGGCTCAGTGGATGGAGCGTCGGCCTGCGGACTCGGGGGTCCCGGGTTCGATTCCGGTCAAGGGCATGTGCCTTGGTTCCGGGCACATCCCTGGTGGGGGGCATGCGGGAGGCAGCTGATCGGTGTTTCTCTCTCATCGATGTTTCTGGCTCTCTATCCCTCTCCCTTCCTCTCTGTAAAAAATCAATGAAATTTATTTGGAAAAAAAATTAATTCTTTATTGTTGAAAGTATTACATATGTCTCCTTTTTCCACCAATGACCTCTCCCGGCCGGCACCTGCCCCCCACCCCCGGCATAGGCCTTGACCCCCCCTATTGTCTGTGTCCATTGGTTATGCTTATATTCATGCACACAAGTCCTTTGGTTGACCTTTTAACACCCCCACTCTCTCCTGCTTTCCCTCTGAGGTTTGACAGTCTGTTCAATGTTTCTATGTCTCTTGAACCCCTTGGGGGATGTCCGACTGCCAGTTTAGGCCCGATCCCAGGTATTGGGCCTAAACTGGCAGTCAGACATCCCTCTCACAATCCTGGACTGCTGGCTCCTAATCGCTCATCTGCCTGCCTGCCTGGTCTCCCCTAACTGCCCCCCCTTGTCGGTCTGATCGCCCCTCACTGCCTTTGCGTGCTGACCTGATTGCCCCTAACTAAACCCCCTGCTGGTCTGGTTGCCCCTAACTGCCCCCCCCCC
>NW_005369062.1:1348031-1350773 GCF_000412655.1 Myotis brandtii | reverse complement strand
AATGCTTTTACTTTCCAAAGAAGACATACAGATGGCCAATAGACATATGAAAAGATACTCAACATCACTAATCATCAGAGAAACACAAGTTAAAACCATGAGATATCACCTCCCACCTGTCAGACTGGCTATCATCAATAAATCAACAAACAAGTGTTGGTGAGGATGTGGAGAAAAGGGAATCCTTGTGCAGTGTTGGTATGAATGCAGATTGGTGCAGCCACTGTGAAAGCAGTATGGAGTTACTTCAAAAATAATGTTTTTACTTTCCAAGGGCTTCTTCTTGTTCTCTGGTCATTTCTTTTTATAGTACTTTGTTCTTAATTTATGGACATATTAAATTTATTAATCTGTTAATAGTAATGCATGTTCCTGGGGCAAAATTCAATAGGTCAAAATAAAAAGTAAAGTAACAAATAAGCTCTTGCTCACCCAGTTTCCAGCCCTAGAGACAACCTTGTTATAAATTTCTTATTAACCATTCAGAGATATTTCATGAATTTTAAAAACATAGATACACTTAAAATATATTCTTGAATCTCTTTGAAAATATACTTTTAGTTTTGCTTTTTTTTCTATTGTTTTCTCTTTCCTAAATTACCTAATATTTATTGGGGATCAGATACTGTTTTATTCTTGGACTTTCAATTTCATGATTCTGGCTTTCTTCATGTGATTTATTGTCCATTAACCTGTAAACATGGATAGATTACTCTTTATAGATAGCAAATTTGGAGTTTCTGCCATTGCAAATGTTAGCATACTTTCTTGCTCATTCTCACCCCTGAGTGGAAAAGCTGCCTAGGAGCTATGTTTATGTGTGGTGACGGTGGTAGAAAGAGGGTGGAGGGTATCAATGCAAAGGATTTGTTTTAGGATAAGTGGTTGAGTGTTGGTCTATATGCTGGTCAGATGGATGAGTAGAGGCCAGAGCCCGCCCAGCAGCTTCTCTCAGGCAGTTTGTCGTATGTGTTTACAAGGGCTTCTAATTAATACCGAGTTTCCCATCTCCCTGTCACTCCCACATTCCTGCCAACTCCAAGCCCAGAGTCCCTCTGAGTTTTACTGGCAGATCAACTCTCTCCACGCTATTGTCCTTCACATTTACACGGAACTGTTTAGGACTACAGCTTCCACTGATTTGTAGTAATTTATATCTTCCACCAGATGAAATCTGTCATCTGCTAGTGTCCATTCCAGTACATTGTCCTCCGGAAAAGATCTGGGCATTTGTAAATAATGCAGTTAAAATACTCCACACTAGCCTGTGACCACATTTGTTTAGTGACATAAAGGGATAGCCCGTAGTGGGGGAGGGTATTTTTCACTGTGAAGAGGTAGTCAATCTGTTCTTGTGGATTCGGAGGCCTGTCTTGGGGGGAAGAGAAGAGGGAGAAGAAATGCTATTTTTATTCATTTGTTCCTACAGTTTCCTCCACTTTCCATCTGGAAGACTGATATTTTCCTGAGACATCTGGCAGCCCTGTCTCTTCCAGGGTTTCTCATTAGTTGAAGCAACAAGGAAAATACACTATAGTTATTATTTCTTCCTTAATAAACACAGCATCTTGCACTAGCTGCAGCACTTTAGGTATTACCGTGGCTTCATCGCCTAGGGAATATTTTCCATTTTCTATTTTGAGGGGCATTGTTCTCTTCTGATAGATAGATAGGACCTTCACTCATCTAGGCTTCTAGCAACACTATAAAATTAGAAGGAAAAAAACTCCAGAAGTTGCAAAACAGATGATTAACAGTAGTGCTGTGGCCTTATTAAGTTAAGGATCTCATGCTGTTTACCCATTCACACATGCTTATTGATTTAATGTTCTGTAAATTTAGCTCTCTTCTGTCTCAGCTGATGTGTGGGCGCATATACCAACCAGACTGATATTTACGCCATAAGTGAGAAATAACGTGATAATTTATGAGTGGTGAAACCCAAAGTTAAACAGGTTTTCCCTCAGAAAAGAAAAAAACACATGGAGCACATTTTAGACAACTTTCTTCTTAGGGGCGTTCATTTCAGGAACGTATGTGCTTCTGGTAGGGTGTTCAGAAGGAGGATTATGCAACTCAGTCAGCCCCCATTTTTCTGTATGAAGTGTCTCTGAGAGACATGTGCCTGAGTGATGGATTCTTTTCTTGCTTCTGCTTTGTATCTGTGCAGAGGCTGGGCCTGCCCTGAGGAAGACATCCTGAGATGTCAGTGGCCACTTGTGGGATGTCTGGGGGTGGTTACTAAGTGTCTGGCCAGGGAGATGTCATGCTGAGAGAATAATTAGTAAAACAGGTCTTACGCATGGACTGATATGAGCACTCCTTTTCATGTATGCCCCGTGTTTAACAAAAGAGCTCTGGTTTATTTATTTTTTCTTTTAAACTAGGGAAATGGATTTGGGTACAAAGGGGCAAAAGAAGTTCTTCCATTGAAGAAAAGAACATATATCAGTTTGGGAGGAGAGGTTAGAGGAGATTGGCTTGAAGGTCCTCTTGGAAACACACCCAACACACACACACACACACACACACACACACACACACACACACACAAAACACACGTTCATACATGCTTGCACACATATTCACGGTCACTTGCATGTAATTAAAAATGAGAAGGATGGGGAATGTTGGAGGCAAATAGGGAGGAGCCAGCCAGTCGGCTCCCTCCCCCACAAACTTGCTCTCCTTTGATTTGGAGATGTCTGTGGCAGCCTAAAGGAGTGGTAGGTGCTCAGTGGA
>NW_005369062.1:1343185-1347936 GCF_000412655.1 Myotis brandtii | reverse complement strand
GAGAAGGCTGGGGGGGGGGTGGGCGCTGGGTGGAGGGGGGAAAAAGGGGGGAAAGTGGGGGACATCTGTAATACCGTCAACAATAAAAAATATGTATATTTAAAAAGAAAAAAAGAATAATTTACAGGGATTCAATTCAACAGTAGAGTAGAGGATGCTGAGAATCAAATCAGTGATTAGGAATATGAGGAAGCAAAAATACACCCAACCCAAAGAGCAAAAAGAAAAAAGAATCCAAAAATATGATGATAGTGTAAGGAGCCTCTGGGACAAATTCAAGAGTACCAACATTTGCAGGAGTGAGAGGTGGGGAGGAGAGAAGGAATCCCCAGTTGGTGATGCTGTGCATGTTGCCAACTCTGACACATCCCCCTGGGGACATGGAGACCCTCCTGGACTCAGCATCCCAAAATAGGAACACGAAGACAGGTACTTTTCCTGTCCCACTCTAAGGTGAGAGACCAGTAGGGAGCCGAAAACCAGGATTACAGGCTTTATTAGGGGAAAGAGACCTGCCGGGCTGTCTCGCAATGGGAGAACAGCAGCACCTGCAGAGGTGAGCATGCCTCTTGAGGGGCGGAATGGGAAGGAATGGGGGCTTAGTGCACTCGGCGCACGCTGATTGGTGGCTTACTGTATGGTCCATATAGGAACAAGGGCTTAGGGTATTTGGCAGGTGTTGATTGGTGGTTCAATGTATAGTCCATATAAGGTGCATGGTTAGTCACTCAGGTATTTCCCGGCTGCAGGTTACGTCATACTCCGTCCACCAGTTGGGGGAAGGGAGGATCTATCATAAGGCACCAACTAGAACTGAGTGAAAGGGTTGGGGCTGGAAACCATACAGGTAGTAACCAACCAATCTGTAGAGCCATGTCCTCACATCCTCCCATGATGCCCTGGGACCACTGAAACTGGGGCTCAAGGACACCCCAATATTCTCCTGGAGTATCTTGGACCACTATTCAGTTCCACGGGGCCCTTGAATCTTAGAGGTTGACTGTCTTTTGTGTGTGTGTGTTTTTCTCCTAGACCCAGGAGTTTATTTATTTATAAAATTGCAGTAAAATATACATAACATAAAATTTACCATCTTAACCATTTTTAAATATGCAGTTCAGTGGTGTTAAGTATGTGAACGAAAGGGGCCACATGCTAACCTGACAAGCTCAGGGAAGACCTGCAGGGCAGTCTTGCAAACTCGGAGACCTAAAATAACCACAAAGGATGGTCTGAAATTAAACTAAAAGCAGTTATGGTGGGTAGTTACGTCCTAGGCCGGTATCTTCACTGACAAGGTCAACCTTTACCTTAACTGAGCCTATCTGTCTTTTTGCATCTATGATAACATACCCTTGAGATGTCTGGGTAACTTGTAACTTCCCTTTTTCTGGATCCCCTTGGGGCACAACCTAATGTGCTGGGTGCCAGGACAGATACCACAAATTCCTTCATTATCATGTTAATTGTTCCTGTATCCACCTAAGTATGTGTCCATCATTTTACTTTTTATCCAATCCCAGGGGTTTCCCCACTTTGCTTTCTCCCGCCTATCTAGTCTATCACCAATGGATTTCATGTAACCCACCTACGTCCCTTTCTTTGATTGCAATGTATAAATACAGATGTAACCCGCCATTCTCAGGAGCATTATCTCAATTTATTGAGGTTCTGCTTCCCGGCATATGTTGACAGTTTGGCTCAAATAAACTCACAAAATTCTTTTCAGGTTTCAATGGTTTTTACGTTAACAAGTACATTCACATTTGTTGTGCAACCATCACCCTTATCCATCTTCGGAACTCTTTTTATCTTGCAAAATTGAAATTGTGCCAATTAAACAAAAGCTCCTCATTCCCTTCTCCCACAGCCCTTGCCAACCATCATTCTACTTTCTGTCTCTATGAATTTGACTGCTCTCAATCCCTCACATAAAAGTAATCACACAGTATTTGTCCTTCTGTGCCTGGCTTATCACTTAGCATAATCTCCTCAAGGTTCATCCAGGTCGCAGCGTGGATCAGGGGTTAAGTGTCTTTTCATTCTTCTTTGACTAGGAACCTGTTCAGGACTCAGATAGCCCACTTCTCTTTTTCTTAAATAATCTTCAGGAAATTGTAATGCTGAGAGAAGTAAATCAGAAAATGAAAATGTCATAGGCAGTTAGACAGACATGGACAGAGGAGGTACAGAAGGTCACGGGACAGAAAGGGGCAAAACTGGGAAAACAAGGACCTCGCCCCCAGGGTGACCTTTCCTCCCCTAGCATTTCACTGGTCATGCAGCTTGCGCTCCTGACCTCTCATATGAGGTTTAGACCCCCCTAAGGATAACATCTAGGCCTTAGTTGTATTTCAGCTCTAGGCCCAGAAAAGCAGCAAAACCAGACCAGTGATGCTGTGGCTGCCTCAGGACCAGCTGCACTGACTGATGACCCCCTTCCCTGGAGCTGACCAATCAGTGGAGACCATGACCCTGAAAGAGCACACCTGGAAAGCTGATGAAGATTCTATTGAGACCCTCCCCTGAGATCTCCCCTACGAGTCTCACCTGCAAGAGAGAGATAAATACCCTCAACACAAAGGACCCAGCACACACTCTCCCCAAGGGGAGCACACCTGCACCATTCCCTTCCCCCTTCTTCCCTCTAAGAGACCCCATAAGACTTGCAACCAGGGGAGCAATGGGCAGTGGCAGCTTGTCCCATGCTAACCCCCTGAACCTGTCTCCAAGACCCCTTTTCTCTGCCTGCCCAGTGAGCCAAAGCTGCCCAGCCTGGGCTCTCCTGTTGCTTCTTCTATGCCCTTCCTTGTTTCACTGTCCCGAGTATGCTTTTACTGCAGCCAATAAATTCTTGCTTGCTTTGCTGCACTTTGTCTCTTGATTGAAATCTTTCCTTCAAGAAGACAAAAACGGAGGTCTCGTCGTCTCACCGGTAACAAAAGCATCTATTGAAAATGCTTCCTGATTCAGGTGGAAGTCGAAGTGAGGGACCTTGAAGGTTTTCTCCCAAATTAGGAAGCTATCAGGATTAGTAGATGATGAGTATAGAAAAAGAGACTCAAATAGAAGACTGATATCAGAATGGAAAGCTCTTCAAGTAAAACATAAAAAGAATGAGAATGGTTATATAGCACTGATTTATTTGAGAATAACACACAATAAAAAACCTTCTGTACAATCTGGGTGAGGTGAGTGGGAATGGATACTCTTGAACAACGGGAGTCAGTGTTGATTGGTCCTCTGATTGGCTCCTTATATGGTGCATAAGGTGGTCTTTGGCCAACTTTAACACCTCCCTTAATTTCTCTGGCTTCCACCAAGGAGTCAGGCATACCCTTATTAACTCCCTTTGTAATTAAACTCAGGCATACACTCATTAACTCATTGCTCTTTTGAATTAAAATTCCTATTGGATACATTGGATTTTATGAAATAATCTTTTTACACAGTGTTTGGCTTAAGTAAGTACTATTTGTTCAATAAATGATTGAACTCACTTTACCAGCAGGACCCTATTATGTAAGCTACCTTAAGGTTTACATGTAACATGCATAATACAATTTATATTTTGAATTCAACTTTAACTCCATTCGACTAACATTTCCTCCAATGTACTCTTTATTCTTTTTTTAATTTTATTTTATTTTTTAATTAAATCTTTATTGTTCAGATTATTACAGTTGTTCCTCTTTTTTCCCCCATAGCTCCCCTCCACCCAGTTCCACCCCACCCCTCTGCCCTTACCCTATCCCCCAATGTCCTCATCCATAGGGGTACGATTTTTGTCCAGTCTCTTTTTGCACCCCCCACACCCCTTTCCTCCCCGAGAATAGTCAGTCCACTCCCGTTTTATGCCCCTGATTCTATTATATTCACCAGTTTATTCTGTTCATCAGATTATTTATTCACTTGATTTTTAGATTCACTTGTTGATAGATGTGTATTTGTTGTTCATAATTTGTATCTTTACCTTTTTCTTCTTCTTCCTCTTCTTAAAGGATACCTTTCAGCATTTCATATAATACTGGTTTGGTGGTGATGAACTCCTTTAGCTTTTCCTTATCTGTGAAGCTCTTTATCTGACCTTCAATTCTGAATGATAGCTTTGCTGGATAAAGTAATCTTGGTTGTAGGTTCTTGCTATTCATCACTTTGAATATTTCTTGCCACTCCCTTCTGGCCTGCAAAGTTTCTGTTGAGAAATCAGCTGACAGTCGTATGGGTACTCCCTTATAGGTAACTGACTTTTTTTCTCTTGCTGCTTTTAAGATTCTCTCTTTGTCTTTTGCTCTTGGCATTTTAATTATGATGTGTCTTGGTGTGGTCCTCTTTGGATTCCTTTTGTTTGGGGTTCTCTGCGCTTCCTGGACTTGTAAGTCTATTTCTTTCACCAGGTAGGGGAAGTTTTCTGTCATTATTTCTTCAAATAGGTTTTCAATATCTTGCTCTCTCTCTTCTTCTGGCACCCCTATAATTCGGATGTTGGTACGCTTGAAGCTGTCCCAGAGGCTCCTTACACTATCTTCGGATTTTCGGATTCTTTTTTCATTTTGCTTTTCCGGTTGGGTGTTTTTTGCTTCTTCGTATTTCAAATCTTTGACCTGATTCTTGCGATCATCTGGTCTGCTGTTGGGAGTCTGTATAATATTCTTTATTTCAGTCAGTGAATGCTTAATTTCTAGTTGGTACTTTTTCATATCCTCGAGAGTCTCACTAGATTTATCGAGGATCTCACTAAATTTATCGGC
>NW_005369062.1:1331400-1342030 GCF_000412655.1 Myotis brandtii | reverse complement strand
ACTTTACTTCCGCACCTCCTCTGAGTCTCAGTGTGCTTTTCTCTTTCCTTCTAGTTGTAGAATTTCCACTCAGCCAGCCTTCCTGTGGTTCTGGATGATGTCCGTTTTGTCTTTTAGTTGTATTTTTGAAGTAGTTGTTCGAGGCAGCAATTACTGGTGTTTACCTATGTCGCCATCTTGGTTTCTCTCTGTGCTCTTTATTCTTATGGCAATTTGTGTAGTGGTCAAGAGCATAGGCTCTGGATCCTATTGCCTGACTTTACATTACACACTTAGTAGTTATGTGACCTTGGGTAGTTAATCTCTCTGTACCTCACTCTTCTCATCTGTGAAATGGGGGTATTAATAGCATCTACCTTGCTTTGCTTTGGGCAGCATTTCCAACAGTGAGTTTCCATTCACAATTTTTTTTTCTTTTTTAGTATTTTTATTGATTTTTTTGAGAGAGAGGAAGGAAGGAAGAGAGAAACATCAATAAGAGTGAAACGTCAATTCACTGATTCCTGCACACCCCCTACCAGGGTTGAGCCTGCATCCCAAACACGTGCCCTGACTGGGAATCCAATGGGCAACCCTTTGGTGCATGGGATGACGCCCAACCAACCAAGCCACACTGGCCAAGGCCCACTCACAGTCTCTGAGGAGCATAGTTACTTCCACTGTCTGTTACTAATCTCTGGGTTCCCACCAGCTCCCCACCTCCCACATCTCTGTTTGAATGTTCAGTTCTTCCATGACTTTTGTAACTAATAACTCATATTACATTCCCTCTGTGTTTTTTTAAATCGATAAAGCTATTCTTATTATTACTATCATTTAGACTTTGAGTCTCATAGTCACTTTCCAAAGACTCCTGCTTTTTCTTTCTTTGTTTTTTAAATTTATTGTTACCGTATTACTGATGCCCCCCCCCCAATTTCCCCCTTTTTGTCCCCCTCACCCAAACCCTAACCCACCCCAGGCCTTCTCCACACTATTGTCTGTGTCCATGAGTTATGCATATAAGATCTTTGGTTAATCTCTTCCCGTCCTCCCTACCCCTTCTCTTCGGAGATCTGTCAGTCTGTTCCATGCATCTATGCCTCTGGACCCATTTTGTTTGTCAGTTTATTTTGTTCATTAGACTCCACATATAAGTGAGATCATGTGATATTTGCCAAAGACTCCTGCTTTTTCAAAAAAAAATACCCCTATTTTTGTACTTCAGTACATATTGTCTGGTTGGGGAGAAAATATTCTTTGATCCTTTGCTGCATCTACAGGGGCACCTGGACAGGGGACTGAGAGACCAACCAGTGTTCCTTCCCCCACTGACCTCTAGGAGGGCTACCCTATAATTTGAAATGTAGTCAGTTTTGACCCCTGGGCTAAAAGGGTTACTGTCCTTCCTTGGCCAGCTCCCTGCTCACAATCATCCCACTTCAACTTGCTCAGGGGGAGGTGTGGCCAAATGTTGCAAAGAAGATTCAAGTCACCTCACACCATCCATTCCTCCAACAGGTCCCCCACCACATCCCACCATGTGGTGTGAAGCAGTCAGTTTCAATTTAGGGCTGGAGGTGGCAGGGTCAGGACTAGGGAGAGATAAGAGAGGCACCTGGGGCACAGGATTTAAGGAGATGTCTCCCTCAGGGCCATGCATGGGCAGGCGCAGCCTTAAAAAGGAGCGCTTCGTTACCTTTTGTGCACTAAGTACCTCTCTGCCCCACCCTAGTCGACCAGCCTTTTCCATTAAAACAACAACACAAAACCTAGAATGCCAGGGTTGGAGGATGCCTCCACTGCTTCTCAAGTGTGATCCACAGAGATTTGGCAGCGTCTAAAATGCAGATCCCTAGGCCCAAGCCAGACCTACAGGTTTGGAATCTTTGGGAGGCAAGGCAGAAATCTGCGTTTTAATAAAGAGCCTCAGGCCCTTCTTATAAACTAGTAGCTGATGCTTGCCTGTCACAGGCCACTCAGCCTCTCCAGGTGGCCTTTCAATAGAGACTATTAGAACGTTTATTATTCCGGGCACGATTCTGCTTCCCTGTAACTCCTGTCTCGAATCTAGCATCTGGAACGACGCTAAGTAGCTTTCATGTCATTCTATGTGGCAATTCTCAAGCATTTAAGGCACTTCTCACATCCTAAACCCACTTTGAGGGCCTTCGCTCTTTTTACTAAGTAGTCCCTGTCCTGCGGACTCTTCTTCACGTGCGAAGAGGCTCCCGGGCAGGCCCGCACTGCCGACTAAAGCCCATGCACTGAAGTGACGGGTTTCCAGCACTAATTTATAACTCCATTAAGTTGTAACTTCAGCATGATTTACCAACCAACCTTTCCAGGGCTTCCCGGGATTGCTCTGCTGCCCCCTGCCGGGCCCGGGAAGTACTCCAGGTGTTAACGCAGGCCGCGGGAGTGGGAAAGCAAATTGCCGCCTCTCCGGGCAAAAGCCGGAAGGGTTGTCAAGGCTGCAGGAGAGAAATCCGAAGCGGAGCGAGAACCGGAGCAGGGGAGCCTGTGACAGGGAAGGGGGATGGCAGAACCGGAGCAGGGGAGCCTGTGACAGGGAAGGGGGAGCCTGTGACAGGGAAGGTGAAAAGAAGGCCGGCAGATGCAGACCTGGACCACGGGGAACCCAGGGCGGCTGGGTGCGGCCCCACTTTTGGATCTTTCATAGGCTCCAAAGGTGAATGGGGACAGCTCCGTGCAACCTGCAAGATGGAGAAATAGTCCCAGCAGGCGGATTTAGAGGAAGACGACAATGGGCTGCATTATGCTTCCTGGGAAGAAAATCACTGCTCTGTGGACATGCTTTTCTTCATTGTGTGGAGGGAAAGAAAACCGTGATCTTCCCTGAGTTGAGGAAAATGGTTTCTCATGGAGAGAACACGCCCAAAGGAACAATAAGCTACAGATGAAAACAAGTTATGCTGGACTGTTAGAAACAACTTGCTAAGTTCAGGACAGTGAGTGGGGATCACCTATTAGATCCCTGAGCAGGCGGCTTTGACTTGATCATTTAAAAAGCGTGGTAGAGCAAAGGAAAGACGCTTTCCTTCTCATAGAAACGGAACAATGTAGGACGCCTAGGGAAGGGCGGGATCACTGTGACACACAGGTATGCAGTAACCTCCACTGAATTCATGTATAATGGAGTAGCTAGGAGAGGAAACGGAGTGTAGGACACATAAGAGCTACAGAGAATAAAGGATTTGTGCCCTGAGCACCTGAAACGTTTGTTGGAAACATTTTCAATGATTTTGATTAGCATCTGCCTTTGGAGAATAGATATAGAGATGGTTAGTGTTTGGAGGTCTCTCTCGCATCTAATTTAGAAATAGCCTAATTTACCAAGTCCATCACTAAATACACAATCGTCAAGTCAAAGATGTGCTCTTGGACCCAGCTGGCATTGCTCAGTGGTTGAGCATCATCGACCTGTGAACTGGAAGGTTCATTCCCGGTCAAGGGCACATGCCTGAGTTGTGGGCTGGATCCCCCGTGGGGGGCCTGTAAGAGGCAGTCAATCAATGAGTCTCATCATTGATGTTTCTATCTCTCTCTCCCTCCCTCTTCCTTCCTCTCTGAAATCAATAAAAATACATTAAAAAATAAAATGATGTGCTCTTGCTTCAGGTTGGACCCTTGGGGTGACAATAAGGAATAAATACTGACCCAGTGCTAAATGTTAAGAGAAACTTAGATGCCTATCGATAAAGGCTCAATGTTGAATTATGACAAAAATCAGAGGTTTGAAATGAAGTCATATTTTATGAGTGTGAACACTAAAACTGGTAAAAGGGTTTCTGAAACAGAATCATTGACATTTTGGAGCAGATAATTATTTGTGGGGCTGCCTGCTCTGTGCAGGACGTTCGGCAGCAGCCCTCGCCTCCACCCACTACGTGCTAGCCATCCCCACTCCCAGTCATGGCACTGAAAAATGTCTCCAGACATTGCCAATGTCCCCTGGTTGAGGACCACTAAGAGACACTGGTTGGATTGAAAATTGGAAGTGTAGAATTTTGTTTGGCAATTATTATCAATTAATTCCCTCCTTCCCTTCATTATCACTAAACATAAAGGGGAGGGAGCAACAGGGGCAATTATCACTACTCTTATTGATGCAGAAGCAAATATGAGACAAAACAATCTTGTCACTGTCTTACACAGACACAAAAGTACCTCCCACAGTGAATGTAGTGATTTTAATATAATGTCTATGGGAATTGGCCTGTGGGGTTGAGGAGCAGTGTGGTGGTTGCCAGAGGAAAGAGGGTCGGGGGAGAAGGGGGTCCTAATATTTGGTGACAGGAAATTTGACTTTGGGTGATGGGCACATAGTGCAATATACAGATATTGTAACATAGAAACTCACACCTGAAGCCTATGTGATCATGTTGACCAATGCCACCCCAATAAATTTAATAAAATAAAAAGGACATTACAAAGAAAGAGAATTACATAGATGCTAAAATCCTCAACAAAATATTAACAAATCAGATCCAGCAATATATTAAAAAGATCATACACCATGACCAAGTGAGATTTATTCTAGGGATGCAAGGCTGGTACAATATTTGCAAATCAATAAATTTGGTATATCACGCAAACAAGTGAAAGACAAAAATCACATGATCATATCAATAAATACTGAAAAAGCATTCAACAAAATCCAACATCCATTTTTTTGCTAAAAACTCAGCAAAGTAGGAATAGAGGGATCATACCTCAACATAATAAAGGCCATATATGACAAACCTCCAGCCAATATCATTCTCAATGGGCAAAAGCTAAAACCATTTTCCCTAAGAAAGAAATAAGACAGGGGTGTCTGCTTTCACCACTCTTATTCGATATAGTACTGAAAGTGCTAGCCACAGAGATCAGACAAGAAGAAATAAAAGGCATCCAAATTGGAAAGGAGAAAGTAAAACTGTCATTATTCGCAGATGATATGATATTGTACATAAAAAACCCTAAAGACTCCACCAAAAAAATGACTAGACTTAATAAATGAATTTGCAATATAGTGGGATACAAAATTAACACCCAGAAATTGATGGTATTTTTATACATCAATAATAATTTCTCAGAAAGAGAAATTAAAAAACCAATCCCATTTACCATTGCAGAAAAAAAAAATAAGATACTTGTAATAAACTTACCCAATACTTGTACAATAGCTAAGATGTAAAAACAGCCCAAGTGCCCATCAGTAGATGAATGGATAAAAAACCATGGTACATTTACACAATGGAATGCTATGCAGCTGTAAAAAGGAACGATTTCTTACCCTTTGAGAAAGTATGGAGGAATCTGGAGACTATTATGCTAAGCGAAATAAGCCAGTCAGAGAAAGACATGTATCACATGATCTCACCCATATGTGGAATCTAATGAACAAAATCAACTAATGAACAAAATAGATCCAGAGACATTGAAGCATAGAACAGACTGAGCTATTTCAGAAGGAAGGGAGTGAGGTGGGAAGAGGTTAACCAAAGAACTTATATGCATATATACATAGCCCATGGACAATAATAGTGCGGGGAAGGCCTGGGGTGGGGGCAGAAGCAAGGAGGAGGGGGTCAGTGGGGGAAAAAGGGGGACATCTGTAACACTTTCAACAATAAAGATATATTAAGAAAAAATAAATTGAAAAAATAAACAGTGCCAAGAAAATAAATAAATAATCAATCAATCCTACACAAAAGGGATTTGAATTCATGATTTTAAAAAATGCTGACCATGCAAAACCTCTATCTGCAGGCCAGATGAGCAAACCAAAAACTAGCCAAGGGAAGTAACTGTCTAATTATAATGTTGCCATACACTGAGCTCATGAGTGCATCTGCTAATGCATTCTACAGAAGAGGAAGACGAGGCTCTAGGAGGTCAACTAATTTGCCCAAAAGCACACAGCTAATGAGTGACAGAGCCAGGATCGGACCCAGGCCCATCTCACTCCCACACCTCTGCCCTTACCTAATGGCAGATGGTGAAATCGTGGTGTGAACAAGAAGAAACATCCCAAGCCAGTTCAGATATCTATTCCAATGTGTGTCGGTTAGAAGTCTAAGGAAACCGTCTGATATCATACACTAGGGGATACAGAGCCAAATGTATGGAAAGGAAAAAAGATTTCACAAAGCATATTTTTTGAGTGATAAAGTGAATTGTCAGTGAGTGACTCAGGGAAGGGAAGAACCATCTGCAGTGGATACAGTCTCCAGGAAGCACAGGGTTGATCCTGCCTGGCTTGGTTAATGCTGGTGGCTCCTGGCATCCTGGCTCTGCCAGAGTAGCGGCTTATAAATCCTTTTCTAGAAGCTATCAGGCTTTGGAGCGGTCATGCAGGAAATCTGGGCCTTAGAAGTGGCAGCATGATCACAAGAAGACATTCGGCTCTCTCCAAGATGCAAGAATTGGCTTGCACTCCTTCCCTCATGTGCAAAAGCCCTAGATAAGCCGTGACCTCCCCCTGCCATCTGCTGAGTTCTGTGTCTGCTGACTTGAGAGAAGGTCGGGTTTCATGGAATACGTAAGTAAACTACAGTGAAAAGGAAATGAAAGGGTCTGTGTGTTTCTAACCCGGTGCCTGCTCCTCCTTCTCCTTACAGCCTGCTTTATTTTTGTGCTCTTCGCTTTTCTGGTGCTTCCACTGTCCATGGCCTTCAGAGGTGAGCTGGCTGCTGCGCTGCAGGATGCCAAAGGTCAGCGAGTTGGGCCGTGGGATGATGGCACTTCATTTTTAAACATGAAATGTGTGATTAAGAAGAGCTAGCCAGGCCTGGCTGTTTTGGCTCAGTAGTTAGAGTGTCAGCCGGTGGACCAAAGAGTCATGGGTTTGATTCCCTGTCCAGGGGCACATACCTCCCTTGCAGGCTCGGTCCCTGGCCGGGTGGGAGCACATGTGGGAGGCAACTAATCAATGTTGCTCTCTCTCTCTCCCCTTCCTCCCTTTCATTCTCTCTAAAAATCAATGGAAAAAATATCCTCAGGTAAGGATTTAAAAAAAGAGCTAGCCAGACTGATGATTTCCAAACATATTATCAGTCACAACAGAATTATGTGGTGAACATTAAAAAGAGTCTTGAGCCCTGCCCTGGGAGATATTGATGCGTTATGTCTGGGATTCACAGTTATGTCTGGGATTCAGGCAGACATCTGCTTTTAGAAATCTGTCCCTGGGCCCTGGCCAGTGGTTGGAGCATGGGGCCTGTGCACCAAAGGGTCTCAGGTTTGATTCCCAGCCAAGGACACGTACCTGGGTTGTGGTTGGGGCATGCGGGGGAGGCAACCAGTGATGTATCTCTCTCACATGGGTGTTTCTCTCTCTCTCTCTCTCTCTCTCTCTCTCTCTCTGTTTCCCTCTCTCCCTCCCTTCCACTCTCTCTGAAAAAGCAATGGAAAAATATCTTCACACACACATGCACACACACACACACACTCTATCCCTGGATGATTCTGATACCTCGAGCCCAGATTGAGAGCCACTGGGCCAGAAGTTTCCTAAGGCCCCTTCCCAGTTCTATGGCCCCTGGGGAAGCGTGTGGTGAGCAATATGAGAATGGCATCTTGTGCTATGGTAATGTGTAGGCGTGCTATACATTGTTTTGCTTAATGAAGGAATAAATGCATCCACAAGTCATATATATTAAACAACCTCAATTATCCAGAAGTGTGAAGTATGGGAGAAGTTGAGGGGATGTGAAGCTCCTTATTAGCCAAAAATCATTATCACATGTCAGTGAAATTAAACTCATGCCCTTGAATGTTGCCAGTGGGAGTCCCTGAGCTCTGTGCCCACAATCTAGCTATCCCTGTTTCATAGAGGCCTAGCAAACCTGGTGTTCTAGGTTCCAAGTTCACAGCATATTGGAGAAGAAATTAAAAGGGCATAAAAGCCATCCCAAAAACCCCAATACTCTAATTGCTTAATGAATATGGGATTCCTTTTGGGTGATGAAAATGTTTTAGTACTAGATAGAGGTGATGGTTACACAGCATTTTGAATATATTAAATGCCACTGAATTTTTCACTTTAAAATGGTTACTTTTATGTTATGTGAATTTCACCTCAATAAAAAGGCAACAATACTAAAAGACAAAAACTAATATAAAAACAGTACTCTTAGATTAGTACCAAGTGAAAGCTGACAGCTTGACAGAAAATAAAAATAAAAATTCTAAAGTGTACACAGAACTAAAATAGCCAAGTAGTCTGGGGTCATTTAGTGTAAAGGTAATTCAACCACTTTGATAAGCCCCAAGCTATCATTATTACAGTACAGTTCAAAAATTAACATTTAATGCCCTAGCCAAGTGGTTCAGTTGGTTGGAGCATCATCTCATATACTGAAAGTTTGTTGGTTCAATTCCTGGTCAGGGCACATTCGCAGGTTACAGGTTCAATCCCCAGTCGCGGCACATATAGGAGGCAACCAATAAACGTTTCTGTCTCTTTCTCTCTCCCCCTCCTCTCTCTCTAAAATCAATAAAAACATGTCCTTGGGTGAGGAATTTTAAAAAATTAATATTTGTTCTAGGGCTCTATCAAGAAGAGTTTACAAGATGTTAACTAAACCCTGTTGAGGACGTCAGGAGTACCCTTAAGAAAATGTTCTATGCAAAAACTATCTAGTAAAAAAAAACACACGCAAACTTTGGAGCCTGTGGTTTTAGTTATTTGGAAAATGAACTTAACTGGAACAGTTTATTCACTAACAAGGCTGCATACATGAGGCAAGACCTCACAGACCAATTCGCATAGACATTATGTTAAAATCACTACATTCACTGTGGGAAGAGGGTGTTGGCGAATTACTGCTTAGTGGTTATAAAATTTATATTTGGGGTGATGAAAACATTTTTGAAATAAACAGTGGTGATGGTTGCATAAGATCATGAATGTAATCAGTGTCACTAAAAAGGTTAATATATATCAGGGGTCCTCAAACTTTTTAAACAGGGGGCCAGTTCACTGTCCCTCAGACCGTTGGAGGGCCGGACTATAGTTTAAAAAAAACTATGAACAAATTCCTATGCACACTGCACATATCTTATTTTGAAGTAAAAAAACAAAACGGGAACAAATACAATACTTGTATTTGCATGTGGCCTGAGGGCCGTAGTTTGAGGACCCCTGATATATATAATGAATGAATGTAAAAAAATAATTTTTAAAGCTCTATAACATTGCTTTTAAAATGATGACACCTGGTAGTTATTATCAACTGCATTGGGGAAGTACTAAAGCTTAAAGAGGGCAATTTTGATGCTGCAGATGAGACAAAAAATCTAGAGGTGAGGTAGGTTCTAAGTGATAATGTGAAGAGCACGGGGGAAAGAGACCTTTATTAAATTTATTAGGGTCCTTTTAAGCCATCTGTGCACCAATGGACTCTTCTGTGAGCAGCAGCTGTTTTTATTCATTAGGAATGAGCAGATATATATGTTGTTGCTCAATGTTCATTTCCCAGCTGTTCAAAATCCAGCTGGATTTTGAGTTGAAAGGCAATTCATATCCAACAAATTTGTCATCAAGTATTTAAAGGTCTTTGTGTGAAAAAGTTGTGTTGAGCCTTGGGAACTATTTCCACCTAATAATGGATTCAGCTAGCTATCAGAACGATCCAGGAGGGCAAGCCTCTGTAGGCTGATGATTGGATCAGTGTCTATGTGACTTTACTCTGTTGTGGGCCCTGTTGGTGGGTCTCTGTATACCTAGAAATTTTTATTCATTTTAATGGAATGTGGTATAGTCATAGAAAAGTTCTTCAAATTTACTTCCTCTGCTTATGTACCAAGGCATTCATGGGAAATAAAATGTAGGATAAAAGCTAAAACTTTAGCCCTACCCGGTTTGGCTCAGTGGATAGAGCGTTGGCCTGAGGACTGAAGGGTCCCAGGTTTGATTCCGGTCAAGGGCATGTATCTTGGTTGCAGGCACATCCCCAGTTGGGGATGTGCAGGAGGCAGTTGATTGATGTTTCTAACTCTATCCCTCTCCCTTCCTCTCTGTAAAAAAAAAAAAAAAGAAATCAATAAAAATATGGAAGAAAAAAAAACTAAACTTTAAATGTCATTGAAATGGAAAACGTTCCTTCTACAGTGAGATCCCCTTTCTTGGGCTCTGTTGGCAAATGTATTGCTCAGAGTAATGAATTAATCCTGGAATCTCAGTGGCTTAATACCACGCAGGTTTATTTCTTGCTCATACAAACACCAGGAGCCTCTCCAGGACTCTGGGCAACAACATGATGATGTAATACTCCAACCTGCTTCAACTGAGAGCTGACCATCTCCCCCATGGCTTCCAGGGGGTCAAAGCAGGGGAAGAAAATGGAGGACCGGGTGTCAGTTTTTAAATGGTTTGGCCCCAGGGTGTCCCACAGCCCATGGGTTAGATAGATCTAGTCACGTAGCCCCCCAGACCCACAGGGGTTGGGAAATGTGAGGGGCGCATGCTGAGCGGTCAGTGTCTCTGCGCAGACAGGAAGTGTGCGAGAACACATGGAAGCCTGCTCATTTGAGCTAGATTGGTCACTGAGGGAAACAGGCATTTCTTTCTTATATTCTAAACTAGAAGCCCGGTGCACAAAAATTTGTGCACTCGGGGGGGGGCGGGGGGCCTCAGCCC
>NW_005369062.1:1317585-1330105 GCF_000412655.1 Myotis brandtii | reverse complement strand
CTCAGAGGCCGGCAAGTCAGGCGGGGAACGTTGGAGTCTGCAGTCACTGGAGCAAGCAAGCCTCATGTTCGCTTCCAGCTGCCTGGCTGCCGGCCGCCATCTTGGCTGACAGTTAATTTGCATAAGGATATGCTGATTAGCCAATGGGAAGGGTAGCGGTCGTACGCTAATTACCATGTTTCTCTTTTATTAGTGTAGATGATATATCATGTCACATTGGTTAATAATAGGCCCAGAAGACAAAGACCTGAGAAAAGTAGAGAAAGCATTGCTATGTGGAGAAAAATATCATTAAGAAATGGTGTGGGTCTGGGCCCATTGATTTGATAGTTTTCCAAATCCAGTGGCTAAGGATATGTCAGTAAACACTTAGTTTTGGGTGAGTGAACTGGTCAATGCTGATACTATGGTGCTTGCCAGCTCCTCCCTGATACCCATGTCCTGGAAGCAGAGTAATTGTGAGCCTCAGTTTACACAGTAGATGCATTTTGAGAATGTGACCCATACATTGGATCTTATTTGAGGCATAACAAGGGACCTTGATATCTAAAGAGATTCTTTGTAAAATGAATCATTGAAAAAATGGTTGTCATACACTGGCTTTTCATAAAAGCAGAACACACCTATAATCACTTCATACCTAGACAAAAGGTGCAGCGATGTGTGGTCCCTGCTCTGTCTGAGGTGCAATGGACAGCATCCAGATCAGGCGGCCCATGAGACTGAGCAGACTCCCCAAGCTGGGGATCAAGTGATGGTTTGTGTGATGAACATTTTGGCTTTCGTAGACACTTACTTTATTTTCCTAACTGGACATTGTGCTATCAAATGCATTTATCTTAGTCCTCTCGGTTCTCTCCCCTTTGTAAGAATGAAGTTTTTGAAGGACTGCCCCATACAGCCCCTCATTCCTCTATATTTGCTTGTGAATGGAATCATTGGGGCCTTAAAGGTAAAGTACAATTATCCACTGTTTGTAGTTCTCATAGAAATCTATTTTACAGGCACCATGGAACGCATCCTTTGATTGTTCAGAGGAGCCTGAACAACTCCCCCCTAAGCACATGGTTGTCAGAGAGACAGGGAGAGGTGCATCTTGAGACCTGCTGCAGAGAAGTGGGTTTTTCCTGATGAGCAGCATCCACCCAGAGTTGTGCCCCTGCAGTAGCTTCCTTCCTGCTGCCTGAGTTCAGTGTGCCAAGTTGTAGCTTTGGTCTAACTTTAGAGGCTGATGCAGAGGAGTTACCAGCTGCCAACTGTACCATTGCATTTGGCCAGTGTAATTGCAGCTTTTCTCTGTGCTTCTTTTAAAAAGTTTCCTGTGCAAGACAGTAGAGTTTGCATTTGATTAAAATGTGTTTAATTTTAGCAGTTCTTCTATCTGTTTTTAGCTATTGCTCCTAGTTCTCAACTGACTAGCATAGAATTAATGTGCTGCAGTCATCAATGAAATGCCAAAGTCTGATGTTTGGGGCTAGGAGTGTTTTTTTGTGACTCTCAAACTTATGTCAGTAGGGAGCTGATTTGCTCATGGATTTCACTGACAACTGTTTAAAGAGGAAAAGTAACCAAAGAAGACATATCAAGGATCTTGCACAGCCTGCAGTTAAGTTTCCAAAATCCCTGCCCCACAGAAATGTCACACCTGCTAAATGTACTTTAGGTTGACCTCCATCTATCAATGACCCTTCCCAATCAGCCAAGCCCATTCGAAAGCTTCCTATATCAAAAGTTTGAAAACACAAGCATCCTTTTCCCAAAATGCTTTCATAAAAATGAAGCAATAACACAATTTAAAAAACAAACAAACAAACAGAATCAAGCCCCAGCCAGGTAGCTCAGTTGGTTAGAACATCGTTCAAAAGTTTGAAAACACAAGCATCCTTTTCCCAAAATGGTTTCATAAAAATGAAGCAATAACACAATTTTAAAAAACAACAACAAACAGAATCAAGCCCCAGCCAGGTAGCTCAGTCGGTTAGAACATCATCCCAACATGCCAAGGTTGCAGGTCTGATCCCTGGTCAGGGCACATACAAGAATCAACCAGTGAATGCATAAATAAGTGGAACAACAAATGGATGCTTCTCTGTCTCTCTATCCCTTCCCCTCTTTCTCTCTAAAATCAGTAAATAAATAAAAAATGAACAGAATCAAAAGTGTCATGGATAAAATTTCATTTGGGCCCACTGTCTGATTTCTTTGCCAGCTTCCTTCCGGTTCTTGGATCCTTCAAATGGTGCTGGCCAGTGACATTGGTCACGATATTGATCTAATTCTAAGACATCAAAGGAATGTCTTCAAGCTCAATTCTGTCTTGGGACCTGTGACTGATTTGGGGCAAGTGTTTGGAGTCCTTTGTGTCTGAGATTACCTCACTCTTAAATGCCCTCATCTGCTAACAGCATTTAGAGGGTGATATTTTGGAAAGTACAAATACATGTGACCCTCCCTGTAATACCATCCCTGTGGGGTCCTCCTAGGACTCTGTTTAGCTCCAAGGAAACCCAAAGACTCTCAGCTTAACAGGCTGCATCTCCCCTGTGGTCCCACAGGGTTAGGGGAAGGCTCTGATGGACTGAGTGCCATAGCGATGCTCAAAACAAGGGAGTTTCCAGCAGCAATTACCTCCGCTCTGACCTCTCCCACTCCACTGCCTCATCATCAGGCCACAAAGCAGAAGTTTCCTAGAGATGTTACTGTCCACAGGGTCTGTTCCTCTTGGTAACAGCAAACTTTTCTTTTATGAAAGCCAGCCCAGAACACAAATGTAATTTATTTTAATGAACAAACTAGGGCCCTAATACACATCATTGATTCTCCCCAGCAATCTAAAACTGTTTGAAGCCAAATTAAAGTTTTGTGCTCATTATAGTGAGGTAGTACACAGTGAGTCTATAACCAGTAGAGCAACAGCAAACAGGCTTATGAAATACCAGATAGAGACAGCTCCCAGTGGTGTCAATGCTTTGTATTTAAGCCCTGAGAGCCCTGCCCAGTGACACCCAGCCTCCTTTCTGAAATGCATCAGATAGCACCACAGCATTGCTTTTTATTGAAGAGAAAGCTGAGGAGGAGAAGTGAGTTGACATTTCCCAGTTACCAAAAAGAACTGAGGGTCATGACCAGTAGTAGATCATAAAATGAACTTAATAGGTTTTGACCACTGTTTTACAACTAGAATAAAAATTATTAGAGTGCCTCCCAGTAAGGTAAGTATTGTGTGATACACACGTGTGTGGGGGCAAGTTGACTGTATAATTTCTTATCCACACTGGGATACTTGTGAGAGTACACGGGGGCTCTAGTAATAATCATACCAGCAAAATGCCATAAACCAGGATTTTTCTGAGCCAATGAGAACATTCAGTCACTCATTACTAGCTCATGATGTGAAGTGTATTTATAACTGAGCGCTATTCTAATTTAGTGGCCATTTATCTCTATAACGCTCACCACATCTTCCAATGTCCTCCTTCTTAGTAATAATTGCTACCACCCAGCGAGCGGGCTTACTATGTGCCGGGCATTGTGCTAAGAGCTCTCACCCCACTTTGAACACATTCAGTCTTCACAACACTTTTCTGAAGCAGTTACTTGTAACAAGAAGGAACAAAACAAAACAAAAAATCAACTCTGGCTAACGTAAGGGGCAATTTCTTGGAAAAACTCACACGTCAAAGGTTGGTGGCAGAGAAAGGAAGAAGGGAACAGAAAGCCTGGGTGGTGGCAACTACCTGCACCAGCAGCCCAGCTGGTTCCTCTCTTCGGGGGTCACTGGGCCCAAGAACCAGTCCTGGGAAAGTAGTCAGATCCACAAACCTAGGAGCACAGGCACCAGGATTTTACCTCCCATACACACATGATGGGCGGGGAAAACCTGAAGGGAAGTGGGTGTTGAGTAACTAAAACCTGAACTGTACTACCAGCTCCTGCCTACAGATGAGGAAACTGAGGCTTAGAGGTTGCTCCTCTTGAGTTTACATGGAGTGAAATGGCAGAGCTGGTATTCAAACGATGCCTGCCAACCTCACAGTCCCCGTTGGCTGCTCTGCCCCAGTCAAACTGACTTTCTCCTGTTTCTCAAACTCTTTGCCTTTGCTACACCACTCCCACTCCATGGAGGCCCCTCCCCTCCTACCTCTCCCTGCTCATAGGGTCCAGACGCAGGGGTCCTCAAACTTTTTAAACAGGGGGCCAGTTCACTGTCCCTCAGACCTTGGAGGGCCGGACTATAGTTTAAAAAAAAAAACTATGAACAAATTCCTATGCACACAGCGGTGGCAAAAACACCCAGCGGGCCGGATAAATGTTTTCGGCGGGCCCCATGTGGCCCGCGGGCCGTAGTTTGAGGACCCCTGATCCAGAGTATACCATTCTTCCAGGAAGCCATTCTTGGAGGAGTCAGTTCTATCCAGCTGGTTCTTTGGACCCCTCTAAGCCCTCACCTTCCTTTTCTTGTGGAAATGTTCTGCCTTCTGGACAGGCTGCAAGTCTTACTCCTGGAAAACCTGAGCAGCAGGACCAAATGGGAGTGTCATCCCAACATAGAAAAAAATTCCTCTGACTTAACATCCTTCTATTTAAGCACCAGTGTAGACTGACACCCATCTGGTGTGGACTGACACCCATCTCATCCTTTACTCACCATGGACCTGGGTGAAATGACAATGTCTCTGAGCCTGAGTATCCTCATCCAGAAAACAGGGATAAATATAGCTCCTGAGTTAGCATTAAATGAGATCATATGGGCCACGCATGGGACTAACCACTTAGGTTTTCCTAGGTTTTGTCATCTTTTTTATAAGTAGTAACTCCTTGTTGTAGAAAATAAGAGAATGCAGATAAGCACCAGTAAATTCTACCACTCAGAGAAACTCACTGTTGACATTTTGACTGATGGCTCCATTTTTGGTATCCCTATGCACATATTTATTTTAATACCTCTTGCTAGGAGAATTCATCGAAATGATGTACATTAAGCACCTAACCCAGCTCCTTTTGTACAACACCAGTCCCAGTATCACTCTCACCTCTACACATGTAACCCCCAGGTCTCCGTCAGGAGCCCTCACCTCTCACTTCTCATCTCCAGGCTCTGATTCCACCTCCCTGCTGGCCACCACCACCTGATTTCCACCCAGAATTCTAAATGAGACAAGTCCAAACCTGAAATCATCATCCACCCAATGGCGCAGCTTTAGCTCCTCTGCTCTCCATCTCTCTTGACATTATCACCAACTTCACTGCCTTGATTTGGAGCCCAGTTTGCTACATCTCTTGACTCCATCCTGCCCTTGGATTTCACTCATCTTGCCATACTCTCAGTTACCAAAGGATTCTGTTTGGAGCCCTGCGTCATGAGGCATGCCATGACGTTGACCTTAGGAGAGGTGGGGAGTCTGGGAATTTGAACAAGAATGAATAAACAAAGTTGGTTTTCAAAAGGCATTAAAGATTAAGTTGTTAGCAAAGAGAAAACAGGAAACCAGGATTCCTTAGCAAAGAAGACCTGTTTGTTTTGTGGTTACATTTTCAGAGGAAACACCTGAGACAAAGGCATCATGGCCAGTCAGAGTTGGATGGGGATGATGGTCCTTTGTGTAATAAAATGGGAGCACAGGTTCAACGGGGTGTCAGGAGGAAGCCAGAAACCATTCACCAGAGGCGAGATGGTCTCTGTCCCCTAAGAGTAATTAGCAAGGATGTCATTCAAAGATAGGGTCTGTGCTCCTGACTTGACAACCATGTAAGGACAGGAGGGATACACTCACTGCACAGCCCCACTGGAATCCTAGATCTCTGGAGATGGCAAGTGATGGAAACCTCCAAGAAAAGAGATGGGTGTCGGTGTGGGCATGGGAAATGAGGAAAGGACCCATACTGTCTGGAATTGACCAGGCCTATGGCATAGCCTGGAGGTAGCCGGAACATTTGCTGGGAGTTCCTCACAAGACAGAGGGGCCTATTGAGAGGTCCTCTAACCTCTGGACCAGGCATAGGTGTTATGTCACCGGTGGTGGAAATGTGCTAGGACAATAGAAAGGAAAGTCTGTCCAACCGGGCTTCCATACAGCACAGTGATTGGGCAAACGGAATGAGTTGGGAGATGAGAAGACAGTGGGGGATGTTCTGGGACCCAGTAGAGAGAGAATGAGCAAAGGGCATCCCTGAGGTGTGAGCCACGTGTTTGGTGGAAGAAACCATAAGGAGGAAGGAAAGAGAAGATTCCCCTGCTGTGTGTTACTCTGTGCTGATCAGACAACACTTCCAGGCCACCTCAGTGACTCCCTAATCCCCACCTGTGTCTATGAATCTGGAAGAAGCAAGAGGTAGCTGAGACACCAGGTGACACACCAAGTGAGTACATGGTGTGCACACAAATACACACTGCACACGTGTGTACACACGCTCACCCTGGGCCAAGAGGAGGGCCATGGGGCTCCTGCCCACAGCTTTTCACACCTGGTCCCTTGTGGAGGGTCCACACCTTAATAGCCACAGCAGTGTCTACCCAAACATTTTCAGTGGTGCCTTCCTGCATACAGAAACACCTCCCAAGTGCTTTTCTCCCTCCTCAGCCATGTTTCTTCTTTTAGTTTTTTACATTTCTTGAGAGTTGCCTACTCTGGCTTCCCCACCCTCACCTTCTATTTTCTCACCTATAACCCTGCTGAAGCTGCTCTCATTGAGGTCACAATGGCCTCAATATTTCCAAGTCCAAAGAGCAATTTTTAGTCCTTATTGTCCTGGAGCCCCCATCCCTTTAACAAGAAATTCATCATCCTATCTAATAATAGACAAACATGGTAATTAACCATACCTCCGCTACACTTCCATCTGGCTAATCAGGGTGATATGCAAATTAACTGCCAACCAAGATGGCGGCCGGCAGCCACGCAGCTGAAGCGAACATGAGGCTTGGTTGCCCCGGCAATGGAGGAAGCCAAGGTTCCCTGCCTGCCGCCTGCCGTGGCCCAGCTCTGAGCTCTGGATGCAACAATGTTTCAATTATAGAAGCTAAACAAACCCCAGATACCTGCTTTCAGCCAGCCAGCCTTGGAGCTGGAGCCGCAACAAAGTTTCAATAACAGAAGGTAAATAAATCCCAGAATAAAAAATAAAAGAAAAAAAGGAGAGACTGGGAGCTTCAGTTGCAGGCTTGGCCTGCCTGAAAACAGCCCTCAGCCCCTCATCCAGACTGGCCAGGCACCCCAGTGGGGACCCCCACCCTGAAGGGGGTGTGGGAAGCCTGAAAACAGCCATCAGCCCCTCACCCAGGCTCGCCAGGCACCCCAGTGGGGACCCCCACCCTGAAGGGGGTGTGGGAAGCCTGAAAACAGCCATCAGCCCCTCACCCAGGCTCGCCAGGCACCCCAGTGGGGACCCCCACCCTGAAGGGGGTGTGGGAAGCCTGAAAACAGCCATCAGCCCCTCACCCAGGCTCGCCAGGCACCCCAGTGGGGACCCCCACCCTGAAGGGGGTGTGGGAAGCCTGAAAACAGCCATCAGCCCCTCACCCAGGCTCGCCAGGCACCCCAGTGGGGACCCCCACCCTGAAGGGGGTGTGGGAAGCCTGAAAACAGCCATCAGCCCCTCACCCAGGCTCGCCAGGCACCCCAGTGGGGACCCCCACCCTGAAGGGGGTGTGGGAAGCCTGAAAACAGCCATCAGCCCCTCACCCAGGCTCGCCAGGCACCCCAGTGGGGACCCCCACCCTGAAGGGGGTGTGGGAAGCCTGAAAACAGCCATCAGCCCCTCACCCAGGCTCGCCAGGCACCCCAGTGGGGACCCCCACCCGGGCTGAGGACCCCGCCCCCCCCGAGTGCACAAATTTTTGTGCATCGGGCCTCTAGTAAATAATAAAAGGGTAATATGCAAATTGATCCTAATGGCAGAATGACCAGAACGACCGCTGGACCAGTCACTATGCGGTGCACTGACCACCTCTTGGTCCCTTCCCCAGGCCTTCAGGCACCAATCACCTGATGGCAAATGGGGAACTGGGGTTGGGTGGCAGCAGGGAGCGGGGCAAAGCTGTGGGCAGCTGGGGAAGATGGCCCTGATTGCAGGCCAGGCCTAGGGAACATACCCGTGCACGAATTTTGTGCACTGGGCCTCTAGTAAACAGATAATTACTACAGAGTGTGGTAACAAAATCATAGGCATATACATGGAAAATTATGGAAACCCAGAGGAGAGTCTCTTAACTCAGCACAGAGAGGTCCTAGAATCCTTCCTGGAGGAGGTGACCTCTATCTGGATGCTTATGAAAGAGTTGGGTTGGGGAGCAGAGGACTCCAGGCAGAGGATAGCATGAACAAGGGCCTTGGAGAGAAAGAGCACACAGTCTGTGCAGAAAGAAGAGAAGCAGCTTCATATGCTGGAACATGAAGCACAGGGTGCCTCTAATGGGCCACACCCACATGTGTGCTGCTACAGGGGTACAGTAGTGAACCAGACACAGCTGCCTCCTGCCCTTCCATGCTAGGTGGGGACAATTTTTGGCAGTACCACCAGCTGGATGAAAATTGATGGTTATATGGGGTGAGGAGCAGGGAGCACTGAGGTTTCCAGCTTGGACAATGTCATCAAATGACAGGAATATGGAAGATAAAGAGTTATATTTCCAATACAATGAGGCTGAGGCCTGCGGATACTTGGTGGAGCTGTCCAGTTACACAAGTCTGAGGTTTGGGGAAAAGTTCTGGAAGGGAGCGGCAGACTTGGTTGTCATCAGCATGTGGGTCAGTTGACACAGGGATTCTGCAGAATGAGGACAGGGCCAGGTCCACGTGTGAGGGTCTCCATGGGGGAAAGCTGAGAGGAGGCAGAGACACAGAATGGCTTGGTGGAAGGGATGCCAGCTTTGGCTGAAGACAGGCTTGGCTCTCCCACTTTTTACGCAGATGACTTTGGCCAAGCCCCTTAACCTCTCAACAATAAACAAAGTCTTTATTGTTGAAAGTCCTCAATTCCATTGTTTCTAAAGTGAGGAAAGTCATGTGCATTCAACAGGGTTATTTTAAATAAGGCAACATGCCTAAAAGCACTGAGTGTCTGTACTTAGTCAGCTCAGGCTGCCATAACAAGATGCCGCCGACAGGGAGGCTTAAACCACAGATGTTTAATGAGGGGAGGGGAGGGTACTTCCAGCTGGTGACCAGATCTGAGGTATGGCCATGGGAGGAGAAGGAGCAGGCCAACTGGAACCAGGAACTGACCTCAAGGCCAATGAAGTGAACCAGAGTAACAGTGAAGCTCTGGGTGCAGAGATGAATTTAAGTCAATGAAGCCCTTGTCCAAAGCAACTCACATGTCTAAAAGGAAAAATGCCCCCAAAGATGCTAAGGATCGATGCCTTCATCCTTGCTTTTTATTCTCTCTCTCTCTCTCTCTCTCTCTCTCTCTCTCTCTCTCTTCTCTCCCCTTCCTCCCCCTGCTTTTCTGCTCTGCCCCCTGACCTCTGGCTCCCTGCCACAACCCAGGTGTCTCTCCTCCTGTATGGCTCCATCAGGATGAGGCAGCTTCTGTCCAAGGCCGTGGTGACTGACGATGAATATCCCTGAGGCAGAACTCACACAAATATTACACTTCATCCTCAGCCTCCTCCTTTTCCTCTGGTTCATTCTGGCGAATTACTGGGTCTTGTCTGATTACCAGCCTGATTTTGTCCCCCTTTCCAGCAGCCTCAGTTACTGTGACAAAACCCTGTACCTTTGTGGCAGGGTCCTCACGCTCACCCACACGGGCAGTTTTGCGGGTCCCGGTGGAGAAACCCTTGCCTGCCTGGTCCTAGGAAAGGTGCCTTCACTCTTTTCAAAGTGGGAATGTTGCTCTCATAAGAGTTTTCAAAGGGATTTTTTAAAAGGGGGATGAGGTAAGGAGGGCAAAGAATACAAGATGCTTTTATTTATTTTTATTTTTAAAAAATCTTTATTGTTGAAAGTATTACATATGTCTTCTTGTTTCCCCCATTGACCCCTTCTAGTCCACCCCCGCCCACTGCCCAGGGCTTCACCACCCTATTGTCTGTGTCCATGGGTTATGCATATATGCATACATGGTCTTTGGTTGATTATCCTTTTCTCCTCCCCGCCCCCCACCTTCGCTCTGAGATTCCATAGTTACAAGGAGCTTTTAAATCACAGTACAATTCTGATTACTGGTACAAGAGCAAGATTTGTTGTTGTTACTGTTGCTAAAGCTGTGTTGTCATTCAGCCACTGGCACCTTGAAGTTATAGAAAGAGCATGGACTTTCAAACAAGACATAGCTTAGCTTCACTTGCATTAATGGCTTTTGTTATGAAAAAGACAAAGATGCTCTTATTGGCTGACTCCAACTGCATTTTGGGCAAGTGAAGGAGCATTCTCTCCCAACCCCAGATCACATGGGTTTGATCTGACAGGTAAGGGCACCCAAGGACAACTATAACATCTGCCAAGGTCAAAGAAGTAAATTCTGCTTGAGGCTCTGGCTGGCCTGCTCGTGGCACCACAGTGCTCTGTATGGCGCACTGCACAGTTTTTGCTTGGCCTGGAGTCACTTCTTTCCCTGGTTATCTGTGTACATCTCTGGAACTTGCATAAACCAGTTTTGTATGTTTTGGCCCGGCTGCGTGCAGTGTCATTAATGTAGGTGTGTTTTTGGTCTCTGGATGTAAATACCATACAGTAGCAAATCTACTTAACATCAGGTTAGGGTTGGAGGCCTTTTGTAAACACATTGGTCTGGAAGTTCAGGATGACATTAAACAGTGGCACTAACACCCCCTCTTGCCACGTTGTGAAATGAAGTTCCTGGGGCTGTAGCTCTGTGTCTATGTGTCAGTCCTCAGTGAGGAGCCCCCATGCTTTAGAAGGTGAGATGAAGACTCTGTTGTGTGTTTCCAGAGGTAGTGCCCGGGGGAAGCTTGGACCCTGCATAACTGTACTTCTATCTCAGCTGCATGCACAGTCTCTGTGTATTTTCAAGGAGCTGATAGGCTCTTTTTGGCAGGTAGGGGGTGCTTTATAAACAAATCAACCCCTGAATGGCCATCAACGTGGGGCACTTCTCTTTATCAGTAGCCTCATCTCAACCTAGAGGCTCACTCCTGTCTGTAGCTTTAAGAGAAAAGGCCTCTTAAAGTATGGTAGCAATCATCCCAGGTAGAAACTATAGTTTAACTCTAGCCCTAACTGGTTTGGCTCAGTGGATAGAGCGTCGGCCTGTGGACTAAGGAGTCCCAGGTTCAATTCGGTCAGGGGCATGTACCTTGGTTGTGGGCACATCCCCATGGGGGGTGTGCAGGAGGCAGCTGATTGATGTTTCTCTCTCATCGATGTTTCTAACTCTCTATTCCCTCTCCCTTCCTCTCTGTAGAAAATCAATAAAACATATTTTAAAAAATCTATAGTTTAACTCTAACCCTGCTGTTTGGCTTAACAATAGAAAAGTTATTTTGATTTTCTGAATTATATAAAATATCGCATTGAGTGTGATCTTACTGGTTTTAGAAAGCAAATTCCTCTGTACCTGGAAACCAGGACTGGCTCTGTTGCAAAGACCACAGCTCCCTCTTAACATTTTTTACAAGCAGGTCACGGTTTAGCCAGGGGTGAAGAGCCTAGCCTTTCTAAGGTATGAGCCTGTGACCTTTCGGGGATATGAGTCTGTAACCTGTGACCTTTCTAAGGTATGAGTCTGTGACCTATGTTGAGAAATGGAGCGTCGAACTTTGTGTGTGTTTAGCCAACTGTTTTTGTGGTTTTTGTGAATAAAAGCTTACTTCTACATCTGATCGGGGCTACAGTTCGGTCTTTGCTATGGCAGGGTGCTGTAACTGCAGTCGCTGGCCAGCTAATAAAGGCTCCTAAATTCTACCCTTTGGCTCTGGTGGTTGTCTCTTACGGGTTGCCCCATAACACTCTGAGTTCCCATGAGTTTGGAGGCACTCTGAGCATCTGTCACCTGGAGTCCTTCGGGCCTGACTTCCTCCCAGGTCAGAAGGCGCTGGCTGCGCCCTCTGCTGGGCAAAGAGGGGAAAGCCCTTATTCTGCCGTGTCCCTTTGGGCACTTCCGGTTTTATTTTCACTGGAGCCTTGGATGATCAGAGGGTGTGCAACTTGTGGATCCTGCCCTCATCTGTGATGCCCAGTGCCATTCTCATTGTGCCCCATGTCGCCCTCTCCATGCTGGGGGCCAGGGAGCCTGCGGACTCAGACACTGGGGCAGGCAAGGTATTCCGTGGCGCTCCTCCCCTCTGCTTTCCCCAGGCCATGACTCCTCAGTCACTCCCACCCACAAAGCTAATGTTTAGACACAAGTAAACACAGCTGAAAGCCAAAAGAACCCATTTATAAGCTCAGGCCATCCACCAACCAGGACTTCCCTTAATGTCCATGACACTAATTCCTGAGCAGGATGCTTGAGAAGAATGTCCAGGCTCCAGTCTAAAAAGTAAGCCAAGCCTATAAAGGCAAGGGAAAAGCCAGACTGCACTCATGGAGGAGAATGACCTGGCACCTCTCCGCAG
>NW_005369062.1:1310420-1317561 GCF_000412655.1 Myotis brandtii | reverse complement strand
GGACCGCACGGCTGGCTCAGGCCAACGATAGCCTAGCATGGCAGACAGCTTCGTTCTCTTCTGTGAGCACCAAAGACCTGAATCCAGGGCCCCTCCACTCCTTCCACACAAGGGCTTCTGAGGCTTTGCTCCTGGGGCCTTGGCAGAGGTGGAAAGAGCTTGTGAAAAAACCATGGGGATAACCATGGCTGTCAGCAGGACAGTGCTTTGGGTCTGTCAGCAGCCAGGTCTCACATGTTGGAGAGCCCCAGGCTCTGACCGGCGGCTTCCCTGGGGTGCTGCAGAACTCGCTCCCTGAACAGAGGATGGCTTATCAAATACGTACGCCTCTAAAAGTGGCAAAATATTCCCTTAACCAGAAATGGCAGGAAGAGGACTTCCTTCCTTCCTTCCTTCCTTCCTTCCTTCCTTCCTTCCTTCCTTCCTTTCTCTATTGATATTTATATCTTATTTCACAACGAATTTGGAGGGTCTTTAAATATTTGATACAATAAGATAAAAGGAAAATATATAGTTAAAAACAGAACTGTAGGAAAAGCTATGACGGCTGAAAAGCAGAGGAGCAGGGGTTCTGTTATTTTTTCCTACTCCACTGGTGAGGAATTACGTATGTTCATTCTCACTTGCCCCGCCCCCACCCCCATTGCAATGAAGAGTATCAGTAATGGGTCCTAAATAATTGCTAACACCTGGACTAAATTTTTGGCTTTGTGTTTTCTTGCCACCAAAGCAGTAAGAAAAAATATGATGATCAACAATAAGTTGCACATTTTCCATGGAGTAAAACATATGCTCTCTCAGGAAAAATACAGATAAGTCTGAAAGAACATGTTCATGTGAATCAATCCACAGAGGGGACACAGTGATTCAGGGTGACATCATCAGCATGCTACACAAATGCATTAGAAAGCTCTGAGTGATCATTTACCAGGGCCTCCCTCAATGGATGGTGAGATGGTTATGACAAAGCACATTTTAGGAAAATAGTTGGGGCCAACCCAAATGGTCCACAACTCTGGTTGCCTAGGGTCTGGCCTAATCCAAAGATGACGTCCACACTGTTTAGGAAGTGATGGGTGGCATGCCCCTCGTGTGATTCCCTGTTACTATCATTTCCCTCATCTGGGCTTTTGATAGAATGTGAGCATAAGAAGCTCAGGTTTGTAACCACTGGCAGGGCCCTGGAGTGCAGACTTTGTACACTGATGTGAAGTGGGCTGCATGTACCTGCAGACTGAAAGCACCTGGCCAGGACTGACCCAAAGGGACAACCACCCCTCCTCTGTAGGCAGGTCATAATCAATTGTTTCTATCTGAGAAAAGACTGCAGCAAAAATAACTAGACATTGAAGTCATTTGATTTGCTTTGCTACATTGGGCATCATGCTAAGAACCACCTTGTTCCATTCTTTGCCTGAATCAGTAGAGATGGTAGTTGAAATGGGGACCATTTCACTTCTTTCCATGATGAGTGCAGAGAGATCTGACTCAAAAGTGACCAATGTTCATGAGACTCATTTAAATAGGCACATTCTCTGTAACTGGCCTGGTTACCACTTCCGTAAGTCAAAATGGGAAAAGCAGTAATTTGAAATTGTATTTTGCCAAACAACTGAGAGCTCAGTTTGAGAAAACAGTTGTCATTTCCCCCTTCATGTGCCACATGGAATGAGCCTGACGGAAAGTAATCGCAGAGCCTTTCATGTGACTCACCTAAGGGCCACTCAGCTGTCCCCACAAGGCTCATAAGAGAAAATAAGTTTTCTTCTTTTTCGGTTTTGGGTTTATGCATATCCACAAAACCTCATTCCTATGGAGCAAACTAGCCTTTCAATATCCCATGTGTGGAAGTGTGTATAAGATCTACTAGGCAACGAATACAAGATGGAATCTGCACCTGGATACCACAGAAATTATAAAAAGTATTTTAAGATACATAACAAGAAAAATAATGTACCACAGTGAGATACCATCTCACACCCGTAAGGATGGCTACTATAACATAACAACAACAAAACAACCCAGAAAATAACAAGTGTAGATGAGGATGTAAAGAAATTAGAACGCTTGTGCACTGTTGCTGGGAATGTAAAATGTTTCCAGTGGGAAACAGTATGGAGGTACCTTTAAAAATTATAAATAGAACTGCCATATGATGCAGCAATTTCACTTCTGGTCATTTACCCAAAAGAATAGAAAGTATAGTCTTGAAAAGATATTTGTACACCAATGTTCACTGCAGTATTATTCACGATAGGCATAATAGGCCAAGTGTCCATGGACAGATGAGTGGATAAACAAAAATGTGATATGTAAATACAATGGAATATTATTCAGCCTTAGGAAGGAAGGAAATTCTGACATGTGCTACAACACGGATGAACCTTGAAGACATTATGCTAAGTGAAATAAATCAGTCACAAAAGGATAAATACTGTATGATTCCATTTATATGAGGTACCTAGAGCAGTCAAATTCGTAGAGACAGAAAGTAGAACGGTAGTTGTCAGGGGCTATGGGGGAGGTTGAATGTGGAGGGGATGTTTAACAGGCACAGACTTTCAGTTTTTTAAGATGAAGAGAGTTCTGGAGGTGGATGGTGGTGATGGTTATACAATAACGTGAATGTACTTAACATCACTTAACTGTGCACTTAACCATGGCCAAGATGGTAAATCAATGTTGTATTTTACCACAATTAAAAGTAAAATAATGTGTCCCTTAGTCCTGCCAAGCCTCCCCAGAATGATGGGCTCTCCCAGGAGGCAGCAGGTGGCAAGTGCAGGGTCGCTTGGTCATTCCATGTATGTGTATATTCATGCTCAGTCTCAAAACTCCATTCACTCTCTGTTGACCGAAGGTCTTAGTGTCCCACCTTTGCTCTCCCAGTGCCTCTGGCTTGGCGGGGTGGGTGGGAGAGGGGAGAAATACTGGTGGGAACTACTGGTATAAGCTACCCAGTTGAATGCAGGAACCCATCAACCAAACAAAAAGGGGGAGGAGATGGAAGTGGAAGTTTACAGCTCCAAGGAAGTGACTAAAAGAAGAAACCAAGGAGAAGCCACCATGAGAAGTGTCCCGTTTTGTCAGAAAAGGGGTTAAGTGTGTGGAGTCTGGACCCAGGTTGGAATCCTGGCTCTGCTACTTTATAGATTCTAGTGTGATTTTGGACATGCCATTGAAATTCTCTGTGCCTCAGTCTCCTCATCTGAAATGAGCTTAGAACAGTGTTCCATGTGCCTATGAGGCAGGCAGGATGATTACATGGAGTGTAAGCATTTGTTAAATAGCAGAAAAGTTTCTTTAATTCATCCTCTCTACCATACTGAGAGGTATAGGGGAAACTGAGGCTCAGAGAGGTGAGGTGTCTCATCTGAAGAGGGCCAGAACTGCACGCAGGTCTCTGACTCTGGGTCCCCGTTCCTGCCCTGCAGCTCCACTCTCTCCCTGCCTCCTTGGTGACCTTTCTTAGAGCCATGGGAAGTAGGCAGTGCGGGGAAGCGGATGAGGGTGAGCACGCAACCTCTGGAGCAACGACTCCTGCCCCTGCCCCTGTCCCTGCCCCTGCCCCTGCACTCAGAACGGAACCTGCACTATGAAACAAGAGCCTAGAACAGACTGCCTGAGAGTTTCAAACCAATGCACGCCCCCCTGTGGGAAAGCATTTCCTTCATTTGCTCGTTATGTGGAGACTGACCTGCCCAGGCCTCATGACTGCCCTGCGCTTGGCCCATCTCATCGCCATCATGTCTAGTTCTTGGAAGGTGGACAGGGCTAGGGAGGGAAGGTGGACCTTTGCATGTTTTTTATTTGAGTAAGTGATTCATGCACATAGTAAAAATTCGAAGGCACCAGAGGATATTCAGTGTAAACTGAATCTTTCTTCCACCCCTACTCTCCAGTGCCTGAAGCTCTTACCAGAGACCTCCACTATGATTAGTTTCCTATGAAAGGAAGGAAACCCTAAAATCAAATGACTTTGCTCCCTAGGGAGTTGGTTCAGATGGCCAACAGGCAGCAACAGAGCAAGCCAGTCTGTAAGAGCTGGTGGGCATCAAGAGACTCAGGCACCCCTCAGAAATGGGGTTTCTAAATGGGGTTACGCTTCCCACTGTGACTGTGTGGGTAGGTCATTGTCTGCCATGTCCATCTGCCTTGGGCTGCTTCTCTCGGCTGTGAGTGTGAACCCCAGAAAACAGTCCCTTTGGGCTGCTTCTAAGCCTTTCATGCTGAAGGCTGGGAGCCCCCACCCTCTCCTTGTTGTTATGGAGGGAAGAGACCAGTTCCTTAATCGTGCACAGACAGGGAGAGGCCCTGTGCATGATCTACACTGAGGAATAACAGAGATTAGCATCGAAGATCTTCCCCACCCCTTGCCTCATCCTCTCTTCCTTTTCCTTCCTTTCCTTTTGCTTTCATTCCTCTTCCCCGCCCCCAAGTGCACACTAGACACATACAATAAGCAGTGCCTGGGCTTCCTATGGATTTATGATTTACAGTTATTCCTCTTATTATCTAAGTGGCTTTGCCAGGTAAAATATTAAGGCATCACTGCCATTATAACCTTTTCTTCCATGATCTCATTGGCAGCTGGTGTTGCCATGACAACCAGGCTGGAGAACTGGTACTGAGCTTCTGTGGAAGATGATGTGAACACTGGTGTGTGTGTGTGTGTGTGTGTGTGTGTGTGTGTGCGCGCGCGCGCACGTGCAGACTTTCCATCATGTATATCTGTTGTGTGAAAGCAATGGATGGATTTCTTAGTCCACACCTTCTGCTTCTCTTTCCAATTTGGTCAAAATTAGCTTCAGGGCTCTAAATCAATAGGACGGAAACTTTGGAGGATGATTTCTTTGTTTGGTTTTTGAGTAGCAAATTGGAACCAGAGACACATAAGAATTATTTAGACACTTTCTACCCATGTGAAATGAAGCAGTTACACCCACTTGATGGGCTCCTTGGGCCCAGCCAGCATAGCTCAGCGGTTGAGTGTTGACCTATGAACCAGGAGGTCATGGTTTGAGTTCAGGTCAGGGCACATGCTTGAGTTGTGGGCTCAATCCCCAGGGTGGGAGGTGCAGGAGGCAGCCAATCAATGATTTTCTCTCATCATTGATGTTTCTATCTCTCTATCCCTCAAATTTCTTCTCTGACATCAATAAAAATATATATATTTTTAAAAAGCTCCTTGGGCCTAACTTATTTAACATCTTCATAATTATCTTATTAGACATAGGAAGTCAGAGCTGGGAAGGGTCACAGATGTCATCTATCTGATCCCCTTTTATTTAGATGAGAAAACTGAGGCCCAGCGAGACTAAGTGACTTGCTCCTGTATAGTATGGCACAGTGGGTAAGGGTGTGGGTTCTGGAATCATCCTGCCTGGCTCCAATCCTGGCTCCATCACATCTTTACTGTGACCTCAGCCAAGTGACTTACCCCTCTAAGTCTGTTTGCTGATCTGTAAAATGGGGATTATATTGAGAGCAACCTTACTAGGTCATTGTAAGGATTAAGTGAGATAATCCATGATGGTTGGCACATATTAAACCCTCAATAAATTCTATCACTATTATCCTGGGTCACACTGGGAATCCGTAGTAGAAATAGGAATAAAATCCAGCTCAGCTAACTCCTACTTAAACTGGAGCCTTTTCCTATTAATCCCATCATGTCCTTTGTTGTTGTTGTTTTGTTTGTTTCTTTGTGTCATCCAGGGGAGATGGAAACCCCTTCTGAGATGGGGGTTGTCTTTTCTTAAAACCTCTATGGAATGTGTATAACGCCTACACTAGGCACCCTGTGGATATATGTTGATTTGAGGATAAACATCACATACTGCCTGCACTCATGGAACACCGAGTCAATAATGACCACAGCGTGGCTGGAGTGAGGAGAAAGGAATGACAAGAAAACGTAAGGAAGTGAACATTTGTGATAACCTCCTGTGACACCAGACATTTGCTGAAGTCTTTACAAATGTGTTTAACCTCACAACCACCCCCATGGAGTGAGCCTGTTCATTCCCATTCTACACATAAGAAAGCTGAGACTGAGCAGGTATGCAGTATGTCTGGGTTCACATGGCAGGCTGAGAGCTGGGGTCCCACCCACTCTCTTACTTCAAGGTGCTGGGGATGCCTTCGATAGACTCTGCTTCAGAACAAGTTCTCAGCCCCACTGAGAACCAAAAGCTTATTCCCTGAGGGGATGAGAGGGATTCAGAACACCCTTTCCCTTTCTTGCACAAAGCAGAGAGTACAAAGCGCATTTGTGTAATATTATCCTAACCAAACTGGACAGGCTTTGAAAACAACACCAGGCTGGGTGGTTCTGCAGAATGCCACTCGTTTAAACTTCCTTTCATCGCTCTGCCAGGAAGAAGAGCAATGCAGTGGAACCTCACAGTCCTCTTCAGAGGAGCAACTGTTCTGGGAAATTTATTTCAAAAGGTGTACTAGAGTAAAAACAGGTCCACTTGGGCGGAGGGGCAATGATCCTATATCCTAGGTAATGAGGCCATTAAATCTCCTGGTCTCTGCACATCTTATGTAAGAGGGCTCAGTCTCTGTCGAGTTGGGTAAACCAGAACAAGATTTAATGGAGATGTAGGTTGGCACAGCAACCATCCTTTGTCTTCTTCCTTTTTTTAAACTTATGCTGTATGTTTATTTGGGTTTGGGAGATGGGAAGGCTGAAGATTTTGAGGAGATAAAGGGGCCTCCCCGGCACTCCATGGAACTGCAGAACTGGTGGCAAACTCTGACTTTGGAGACATTCACCTCCAGGTGGGAGACTCAGTGTTGCCTCTTGTTAGTTCCCAACACGACTCACTGCACTTGCTGGAGAGGGGACGTACCTCCTACCTCTGCTGAGTTACTGGGGGCATTGCGTGAATAAGATATGTAGGAACTTAAAAAATGCTAGTGATTACAATAACCCCTATGATGAAACCCATTATGGACAAATCTTTTTGGTAACAATAAGCCTCCTCTTCTAACTCCACATTATCCCCAAACTCTAGGAGGTGCGTTGCGGTGCCATCTTGTGTCCCAGCCATACCCACCAGGCAGTCCTGTATCCCCAGAACCTTCAGACGCGGGGTTTCTACCCGCGGCCACTGCGCGGCGGAGGGAGGCC
>NW_005369062.1:1305090-1309896 GCF_000412655.1 Myotis brandtii | reverse complement strand
GGCCAGCGGGGGGGGCTGAGGGCGCGGTGTTCGCGGGGCGGTTTGGGGCCAGGGCCAGTTCCAATGGCGAGCCCGGACTTTGGCCGCGCACTTTCCTGGGTGTGTTTTTTCTCATCAATAAAACGAAGCTTGTGGACGGTGGCCTTTCGCTCCCCCTGGAGCATCGAGCAGGGTTCAGGGCGTCGGGCCGTGCGCCCAGGTGAGGTCGGTGAGCGGGGCTGGATGGTCTCTCCGGCCCCTGGTCCCACCTCGCTGTGCCCTGGTGGCCTCCACCTCACTGTGGGTTTAAAGGGCGGGCAGTTGCGGGGGTGGAGAGATGGTTTTATCTTAGAATTAACTAGGCTTGCGCGCTGGTTCTCACTGTGTGAACGTCTGAATCACCCGGGAGGACAGTTTTCAAGCCCTTTCCCTAGAGCAGCGGTTCTCAACCTGTGGGTCGCCCCTTTCACAGGGGTCGCCTAAGACCATCGGAAATCACATATATAATTACATATTGTTTTTGTGATTAATCACTATGCTTTAATTATGTTCCATTTGTAACAATGAAAATACATCCTGCATATCAGATATTTACATTACGATTCATAACAGTAGCAAAATTACAGTTATGAAGTAGCAACGAAAATAATTTTATGGTTGGGAGTCACCACAACATGAGGAACTGTATTAAAGGGTCGTGGCATTAGGAAGGTTGAGAACCACTGCCTTAGAGGTTCTGATTCAGTTGGTCTGCACTGGGGCCTAGACTGACATTTTATAAAAATCCGCTGGGCGATTCTCACATGCAGCCCATTCCTCTCTAGGAGACTTCCCCCTGCACTAAGGTTTTTATCAGTTCCTGAGGCAGCGTGGGCAAATTTCCACCTAGAGCAGCGGTCGCCAACCTTTCGGACCTCACGGACCACTAAACTCATAATTTTAAATCCCGCGGACCACTAATAGGAGTTTTTTTTTTAAAGATAAATACATTTGTAAAATAATGATCAGAAAACTTCCATTTTATTAATATGAAATGCACCTATTTAATATAACAACATTATAAATGCTTATTTAATCATAACAAAATCTTCAAAGGTTGTTTAATTGTAACCAATTTATCATAGTAAGTTTAATTTTTACGAAATAATTGAAGCTTATTTAAATATTACACATCTTTAGAGTGTGATATTTGCTCCTGTTTGCTTGAAATAAGTTTATGGATTTTGGGCTCCAATGACGTTACTGCAAGATGGAGAGCCGTATTTATTTCAAGCCGAGACTGGTATCGAGTTTTAATTGCTGTGACAGACGAAAATGTTTTTTCTCACAAATATGATGTTGGAAATTGAATCAAAATTTTCATTGCTTTTTCACCCAGCAATGGGTATTCACTTTCAATGGAGATCCCAAAATGAGGTCCTTATAAGGATGACTGGAATTTAGCTTTGAGACTGTCGTCAGATCGATGAGGCTGTCTTTTTCATTCATGCCTAAATTGCCATCTTCAATGTTTGCTGCAAATGGATCTATTATGTACATATTGCCATGCCTGGGATCTTCTTTCTTTGGGTAATAACGACCAAAAGGTTCTGTGAGTGATTACAGTGCTGTTGAACAGTGGTTACCACCTGCCGGTTTGAAGGGGAAAATAAGACATTTGTGGGGCTAGCAATCTGAATCTGTGCCAGTAACCTGCCTTCTGATGTACACCCTTGCTTGCCGATAAACTCCTTTCTTATCAAACTCCCTTCTTATCTGTGATGCCTGTCCTGCCTTGCAGAACCTGTTTCCTGGAATACTCGAATTTTACAGAGACCATAAACCATGAACCATCTACAATCCCCAGAGGGGCTGGTGCCAGTGCTGACAAGCCTCTGAGTGGTCTCACTTCCCAGATCCCAACTCACGGGGGGCTGCAAAGCCCACAAAGGGCCTGGAAGCCTGATCCATATTTGGGGGACAAAGGAACTAACGGGTATAAAAGGAAAGCTTCGCCCATATTCATCACTCAGGATTTGGAGACTGACTCCCCTGAGTCACGGCACTTAGTGCAATCTGCAATGAAGGCTACTTTTCTGAATATCCTCTGAGTGCCCGGCTGATTAATTCTCCTGCGCTGCCTGGCACCTTATCTGCAACAGGTTGGCATCCTTCTCTCTCATATATTCATCAAAGTTTGAAAACATTTGCAGATCTTCTTCAGCCAACCTCATTTGCCACAGTAATATTTTCTTTTGAAAAGCATCCATTTTACCTCATAGTGTGAACATGTCCTTAAGTTGTCCTTGCAAGGGTATGTTTAGTTCATTTAATATCGAAAAAATATCTGCCAGGTATGCAGGCTTGGCTACCCACTCATCGTCGGAGAAGAGTTCTTGTAATTTTGGATTATTTTGCTGCTGGAAAAATGTTTTGACTTCTTCACACAGGGCGAACAGTCGGGTTAGTATCTTGCCCCTTGACAGTCATCTCAGAGTGAAGAAGAAGGTGAGTATACTGGGAACCCATTGCTTCGCAAAGTGCCTCAAATATTCAAGAATTGAGCACTTTGTGTCAAATTTCATTTTATAATTTTAATAACATCCGATAGTACTTCATGTAGTTCTGGGGACATTTTTTTTCACCGTAAGTTGCTCACGATGTATAATTCAGTGTGTAGACAAAATGTCTGGGTGACCAACATTTTTCACCTTTGCAACAATTCCTGAAAGGTGTCCAGTCATGTTTGCAGCACCGTCTGTACATATCCTAATACATGTTTCCATTCAATTCCGTGTTCCAGGGAATAACTATTAAGTGCTTCAAAAATCTCGGAGCTAGTTGTTCCACCGGCCAGTTGAGTGAACAAAGTCGTTCTTTTTGTAACTCTCCTTCACACTCAACCCTCACAAAACAAAGGAGAAGGCCTTGTTACTTACGTCCGTTGATTTGTCAAGTTGAATTGAATAAAATGGGGGATTTTTCACAATTTTTGTAACTTCATTTTCAATATCTTCAGCCATGTCTTCAATTCTACGTTTGACGGTGTTAGCGAACATAGGAATTGCTTTCAGTTTCTGGGCAGCCTGCTTTTCCAAAACCTCTTCACAGGCTTGTAACATGCAAGGCTTAATTAATTCTTCTCCAATCCTATATGGCTTTTTATTATTCCCGATCTGAAGTGCTATCAGATAAGAAGCCTTTAATAAGGATTTATCTCCAACAGTCATTTTTGTTAGAGCAATTACTTGCTTTTGCATATTTTCACGCATTCTTTGAAAATATTAGAGTGGTTTTTTTTAGCTAAATCTGGGTGTTTTGACTGCAAGTGTCTTTCGAGTTTCAAAGATTCATGGCATCATTGGATAAACTCTCAGAACACACAACACAAACGGCTGTGAATCCAGCTCTCTACCAGGTTCTTGAACAAACCCATATTTCAAGTAGTTTGAATCATATTTTTTTGATACCGTGAGTTTTTTCTTCTGACTCCAGTTCGAATGTTCTTCCTAATGGTGCCTGACGAGGACTGTGGAGACTCTGATTCATTGATCAGCTCATGGCTAAGTGAAGTACACATATTACTTTTGTTACTGTTATCATTAGTTACATTAGCTTTTGTATTACTAAAGAAATGCAAAATATTCCTTTGCTTTTGTTCACTCATTATGGGTTTATTTCATTCGAATCTAAAACCAAAAAAGAAATGATAGTTATTAAAGTCAAATTATTTGATGCCATTAAATATAACAGTTAAAATGCACAGTTACATACAATACACAAATAAAACAATCGGATGAGAATCGGTAATCGCGGAACAGGTGACTGCTGTAATGGTCGAAACAATACTGAAGCCGCTTGCACCTCTCTTGTTCCCCACTCTCTAGTTACTAGAAAGGGGAATTCATGACATGTACTTGACTCTAGTATTACATGTCATGAATTTAGTGCAATGTAAAGGCAAAAATCGTCAGGATATAAGAATTTCTTAGAATTTTTTTGTTTTATTATTATTTATTAGGATTAATAAAACATAGAAAATGCAAATAATGTCTAAATTTTTCTACGGACCACCAAAATTTTCTCGCGGACCACCAGTTGGCAACCACTGACCTAGAGGACTCAGGCTCATTCCCACCCAGGGCAGGCAGCTGCTGCTGCTTCCTTCTCTTCACCCCACCCCATAGGCTTATGGGAAAAGTGCAGACCCTCCCAGGGGCCAGTGCTACAGAGAATGGTGGGAAGTGTGGCTGTCCTCTCGACCCATTGAACTTAGGTGAGTACTCTGGCAGCCTCTTTCTTTCAAGGGGATGTACTCTGGCAGTGGCCACAATTTGCTGGTTTTTTCCATGTTGCACAGAATGCAGCAGAAGAACATGAATCAGCTTCCTTTCCAGGGAAAACATGCTTCAGAAAGCCCCCAGTTCTTTCCTGGAGGTGGAGGGTGGCACATGTGGGTGGGTCTTTTAGAGGTTGTGCATTTAGTGAACTGGAGGGAAAGACAACACTTTACTCCGATTTCAGTGTGAGAGTCTGTAGTTTGGGTTTACAATGTTGTTGTTGTTTTTCCCTTGGGACTTTCATAAAACTTCCCTATACTGGGCCCCTAGGCAGTAGGATCTAGTCCAGTGGTTTTCAACCTTGGCTGCACATTAGAATCACCTGGGAATCTTTTTAAAATCCTGATTTCTGGGCCTGTCCTCCGGAAAATTCTGTTTCTTTGTTACTAATGTTGTGGCCCAACCCCATAACAAAGAAACAGAATTTCTGGAGGATGAGGCCCAGAAATCAGGATTTTAAAAAGATTCCCAGGTGATTCTAATGTGCAGCCAAGGTTGAGAACCACTG
>NW_005369062.1:1292475-1304730 GCF_000412655.1 Myotis brandtii | reverse complement strand
GGGGACAATTTGCATATTAGCCTTTTATTATATAGGATTACATAGGATGTGGCAAAAGAGGCTTTGCAGGTGTAGTTAAGTTGAGGATCTTCAGATGGGGAGAGTATCCTGGATTATCCAGGTGGGACCAATATAATCACAAGAGTTCTTATAAGACGGTGGTTCTCAACCTTGGCTGCACATTAGAATCACCTGGGAATCTTTTTAAAATCCTGATTTCTGGGCCTCATCCTCCGGAAATTCTGTTTCTTTGTTACTAATGTTGTGGCCCAACCCCATAACAAAGAAACAGAATTTCTGGAGGATGAGGCCCAGAAATCAGGATTTTAAAAAGATTCCCAGGTGATTCTAATGTGCAGCCAAGGTTGAGAACCACTGATCTAGTCAGTCTCCTAAACTTCCCCAACCTCAGAATTACCAGGGCCAATTAAAATAAAATAAAACCAAAAATCAGTGGCCTAAACCTCTAGCAGGTGTGGGTGGGAGCTGAGCAAATTTCGTGTTGGGTGTACAGATGCCTGGGCGTTCGCCTCCTTGTGATTCCTGTTGTCAGAGGTTGGGGAAACATTGAGTACAGTGGTTGCTTAGTTTGAATCAAAATCACCTGGAGGGCATAGGAAACCAAGATTGCTGGTCCCACCTGGGGTGTCTGACCCAGCAGGCAGAGAGAACAATTTGATTCTGACACTTGTCTGGGGACTACCGTTGGACACCACTGGTGCGGTAGAAGGCACCCTAGGCTGAGTGTTGAGCCTCCTTGCACTTTATCACCTACCATCTGTGACCTTAGGCATTTGAAAATTAGGGACTGGTATAAAGTTTTTAAAGATAAAATGCTTCCCAAAAGAGAGAACGGGAGGATACAAAAAAGCTAAGTCTTGTTGTTAACAACAGATTGGACCTGAAGGGAATCCTTGTGTTGAAGGCAAACAACAGAGGGAGAGTATGACATGTCCTGCAGGCCAGCCTGGCCCCTCCCACTAGGCACGCTCACAGCTTGGAGTTTGAGGAAGAGGTTTAATTCACAGGAGCTGCCCTCAGCAAACCTTAGTCTCTAATAGGGTCAATGTGGCGGCCCAGAGGCTCCGGTCTCCTCTGGCTGGTTGTCGCAAAGAAAACCTCTCAGCTTCCTGCCCCTGGAGGAGAAGGACCTTCAGGGCCAGTTTACTGAGTGTTCTCTGGGTCCTGCTTCTCTGGCCCTGTTGTGGTTGGGGAGCTCTCACTTGCTCACACCGGTGCTTTCTCCTGGAGAGGTACCGACTCTTTCTGGAAGGTCTTGGCTCTTTCTGAAGAATTTCTTGCCTCTGCAAAACTTTCACAGTGATCCTGGGTCCTCCACTTGTAAGGGGTAACAAAGTTCCTAATGATTTGAAGGTCTGAGGGACCAAATAAGGAGCTTGATTTTGAACAGGGAAGGTATTAATGGCATCCTATATAATAAAACCCTAATATGCAAATCAACCAAATGGCAGAACGATCCATAGGGGGAGCGCCTCTCAGCCAGAACTGGGCTCACCTGGCGAGTGCAATGGTGGTGGCAGGAGCCTCTCCCGCCTCATTGGCAGCGCTAAGGAACAGTGAGCCGAGTGGTAAGGAGCAGCAAGCAGGTGGACGGTAAGGAGTTAGGGGTCCCGGACTGCAAGAGGGATCCTGGACTGCGAGAGGCACAGGCCGGGCTGAGGGACAACCCCCACCCAGTGCACGAATTTCATGCACCGATCTTCTAGTTATTAACAATAGTAACAATAATAGCAACTACTATTTGTTGAGCTCTTAATTTAGTGATAAATGGCTTACATACATAAACTCATCTAGGCTGCCCAGGAAATAGTTTATTATCCCCTTTTTGCAGATGAGGAGACAGGAGCTCAGAAATATGAAGCCAACACATCAGATTGCACAGCTAGTAAGAGGCACAGCTTTGATTAAAACCCATATTGCCCTGGCCATGTGGTCTAGTGGTTGAGCATCATGCCATGCACAGAAAGGTTGCCAGTTTGGTTCCCGGTCAGAGCAGATGATTGGGTTGCCGGCTTGATCCCCAGTAGGGGGTGTGCAGGAGGCAGCCAGCAGGTCAATGTTTTACTCTCATATCCATGCTTCTCTCTCTCTCTTCCTACCCGCTCTCTCTCTCTAAAAAAAGAAAGAAAGAAAAAGTCAATACAAAAAATATTTTAAAAAAACACAAACCCATGTTGTTCCATCCAAAGCCCTTATTATTGATATTATTTTTAGTTTCAAGTCAGCCTTCTCAGGAAGCTTTAGAATAGCCAACAGTCTTGCCTACCCCACTAAGCGGGCCACTGACAGCAGAAGTGATGGCAGGGCGTTCTCTGAGCTGCCCCAGACAAATTACAGATGAGTTACAAATGTGAGGCAGGAACATTCTTATTGGCCTCCGGACTGTGAGAAAACGGGTGATGACTTCCCCTGTGGCAATGATTTCCAAACCAAACCCAAGCTCATAAACATTCTTTGGCCTCTTCACCAGTGTCCAGGCATGTAATTGGCAGTTGTGCTGTACCAGGGCATGGGGCAGGAGACCAGCTGTTGGCAGCCAGTGTATAAACAGGGCGTGTGAGCGGGTGCTCAGTTTCTTGTAGATCCTTCAGGGGAAAGAGTCACATTCTGTGTTGCAGGGGAGAAACCACTGGGCTGTTGAGTGAGAGAGGCAAGCTCTGAGGCCCCACCTGCCTGTGTGAGGGCCTCCTCCTGCCAGTCCCCCTGCATGCTGCCTCCACCTCCCTCAGCCAATTTTGTGACTAGGAAATGCTAGGAAAGTGAAGGTAGAGGAGGCATCTTACAAGGTAGAGAGAAACAGTTAAGGAACTCAGGGTTGCACCTAATCATATGATGCTTTTGTACAAATTAGAAAAACACCTCCTCCTCAGTTTGCTTTGCTATCATCTGCCAGAACGTTGTCCTAATGCAGATACAGATATCCCATCACTGTGATCTGATTGGCGCCCCCTAGAGTCGTGCAGCCCACATCCTGTAGCCCTGAAGGAGCCTTCGCTTTCTCTGAGGGGGAGCTGCCTCTGACACCAATTGTGGGAGTCCTCACTCCTCCTTGATCCTGCTTGACTATGCTAACTGTTGGGTCCTAGTTCCTCTGCCAGGGATGCACCTCCTTGGACGCTGGGTCTTAGAAGACGGAGAAGACATGAGAAGTCATGGGCATATAAGAGAGTCCTTTTTGTAGCCCAACTAGCCATTGCTACTAAGAAACCATTAGACAAAACAGTTCTTTAAAGTAGCCTTACAGAGGCAGTTCTTACTAATACAGTAGCAAACACAGGAGCCATCCTAGTAAAACAGCCAGCACCAGCTGGTCAGTAATACATCTTCCCTACAAAGTAGCCCCCAACATAGGAGCTATATAGGAGCCAGCCACACTGGCTGTCAGAAACATACCTTATACTAACATAGACAAAGGAGGCTTCTTGCCAAATAGTGACATTAATCTTTTGGGTTATAGAAGGGCACGCTTGTGCAGTGTATACAGTGAAACCGCTGTGTCCTTGCACCTGCCTATGGCAACTTGGCCTTAAACATCCTGATTAGGATTCCATGCTCAGATTGGCCTTGAACATCTGGCGTACTCTGGATAGGGCCCCCACAGACTTCCAAGTTCCTGAAAGAGCCTTCTTGGTCAATGGAGGGAACAGTGACATTGAAAAGCAACTGCCGTTGAGATAGCTAAGTGAGGTGCCAGCCTTCGGGCTGTCCACACCAGGGAGAGTGCCCACGTCACAGGCAGGTTAGGAAGGGTCTCGCCAGCACGGCCAGGAGTCCTTATGGCAATCGGCACAGCTGCCAGCTTTCTTAGCCGTGCCTTGAGCTTTAACCAAGAGGTGAACAGTGAGTGACTGGAGAAGCCTTTCTTCAACATTTAGTTAATTCACAGGAGAGCTCAGGTCCCGTCCACATGTCACAGTGCTTTCTGATTAAGAGCAATGAGAGGCTCCAGCCAACCCTGGGCATCAGAGTCACCAGTGGAGCTTGTAAAATGTGGATACTTGTGCCCAGCTCATGCCTTCTTAATGAGAGGGGGGTGGGGAGGAGACGGGGAGTCCACTGCAATTTGGCTGTGGACACTAGGGAAGAACCAGTGCCCCAGAACACCGGGAGGAGGGCGTGCATTGGACTTCCTCCCTTCTTCCTGGTGGCCTGCTGTCCAGCCTGCAGGCTATTTCACTTCCCTAACCTGGATTCTGTGCAGAGGCTGTCTAGGTGCCCATAAATTATTTACTCCGCTGAAGTCTCTGTCTGGGTAAATGCCAGAATTTCCTACATGAACTCAACTGCCCTGGTCACCAAATGCAACTGCGGTGGCTAGAAAAGTCTGCCATGGCTCTCCAGAGCCTCTTCTCCAGGAAAAATTGATGTACCAGCAGACACTGGGAAAACAGGCTGAAAATTTATCACTTCTCAGGATGCTTAAGATGTTTTCTTTTTCTCTCTAAAATCAAGTTGGGCATTTTCCAGAAGAATGTTATACCACTTGGAGCTGTAAAATGATCTCCCAAGGCAAGATGAGGACTCACTGCATCTCAGCACCTGGGAGGTGCTCTGAAGCGCTGTGGGGAGGGGCAGCGAGGAGAGGGGCCGCTGGCGTGGTTACCTGTAGCTTCCCATGAAACAGGCCCCACTTGATAAAGCAGGCTATTTCAGTGAGGAAAACGGGTTCCGTAATGATTACTTCCTAAGTGCCCAGCCGAGGGATTCCTCTTTACAACAAACCTCGATTAATGATATTATGGCCTTCGTTGGAATAGTCTGAGTGCCATTTATGGATTCAACCACTCGAGTCCCTGCGACATGTTGGGCCAGTGGTTTTCAACATTAGACACAACTGGAGCTTTAAAAACTCCCAGGTGAGTATCAAGTACAGCCAGGTTGAGACCTCTGTGTTGGGTACTATGGGAGATGCTAGGGATGTGACCAACACTTCTATCCTTCATGTGCTCAGACCCTTCCCCAAACCAGGACATTATCCCAGATGCACTGCCAGTGCAGGTGGGCAGGGGCGCAGGTCCCAGGACCACCCAAACTGCTACATCTGCTGCTCTAACAGTGGGGACCATCGTTTAGATTGCCAGAACAGTCTCAGTTTCGGGTATTCCTTCTGGAGTCCATATGTGTTCATCTTCACTTGGAAAAGCTGGTCTCATAGCTACAGCTATCCCTAAACTCACAGTGTTTCGTAGAATTCCACCAGGTGGCACAGTTCACCTGGGTTGTCTGGTTTGTTGCTATCAAGCCTGAACCAAAGGTGCCAAAGGTGAGATCAGCGGGGAGAGTGGTAACCAGGTGAGCTGCTCTTCGCCCCTCCTGCTGGGGGTTTCATGCCCCAGGGGTCAGTGCCCTCTGTTGGCAACGGCCTGTCTGCGTTCCTCTGTCCAGGCAGCCCCTGCCAATGGCAAGCTGGAGCCTTTCAAAAGCTGGGTCTGACCCCAGATAACTGGGGCCGTGAGGTTTGACCCCAAACCCTGCTGCCGAGACATTACACCAGACAATGGCACTCCTTCCGCCCGGAAGGAGCCCACATCACTGAGACTCTGAAGGGAGACTCGGGGCCTGGAGCCAAGCTGTACCCAAAGGCCTTCCAGTAAAGAGGGACAACAAACATTTGGTGGTGCTGAGAGACGCTCTCTGACAAGAGCTCCCAAACCTGGCTCACATTTGTGGTCTTCCTCCTCTGAGGGTGGGAACCAGGACCCGTGGCATAATGTGTGGTGCCAGTGCAAACTGGAAATGTGGGCCCTGTGTAAAAATTCAGGGTTTCAGGACAGCGAGGGCAGAGCCTTAAAACAAGCACGGGACCTTCCGAACGCGGGGCCTGTGCACCTGCACAGGTTGTGCCCCATGAGGTTGGCCCTGGGTGGGAAACCTGAACCCCACTGTCAAGTGGAGAGAAGGGGCCCCTGGGGATGGCCCCCAGTGACCACTGCCCCTCACTGTCACTAGAGAACGTCCTCCCTCCCACCCTCTCACCCCCAGCATTTCCTCCTCTCACCTGTGAACCTGCTTCACTAACTGCCCACAACTGAGGGGCCCATGGGAGGGGTCTGGGTTGGGCAGACAGCACCCCCATCTCTCAGGCTTGGACCATGGCCAAAGGAAAAAGAATCCCCCAATCTGGAGTAGAATACTTTGCATCTGCTCATGAAGGTTATTATTTTTTTTCTCAATAGCCTTTTCAGATTAGCTGTTCCTTTCCCTTCTCACCAGAGCCCCTAGTCTCAGGCCATTATATGACTTACAGAGGCTTAGTGCTGGCAGAGCGAGGTGTCTAAATCTTCCTCTAATGCCTGCAAGTGCCTGCGATTTGGGCTGCAGTTCTTGAGACTGAACGCTGGCTGTCTGCCTGCTGATAACTTTGGGTTGTGCTGCTACAAGATGCAGCAAGAATACTAATCTCAGGCCACCAGCAGAGGAGGTTCACCTGGATCCCAGCCCGCTGTGGTTTGGGCCACATTTTTTACAAAGTGGATTCATATGGGAAAAGATGACAATATGGTCCTGTTCATAATATTGAGCCATCCTTTTACCAACTCCACCATCGTTGGGAAGAATATAGATCTGAAAGGGGAGCAAACATGTTTCCCGGGGTGGTAAGACAGGGAGCTCCTCACCTCCTGCCCACCCCCCTTCACATACATGCATAAGATCAGATTTAAACAAGAAGATGGGAAATGCCCTCCTCTTTTGTGTTTCTGAGTGGCCTGCAGCACTGAGAGCTCGGAGGTCCAGCTCTCATCCTGTGGGTGTGGTTTCCCTGACTCAGTGTGTCCTCTAGGCTCTGCCAGGGCTCAGCTGCTCCTCCCTCTTTGTGAACAGGCCACTCTGCACAGCCCCACACGAGGGGGGGGGGGCGGAGATGGGGCAGCTGGCATCTGAATTGAGTCCCAGGTCTGTACTCACTAGCCTTGTGAGCTGGGCAGCATTCTTAGCTTCCCAGAACCTGTTTTCTCATCTGAAAAATAGGAATGATACTACTTTATTCATTGTTGAACATATATTTGAGTGTGTACCATATGTCAGGCAGTGTGCTAGGAGCTGGAGATAGAAATGATAGAGACAGATACAGGCCCTCATAGTCCTGTGGGGGATTCGAGTGATTAACAAACACTTTGCATGAAGCCTGTGTGCTCCCTGGGCCTGCCTGCCCAGCTGTGTCACAGTGGGGGCAGGAGGGCGAGTGGGTGGTGTGGACCCTGCGATGTGTTTCTCCAGCTCCCACATCAGCCAGCTTCTGGCTGGGTTGGCCCATGGGGGTATCAGAGGAAGCTGGGTTGGCCATGGGGGTATCAGAGGAAGCTTGGCAGTGGAGGAAGGCAGAAGCAGAATATTCGGCTTCTGCAACTACAGCAGAACCTCCTTTTTAGTTCCTCCTTCTGGTGGCCACCTTGGCTCCTGGCTTGGGTTCCTGTCAGTTGCTCTGTTGTTCCTCCAGCCTCGGGCTGGTAGGAGCTTCCTGCCCTGACTGATCTTGGTTATTTATCCAGTCCCATTGAGTTTCACCCTGGATTCAGTTACCTCTGTTGACAGAGGTCTCTGTTAGACCCTTACAGACACAACATGTAAGTGCTATGACCTGGGAAGTTGAGGGTATTTATTGTAGGACATACAACCCTCAATCAGTAGAAGCTATTATTGCTTTTATCAATATTGTTTATACTAATGTCCCCACTTCCAACCTTACATTCTCTGCTTCAGGTTCCCTGGTTCTGCCCTGCCCTGCTGGGAGTTGGAAGCCAGCACGCTCCCAGAGAGAGGAGTGTGCGGCAGAGCACTGAGGACACTGGAGGGACTGGTCCTGGCTGCATGGCCGGGTGGACATCAAAGAGCGATGGCCCCTTGGACAGAAGGGCCTGGGCACGGTGTGCAGCAAGCCAGCTGAGTCAGGTGAGCGTGGGCAAGCTGGGCACCAGGGAAGGCACACAGTCTGGTGGGAATCAGCCGCTTGCACACCCTGGCTTGGTCGGATCAGGCGTGTAGACTGTCCTGCCGAGGCGCTCTTTCTGGACGTGTGTGTGACACAAGCTCGGGGGAAGGAGCACTAGTCACAGGGCACACTCCCGCTCAGCAGCCACTCTCCCTGGCTCGGGGTTCCCAGGGGTTCTGCAGAGCGGGCCTCCTTCTCCAGCTTCTCAGTGCAGCTCATCATTGTCCCGCTGCCTGGGTGGAAGGACACCAGACATGTCTCCTCGCTCAACACTTTTTAAAATAAACTTTTAAATTTTAGGATAATTTTAGATGCACAAAAAAAGTTGTGAAAACAGTGGAGTTCCCATTGACCTCACACCCAGTTTCCCCTTTGTTAACACTTTATGTTAGTGTTATTCATCTGTTACAACTAATGAGCCAATATCAATACATTATTATTAACTGAAGTCCATACTTACTTATGGCCTTAGTTTTTACCTAATGCCTATTTTCTGTTCCCAGGTTCTATCCAGGACACCACATTGCATTCAGTCATCATGCCCCCTTGTCTTAGCTGTGACTGTGTCTGTGACTTTCCTAGTTTTTGATAATGTTGACAGTTTTGAGGAGTGTTAGTCTGGCATTTTGTATACAGACAAATCCCAACTGAGGGGATCTGTCTGATGTTTTTCTCATGATTAGACTAGAATGAAAGGTTTTGAGGAGAAAGATCACAGAGCTGCAGTGCCTGGGCAACATTTTAACTCCTGTCACACTCCTGATGTGGCTAGAAGGTGCTGTAAGTGTGCCCCGGTCTTGTGGGAATTCCCATCAACATCAAAACACCAAGATAAAAAACGGGTTTCCACTCGCCATCTCTCCCAGGTCAATGTGGATTGCCAACTTCCTGAGAATTACTGGCTTAGCTTCCTGAGTACTCGACGTTAATATTAACTACCACCTCATTCCTACGTAGCCACGTCTACTTCCCAGGGCACCTTCGGGTACTGTTTCCCATTTGCTCATCAGACTCGCCCTCTGACAAGGGTAGAGGGGTTCCCATGATGCCACCTCATGACTCCTCGATGCCACAGCAGCTAGATGGTGGCTCATCCACAGAAAAGATTCAGTGAGTTTTGTCCAATTTCAATCACCAATTTCAATATCCAGAGTTTAGAGATAGTACAGTGGCGGCCAGTGGCTCCTAGGGCAGCCTTGCCATCTACAGATCAATCAGCGTCCGGGTTTGTGCACACATTGTTCCTAGTGCTTCCCCCTGGTCACAGCAGCTGCCGGGCTCTCCTCTGGGTGCTTTCTGGCCTCCCATGTCCTCCCAGGGGGAGACAGATGACTCCCTTCATCTTTTCCTGATGCTTCCATCACCAGGGTCTCTGGTTGACTTGTCTGGGACAGTGAGTCTCTGTTCTCTGCCGCGACCCCCTTTTCATGCCGAGACACCTCGGTGCTTCCAGAACACTCAGGGAGGTTGTGGAATGTTGAAAGTAGAATTGATTTTAGTTCACCCTTTTTTGCTGCTTTTTGAACCTGGGTTTTGTATGAGTGTTACCAGCACTGTGGGTGGGAGGGACTTTCAGGTGGTTATGGAGAAGGCTCGGGTGTGAGTCGGCAGCCTGTGTTCACTCTGGCTGGGCAAGGGCCTCCATAGGCTTTTTAAAAGAACCCAGTCCTGAGTAGACAATGCTTTTCCTACCCTTTGAAGGTAGAGGAAATTCAGTTGTGCCAGACTTAAGCTGGATATGGTATTCAGGCAGACTACAGACTTTGAGTCACGAAAATGTGGGTTTTCTCTGTTTTCTTATTCTCTGAGCCTCTGTCTCAGGGTGAGAAAATAATGTTTTAAGATCAGTAGAAAGAAATTCTGACTATAGCCTTGGATTCTGTGGCTCAGTTAAAGAGGAAATTGAGGCAGGGCGCTGAACTCTGCTTTATCAAAGGACTTGTGGCTGCTGCTCAGAATCACGTCTGTGGGCTCAGTTCTCAGGTCTCTGCAGCAGCAGGAATCTCTGCCTGGGTGGGTGAGGAGCTCAGAGGGGATATCCTCGTGTTCACTGATGCTGAGAATACAAGTCTGATTCATGTGCTGGGTACAGAGAAAACGGGCAGAAGCACCAACATACATTAATCATCGACATGTATGAGCGTGTGTCCCACCACAAGGGAAAGGGGGCATTCAATGTGGTTCTTCCATCGAGGAGTTCTAAGTGTCGTGGAGGAGGGAGCTGTGTCCAGGGATAACCATAACACAAGGCAGAAATTGAATGCACCGTAAGTAAGGACTGAGTCACAGAGAAAGTTGTCTTCTTAGAGTTATGATGTGATTTAGATATTGTCTTAAGAGCAGAACCTTGACAAAAAAAAATAACCCTAAATGATTGGTGGTAGGAAACTATGACACATCCACGCAAAACATGTTATGTAGCCAATAAAAGAAATAACATCTTCAAAAATACCTCCAAAATATATTGCTAAGTGAAAAAGGATGTAGAGCAATGTATAGTCTGTTCCTATGTGTATGGAAAGGGGACACACATACACATATCATATGTGTAATCACATATACAGTATGTTTAAAATGTATAATATAATGCTTCATATATGTGTATATAGCATGCTTAACATATATGTCTAAAATATTTAAATAATATAAGTGATATATTATTTTAAAATATTTCTGGATGATTCATAAGAAACTGGAAACAATGGTTCATTTCTGAGGAGTGAGACTATTACTTTCCATTTTGTATCATCCCGAACTACTTAATGTTTAAAAGCATGTACATGTGGGGTTTTTTATTTAAAAAATATTAGTTTAGCGGGCTAGAAAGGGTCAATGGGGCAAGGGGGGGTACATATGTAATACTTTCAACAATAAAGATCTACATTTTTAAATGTTAATTTATATCTTTTTTAAGAAAAGATTTACAACTTTTTTTCTATTCTGGTTTAGAACATCTTTCTGCATATTGTGGACTTGTCTGGTCCCAAGAACATCTAGAAATTTGTTGAAAATTTCAAGCAGAAGCATAAACTCGATGTCCCGGAAAGCTTTATAAAAATGAGGAGAGGCCGAATCTCCTTATGCTGACCTTTCAGCAAGAATCTTCATGGGGCTGCCTGTTCGTGCAACCAGGTTCTCTTACCAGCTTCAAGCTAATGACACATCACTTATGTCTGTGGGGAAAGGGAGAGGCCATCCACGGGGTAAGTGCTGTGGGAGGATAAGGCTATTTCATTTTTCACAAAATGACAATTTTTACATCTGTATTCCTGAGCTCTGTAGATTTGGGGATTGGCGTATTAAAATTAGATACTCAGGGAAAAATGAGAATAACAAGTTTAGTCTAAAAGAATGCCTGCTGCAAATAAGCAAATCTTAGTAACACAGTGTGGAACTCCACAGAGAGCGGGGAGGAGGCAGGTGGGATGGTGTCCGGCTGTTCCTCCCAGATATTTCACTTGGAACTGAGCTGCTTTTCTACCCAAATAGTTTCTAAAGTGCTCCAACTACCTGTGTGGGCCCAGGTTTGGGCTCGTGCTGTCCAGTATGGCTATGGAGCATTTGAGATGCAGCTAGTCCAAATTGAGATGTGCTGTAAATGTAAAAATCAACTGATTTTGAAGACATTGGGTGAGAAAAAAACTATCAGTAATATTTTTATATTGATTACATGTTGAAAGGATACTATTTTGGATACATTGAGTTAAATAAGGTATACTATTAAAGTTAATGTTACCTGTTTCTTTTTACCTTTTTAATGTGGCTACTTTCTAGAAAACTTAAAATTGCATATTTTTAGACAAATTCTCGGAGCATCTTATTATGAATTAGGTTGCCCAGTCAAGCCCTCATAATTGGAGATCTCTTCACAGTTCCATGGCTGAGTCTTCTGCACAAGTGGCATTTTCCTAGAAGGAGTTTGGAGAGAAGGGACAATTGACATTGTTGTCACTTGAATGTGGGACCGGTGTTGGCAGCAGAGGTTTGGAAACAGGTCCTTTGGCCCTATTTTCTTTTATTTTGAAACTAGAGGCCCAGTGCACAAAATTTGTGCACAGGAGGGAGGGGCTCCCTCAGCCCGGCCTGCACCCTCTCCAATCCGGGATCCCACAGGGATCGGGCCTAAACTGCCAGTCTGATATCCTTCTCGCAATCCAGGACCGCTGGCTCCTAGCCGATCGCCTGCATGCCTGCCTGATCACCCCTAACTGCCTCTGCCTGCTGGCCTGATCATCCCCTAACTGTTCCCCTGCCAGCCTCATCACCCCTAACTGCCCTCCCCTGCCAGCCTGATCTCCCCTAAC
>NW_005369062.1:1277980-1291210 GCF_000412655.1 Myotis brandtii | reverse complement strand
CAATTCCTAAGTGCAGCCCCTGGTCAGGCTCAGAGAAGGGCCGATTGGGGGGTTGGGGCACCGCCCCCTGTCACACACAGAGCAGGGCGGATCAGGGGGTTGGGGCGCTGCACCCTGTCACACTCAGGGCAGGGCCAATGGGGAGGTTATGGCTCTACCCTGTCACACACAGAGCAAGGCCCGTGGAGGGGGGTTGGGGCGCCACCCTCTATCACCCACAGAGCAGGGCCGATCAGGGGGTTGGTGTGCTGCACCCTGTCAAACACAGAGCTGCAGGGCAATCAGGGGATTGGGGAGCTCCCCCCTATCAGGCACAGAGGAGGGCTGATCAGGGGGTTGGGGTGCCTTCCCCTGTCACGAACAGAGTAGGGCGGATAGGGAGGTTGTGGCCCCGCCCCCTGTCACTCACAGAGCCACAGGGCGATCAGGGGGTTTGGGCGCTGCCCCCTGTCACACACAGAGCCGCAGGGCGATCAGGGGATTGGGGAGCTCCCCCCTATCAGGCACAGAGGAGGGCTGATCAGGGGGTTGGGGTGCCTTCCCCTGTCACGAACAGAGTAGGGCGGATAGGGAGGTTGTGGCCTCGCCCCCTGTCACTCACAGAGCCACAGGGCGATCATGGGGTTTGGGCGCAGCCCCCTGTATCACACAGAGCCGCAGGGCGATCAGGGGGTTTGGGCGCTGCCCCCTGTCACGCTGATCCCGGTGCCGGGAGCCTCGCTGCTCCGCTGATCCCGGTGCTGGGAGGCCTATTACCCTTTTACTATATAGGATAGAGGCCTGGTGCATGGGTAGGGGCTGGCTGGTTTGCCCTGAAGGGTGTCCTGGATCAGGGTGGGGGTCCCCACTGGGGTGCCTGGCCAGTCTGGGTGAGGGGCTGAGGGCTGTTTTCCGGCTGGCGAGTGACTAAAGCTTCCAACCGCTCCTTGTTTTCTTCTCTTTTTTTTTTTTTTTTCTGGGCCAGCTTTAGCTCTGAGGCCTCGCTGCTGAAAACATAGATACAATGTTGCGGTCCGAGCCCGGCTGAATGGAAGCCCTTTTCTGGGGTTTTGTTTAGCTTCTTATTTGCAACATAGTATATAGTTGCTTAGAGTTGCAACTGAGAGGCTGGCAAGTTAGGCGGGGAACGTTGGAGTCTGCAGCAAGCAAGCCTCCCTGCTCGCTTCAGTGCCTGGCTGCCGGCCGCCATCTTGGCTGACAGTTAATTTGCATATACTCACTGATTAGCCAATGGAAAGGGTAGCGGTCGTACGCCAATTACCATGTTTCTCTTTTATTAGTGTAGATGGTGACTATAATTTCTAGATCAATAATGAAGGTTGCATGGTCAATAAAAGAGAGCTCACAGAAGATGGACTTTAAAAACTTTGCAACCAATACTCTGGGTTACTATATGCAGTTTTCTTGTTTGTTTTAGAAAAATAAACATAGACATAGATGACACAATAGAAGGATCAGAAAAACATCGATCAACATCTTGGGCTCTTGGTCCATGGCATGATTGCATTTGCTTTAAGTTTATCCTTCACTACATTAATTTTCCTTCCTAAGACACTCTCTTTTATAATATGTGGTAATGCCAGAAACATTTTTTTTTTCTGGAAAGCTTGAGGCTCATTTTAGACATCATTTTGGCAAGGAGAGCAAGTTCATCTCAGGTAGGCAGTGCAAATATAAAAACCACAGCCAGGGAGCTCCCAGCCAGGGCTGAGGGGGGCACAGCCATGAGAAAAGAAGGTGGATCACCAAGGGCCTTCCGTGAGAACACAGGACACCTGGGGCTGGCTCCTGTTCATCTTAAGCCACACCAGTGGTTCTCAAATTAGGACTTGCAGCATCACATTACCGGGGAGCCTGGTAGAAATGCACATTCTTAGACCCTACCCCCAGATCGTCTGAACCCAAAACTCTGGGTTGGGGCCAAGAAATCTGGTTTTTAACAAGCCCTCCAGACGACTCGGTACACTGAAGTTTGAGAACCAAGGTAGCTGGCTTTTAACCACTTTGGATGTTCTCTTTTTCTTCTTTTTAAAAAGTATAATTTATCTTTATTGTTGGAACTATTACAGATGTCCCCCTTTGACTCCCTTTGACCCCCTTTGACCCACCTACCCCCGCATCTTGCTCCTGCCCCCTCCTCAGGCCTTCACCACACTATTGTCTGTGTCCATGGGTTGTGCATGTATGCATACAAGTGCTTTGGTTAAACTCTTCTCATCCCCCACCCCTTCCCTCTGAGATTCCACAGTCTCTTCCATGCTTTCATGTCTCGGGACCTATTTTGTTAATTAGATTCCAGATATGAGTGAGATCATGTAATACTTGCCTTTCTCTGACTGGCTTATTTCACTTAGCATAATACTCTCCAGGTCCCTCCATACTGTCTCAAAGGGTAAGAGACAGCTACATAGTATTCTATGGTGTAAATGTACCACATACTTTTTATCCTCTCATCTACTGATGGGCACTTGGGCTGTTTCCAGATCCTAGCTATTGTAAATTGTGCTGCTATGAACATAGGAGTGCATCTATTCTTTCTGATTGGTGTTTTAGGATTTTTAGCATATATTCCCAGAAGTGGTATTACTGGGTCAAATGGCAATTTCGTTTTTAATTGTCTGAGAAAACTCCATACTATTGCCCATAGTGGCTGCACCAGTCTGCATTCCGACCAGTAGTGCACTAGGGTTCCCTTTTCTCCACATCCTCTCCAGTGCTTGTCATTTGTTGATTTATTGATGGTAGCCAATCTGGCAGGTATGAGGTGATACCTCATTGTAGTTTTAATTTACATCTCTCAGATGATTAGTGACTTCGAGCATTTTTTCATATTTCTTGGCCATCTGTATGTCCTCTTTGGAGAAGTATCTATTTAGGTCCTTTGCCCATTTTTAAATTGGATTGTTTGTCTTCCCTATGTTGAGCTGTATGAGTTCATTATATATTTTGGAAGTTAACCCCATATCAGATGTATCATTGGCAAATATGTTCTCCCAAACAGAGTTCCCTTTACATTTTGATGCTGGTTTCTTTTGCTATGGAAAAGCTTTTTAGTTTCATGTAGTCCCATTTGTTTATTTTTTCCTTTGTTTCCCTTGCCCTAGGACAGTGATGGCGAACCTATGACACGTGTGTCAGAGGTGACACGTGAACTCATTTTTTTGGTTGATTTTTCTTTGTTAAGTGGCATTTAAATATATAAAATAAATATCAAAAATATAAGTCTTTGTTTTACTCTGGTTGCAAATATCAAAAAATTTCTGTATGTGACACGGCACCAGAGTTAAGTTAGGTTTTTTCAAAATGCTGACACGCCGAGCTCAAAAGGTTCGCCGAAACAAGTATACAAGACGAGTGTGGATGGGAGGGTTGGAAGGGGTCGACCTCAGCGAACGTACCTCTATCAGCTTGAGGACGTTTTTAGCAAAGGCCAGCTTAGGAGTACCCTAATTAAGCTAATAACAGTGTACCTACCTATATAGTTTAAGTTTAAAAAATTTGGCTCTCAAAAGAAATTTCAATCGTTGTACTGTTGATATTTGGCTCTGTTGACTAATGAGTTTGCCGACCACTGGTCTAGGAGATGTATTGGCAAAGATAGTGCTACTATGATTTCTGAGATTCTGCTCCCTATGGATTCTTCTAGGATTTTTATGGTTTCATGACTTACATTTAAGTCTTTTATCCATTTTGAGTTTATTCTTGGATATTGTGTAAGTTGGGAGTCTAGTTTCTTTCTCTCTTTCTTTCTCTCTCTCCCTTTCTTTCTTTCTTTCTTTCTTTCTTTCTTTCTTTCTTTCTTTCTTTCTTTCTTTCTTTCTTTCTTTTTTTCTTTCTTTCTTTCTTTTGCATGTGCCTGTCCAATTTCCCCCTCATCATTTATTGAAGAGACTGTTTTATCTCCATTGTATGCTCTTGCCTCCTCTGTCAAATATTAATTGAGCATAATGCCTTGGGTTGATTTCTGGGGTCTCTGTTCTGTTCCATTGATATATATGCCTGCTCTTGTACCAGTACCAGGCTGTTTTGATTACAATGGTGTTGTAATATAATTTGATATCTGGTATTGTGACCCCTGCAACTTTGTTCTTCTTTCTCAAGATTGCTGTAGCTATTTGAGGTCTTTTTCTGTTTCATATAAATTTGTGGAGTATTTGTTCTAGATCTGTGGAATATGCTGTTGGTATTTTAGTAGGGATTACGTTGAATGGATATTCTCCTTCTTGAACCAAGTGGTCTGGAGTAGATTATTTCAGTGCCTTTCAGCTTGGAGATTCTCCCCAGTATCTACACCACTTTCTCATAGTAACTTAAACATTTAATGAGGTGTTTTAATTAAATAAGTGACAAGATGCATGGCAGGGGCTGATGTGGTTGTTGAGTGTGTCCATTAAACAGCAACCCTCTTCCTAGCCAAGAACTGAACAGATTAAGGAGTAAGGCAATAGAATAATAGGTGCAGGTCAAAATATCACTGTTGTTCTTGATAAGGCTAATTGAAGGGCATGCTCAGTAAGAACCAAATGGGCTTTCTAGTATGGGACCCAAGAGCCACCTTGTTGCAGCTGGCTGGCCGAGGACAGGCATCTCCTTTCCGGGGAGAAGAGAAAGGGGCAGCAGAGCTGAGTGTGCCCCTTTACTGCTCCCGAGTTTACTGAGTTTATTATTAAGTGCTCTGTTTCCCAGGGATGGAGGAAGGAGGGGGCTGAGGGAGGACAGAATTGCACTCTCTCCAGGAGAAAGGAAATATCAGAAGCAAAAAGGCGAGGAAGAACCCTTCTCCCCACTGCTGAAGCTGCTTTGGTTTTTTTTTTTTTCTTACAAATATCTAGCAGCTGCTGTAAAATGGTGCAGGTTTAATAAAAAATATTTCCATCTTTGACTTTGTTCCAAATGTGGTATCATTGCCAAAGTCCCGAATGTGGGGTCGTGCTGGGTGTGCCTTATAACTCTATTGTTCAAAAATTATTGAGAATTTTGATATAATGACAAGAGAGCATTAAACCAAATGCAGGGCGCTTCAGTGGGACTGCACAGGATGGATCAGTTCTGCTGCTTACCTACCACCCCAATTCTACTGGGTGTGACTGCACGCTGGGCACCAGTGAGTGCGGTGCCTACACGTGTCACTTACCCCTCATGACCACCTGTGGGAAGGTGATCCTACCTGTACATTCAGATAAAAGCTAGCACTGGGAGAGGTTGCATACATTGGCCAAGGTCAAGTGGGGGAGCCAGAATTTGAACCCAAGTCTGTCTGCCTCCACAGCCCATGTTCATATCCCGGATGCCATTCTACCAACCGCCAGTGTTTCCTCCTCAAACTCCGCACTGTATAATCGTGAAGTAAGTGCTAAGGACAAGCCATGGCAGGGGGAGGGTGGGCCAGGGCTAGAGGTGCAACTTAGAGGGCAGTCTGGGATCTTCACATTAACTGAGAATAGTCAGGTCTGATAGACTTTAAAGGCTGCCTTTGGATTATATGGCTGGTTATGGCGTACTTTTGTATGGATCTGGTCTGCTTCTAAGGACCTTGATATCTCTTCAGTTTCATTTCCTTTTTGTGTCAGAAACATTTTATCGATCTCCCCAACCTCTCTGAGAAGCATAATTCTCCTGCTTTGGTATCTATTCATCCGCTGAAGAGTGGAAGACAGAGTACAGTGTACAAGGAGGCACGTCAGTGATGGAGGCGGCGGCTTAATGTGTCTGAGCAGAAACAGACAGGTTAAAATAATGTCATTCTTAAGCAGGTCCAGAGCCAAATGAACAACCCAGACCTCCGCCTGAGCCCGGGGAAATTGCTGGCTGCCGTTCTAATGTGAAACATGTTTTCCCAGCCCGATTATGTAAGACAGGACAGGCTGTTTTCGATTTTCTAAGATTCATTTGGGCCTCTGGAAGCATTTTCAATCCCTAGCCAAACACCAGTGGATTCCTGACACTCTGAGGAGAGGACAACACCAGTATTTGCAGGATTTATCACCAGATCCTAAGGCGTCAGAAGGTGGAGTTAACTGACAGAGCCCATGCCTCCATGGCTCTCTATGGAGACATCGCGGTAGATGAATTAGACGAAGTTTCTCTTTACCATGTTGTGGGGGTGGTTTGGTCCTGGGAAGACTTTCATAGTTTACCCAGCTGTAAGGCAAAACTGAGCTGCCCTGGGCAAATCTGGAGGTAGATGAAGAACGGAGGCAAAGTGACCTCATGAGACAGACTGTGTTCAGTTGCCGTTCTCACCCATGCTTGGGGGCTTCTCGTCTTATACATTCTGCCTGTGAGCGTCAGAGGCATGAAGAGCCCATGAGCAGTGAAGACAGAGAAGAGGGAGGGAGGCTGTGCTAAGTGCTCTGCTGGCCTGCCACAGCCTGAGCGACGGCAGACCCAAACTCTGACCTACCTCTCAGGCTTTCCCATCTCAGGCCCAGAGGACACTGGTTCCACCTCCTCCAGGACAGCTGTGTCATCCATTAGCTGACTGTAATAACCAGGCTGTGGTGCCTTCGTCCTCTGGCAGAAGGAGGAGGAGTGCAACTCAGGTCATTTGGAAAGGCCTGCCTCAGTGCAGGGTACATGTTCTGTCGCTCGACATTCTGTTATTAGAAGTTCTCTACTCACTGGCATTTCCCCACACCCAGTGATAACTACCGTTTAAAGTAGGCACCCAGAAACATCGCCATCATCATAATGGCACGTGCTGAGCACTTTTCACGTGCCAGGAGCTGTCCCAAGTGTTTTTCTTGGATTATCTCACTCAGTACTCATAACAACCTTACAGGTTTCACAGACAAGGAAACTGAGGGTCAGGAGTCTAAAATCAGAGTCTGTGACTCACCTTCCTAAATAAAGGACAGCAAAATTATAGTTTGTGCATTTTAGCAAAAGGTTGTATCTGCCACCTATTACTACATAACAAACAACTCAGAGGCATACGTTCATTAGCATGCACATACTTATTGCTGACTTTTGTGCAGGTCTGCTGTGTGTGCTACTCTCAGCAGCAAAAGGTTGTATCTGCCACCTATTACTACATAACAACTCAGAGGCATACGTTCGTTAGCGTGCACATACTTATCGCTGACTTTTGTGCAAGTCTGCTTTGTGTGCTACTCTCAGCTGAGCTCAGTGGGATGTCTCCAAGCAACAAGTTGGGTCTGTATTATGTTGCAAATTCTCACATCCTTCTTGGACCGTTGGCTGGCCAGAGTATGTTCCGTTCCCTGGCAATGGGAAAAGCCCAAGTGTGTAAACAATTTCAAGCCTGTGCTTGCTTCACATCTGCTAATGCCCAATTGACCAACACAAGTCATTTCACAGAGTCCAAAATCAACAAGAGTCGGGTGTACACTCTTCCCTGGAGGTGGGGAAGAGGACATGAACATTGTCAAGCAGTAATGTACCACAAAGGTCTATTTTATTACATTCTGATTCTTTGGAAATGTGTTGTCTGAGTTTGATGTGGTTACTATTAACCCACATATCTAATGAACAAAATATCTTATTTGTTCAATAAACATTTATAGAGCGCCTAGTATATGTCAGACACTGTGGTCAGTGATGAGGACTCGGAAATTAAAGGGACTCCCAGTCTAGTGGGGGAGTTAGACACACAAACAATTACACTAACATGTGATAAGTTCTCTTTTCATCCAGGAAGGGAGTGACGGTACGAAGCCTCAGAGGAAAGCAAAGAACAGTGCTTCCAAGGTAGAATATTTCCTTAGACACTGAATGTGTTCGTTGCCAAATATTTCTACTTGTCAATAATTTTTACCCTGAGCTTTATCCATTTACCATTTAGCTTCTAAGACTTCCTTCCAGCTCAAAAACCTTCAGGATTCTCAGAGAAACAAGTACCTGGGAAATATAAGTACTGTAGACATGCAGAGGCACCTTCCATGCTGTGCTGTGCAGATGTGGGCGTGGTCCACGCCTGCCCACCCACTCCGAAGACTGCAGGAGAGAGCCTCTTGGGGTGAGAGAAGGTGGCCTCATGAGGAACTCTTGGCCCAAGTCAGGGTTCATGTTTCTTAAGAGTCTGATTCTGGGCAAAATTGGACCGCAAACTGTAGTCACAAAAGAAAAGATGGACAGCCAGCCCCGGTGTCTCACTGGAGTTCCCATTTGTTCCTCCACCTCCATCATTGTTCTAGAATGTTCTCTGTACCACCTCTTCTTTAAAAAGCCACTGAGAGGGGGGGAGGGAAGAAGATGGAAGGAGAGAGAGAAAGGAGAGAGCTGCCATCCAGCTACATCAGAGATCTCCCCTAGGTTCCCTTCTCCCATTTTGGGGTCTAGCCCCCAAGGAGCCCAGGCCCCTCCGATCTCTTCAAACCAATTAGTGGACACTGGAGCAAGGCCAGTATGGCTTCGGCAGCATTCCACATTCTGGGCCATTCCCAGATCCCTTTCTGACTCCTCCCCTCCCCCTCCCTCCAAACATTTGTCTCCTTTCTCCCTTTCCCTTAAGCCACACTCCTTTCTGGGTCCCAGCACACAGCCTATCAAATCAAGGGATCTGTGCATTTTAGCAGGTACCATCTTAGGACTTTGTGTGTAGGGAGGAGAGGGGAGGAAGTATTTGTTCAAGATCACAATTTTTTTTTGTTAATCCTCATATGAGGATATTTTTTCCATTGCTTTTCAGAGAGAGTGAAAGGGAGGGAGGGAAGGAAAAAAGGGAGGAAAAGAGAGAGAGAGAGTGAGAGAGAGAGAGAGATGTGAGAGAGACACATTGGACTGGTTGCCCCCTGCTTGTGCCTTGACTGGGGCTGGGGATGGAACTGAAACTCAGGAATATGCCCTTGACTTGGAATCGAACCTGTGACCTTTCTGTGCACCTTGACAATGCTCTATCCACTGAGCAACACCGGCCAGGGCCAAGATCACCTTTTTTCTAACTATAAAGCAAATGTGTATTCATTTAGAAAATAAAAATATACAAATAAATATTAATATGATAAATATAGTTACAAGATTAAGTAAAAATATGTAAATAGGGAAATAAAAATAAGCTAAACTCTCCTGTAATTTCATCATTAATGTCTAACTACTATTAATATTTTTGGTTTCTTTTCTCAAAGCCATTTTCTATGCATGTCCCCTACTCCCAATTGGAACTACCACACTGTATATGTCATTCAGAGTCCTGTGTTTTTCCACTTAACATTACATTATAAATATTTTCTCATGTCATTACGTATTCTTGAAAATGTTACTTCTACTTAGCATATATTTTATTGTATGAATGTTCCATAATTAATCCCCTATCGTGGGATATTAGCTTGTTTCCAATTTCTCACTATTGAAAATCTCCACAATGAACACTTTTGTACATTTTTGTGTGCCACTTTGGTTATTGCATTAGGATGGATTACTAGCAATGAAATTACAGGGACCTAGTGTGTGAACATTTTAAAGACTTTTGATATATATAACCAAATTGCCTCTAGAAAAAATATAGTACTTTATATTCCCTTCAGCATTCTCAGTGCTTATTTCTCCTCTTCCTAACAAATTCTGTGTCTTATCATTCTCAAAAGAACGATCTTTGCAGAACTGACAGATGAAATATAACATCTTATTCTTCTTTGCATTTCTTTTGTAAGTCATATTGAACTTGGTGGTAGTAGTTGTTTATTGGCCATTTGTATTTCTTTTGTAAATTGCCTATTCGCGTCCTTTGCCCATTTTTCTATTGTGATGATCATCTTTTAAAGTGTTGATTTATAAGCCTCCTTTGACACTTTTATCACATGTGCCTTTCCCCCTTGTTTTAGCAAATTAATTTCTAATTTTGTTTTTGGTGTTTTGGTTTGCCATATAGAGGTTTAATTTTTTATGTATTCAGGCTGTATATTTATCATTAAAGCTGATTTATTCATTTTTATAGTAAATAAAAAGTCCCTGATTACTTTAAATACTTACTTGATTTCCCCCCTATTTTTTAAAGATTTTTTTATTGATTTTTAATTTTTTGTTAATCCTCTCCTGAGGATAATTTTCCCATTGATTTTTAGAGAGAGTGGAAGGGAAGAAGGAAGGAAGGGAGTGGAGCAGGGAGGAGAGAGAGACAGAGAGAGAGAGAGAGACATCAATGTGAAAAAGACACATGGATTGGTCGCCTCATCTGCCCCAACCCTGGCTGGGGATCCAACCTGCAACCCAGGCACGTGCCCTTGACAGGGAATCAAACTGTGTTCTATGGGACAGCGCTCAGCCAACTGAGGCACGCCAGCCAGGGCTCCCCACATTTTTTATATTATTTTCTCTTATTTAGCTTGCTAATCCATCTGGAAGTTATTTTGCTATCAGGTAGGTTCTTCTTCTTCTTCTTCTTCTTCTCCTCCTCCTCCTCCTCTTTTTTTTTCTCCTCTCTCTCTAATATATATATATAATTTTTAATAAAGTATCACAGCACTGCTTATTTATTGCTCACACTTTCCTTTCCTTTGAGTTGTGATGCCATCTTTATCATATACCAAATGCTCCTTAAGTTGCTTCTCTTTCTGAGCTCTAGTCTGCATCACTGGTCTGTTATTATTCCAGGATCACACTATTCTAATTGTTCACGGTACACTTCAATATCTTCTAGGGTAAGCCTAGCTCATCACTCGTCTCGTTCTTAAGACATTTTTACCCAGAGGGCTGATAGCTTGAGGGTGAGGAGGGCAGATTTCAGGCAACAGGGGAGAGTGATGGCACCTGGAGCTCCTGACACCCCCGGGAGGACTCCCCACACCTCCAGAAGAACTGTGGAGTCCTGGGTGAAGCTCTTAGTCTGCAACTGCACTGGGGGTCAGTCGGACCCTCCTAAGGAGAGAATGAATAAACCCAAAAGTCAGAACTCATTTGCCCGTTGGCTTTTGGTTTTCTGCCAGTCATGGAGGATGCTTTGAATGAGGCACAGAAACCTCCAGAGTTGGGCCTTCAACCGCTCTGCCCACCATTCCCACAGGCCAGGCTGAGCTCTCTCCCCAGCAACGTGGGGACTGCTCCTCCTGATCTTTAGCCCAAGGAGCACTGGCCCCAAGCCAGGAAGTCAGCCTGGAACTCATCCTGGCCTATGGGCCCAGGACCTTACCTGGCTGGGATTCAGTGGGTGTTTTTAAAGGAGTGCTACTCACAGCAGTTCTCCCGGGTGCGCGCTCATTTGGGCAATTTTGAAAACAAAATACCAATTAAACACCTTTGTGTTTTTTTAATGAGCCGAGAACCTGGTGCCCACACTCCTGGTGTAACAGACTCTCTCACTGAGTCCCAGGTGTGTGGCCTCCCTCAGATGTGACAGAAGGGAACCATTCAGTCACCTTGGTTTTGCTCTAGCACCTGAGGCACAGCCCTAGGATAGCCCTGGAAGACAAGGAAGCGACAGCATTTCCGCTAGTGAGAGTGACCTAGAGGCTCCCCTCTCCTCTCGGTGGATCCTTCCCATCAGTATTCATGTCTGTCCATTCCGATGTTTTAAAAAGACAAGAACAAACACTGCAAAACTCCACTTTAGGGTGACCAAGCATCTGGGTTTTTCTGGAGCTAAGTGGGCTCTCAGAACGCAGGATGTTTAGTGCTGAAACCAGGAGTCCCAGGCAAGGCGGACAAGGCGGTCACCCTACTCCACACCCCACTTCACCTTTCTCCTCTCCTCACAACTAACCTCCCTCACCTCCTCATTCCCGCCCACACCTCAACCCAGTTTCCGTTTTCTCCCCAACCATTGGTGATTGTCTGCTGAGGTCACCTATGACTCCCATGTTGTCAGACCTAGAGGACATGCCTTTATTCCCACCTTACCTGACCCCTCAGCACTGGACGCGGCTGCTCACACTCACCTGGGCCCTCTCTGCAGGGCCCTGTGGCTCCAGCTCCAAGTCCTGTCTCCTCCTGGCTCTGCTCCTTCTTCCTCAAGCTCCTTAGCTCAGGGCAGTTCCTCCACAGGACCGTAAAGGTTGGAGTGCTTCCCAGCCAAGTCCCGGGCCCTCCTCTCCCTCCCTCTGCACTCTCAGTGCCCGTGGCCCCAAATGCCACCACGTGCTCGGGCTCCCAAGGACCTCCATCCAGCCGAGGTCTCCCTTCTGAGTTCCAATTCTGTATCTCGAATGCCTTACACTCAGCACGGCCAAACTGAGCCCTTAACCCTTCCTCAGCCATCTGCATCTCATCTCATCATCCCCACCCAGTAGATGGCATGGCTGTCCACCCACCTGCTCATCCTCGACAGCTTTCCTTTCTCATCTCTCAAATCCAGTCAATGTCACACCCTTGCATCGGCATCCATAACGTGCCTCCACTTTGCTTGCTTCTCGTCATCTCCAGGCTACCACTCTGCCCAGCCACCTCGGTGACTGCAATGTAGTATAGTAACACGTGGGCTCGGTGCCCACTCATGCCCTCCCCCACCAGTGGCTTCCTCCATAAAGCTGACAGAGGATCCTTAAAAAGACAAATCTGTTTTATTCTACTTCAGACCATCCCTCAGTAAATGCTTCCAGGTTCCAGCCTCACCTGGCCCCTGTCCACCCTGCTCAGCAAGCTTTATCCACGCTCAGTCGAGCCCTTTAACCCAAGGCTCTTTGCAGAGGCTGCGCTCATGCCTGGGACACTCACCCTACGTCCCCAGCGCTCTCCTGGCACTCTGCCAGCTTATTCAGACTGCCCTCTAAATCTTACATGGCGCCTCATTGCTAATGTACCCCAACACTGCCCACCCACCACCATGAGCTCCTCACAGTCTGTGTGCACTCTTTATAGCACTTCCCCAAACAGCCTGCCCAATGCCTGGTGAGTGCTGAGGGCAGGGAGCCCTCACAGGATCCCTAGTACTTAGCACTGGGCCTGGCATTTAGCTGGCCCTTGAGAAACACTTGTTGAATGAATGGAACTGGATAAGGGGCATGAGTTGAGATTGGGGGCAAAGGGAAAGAGGTGACTCACCCTCAGCATCTGACCCCAAACCTAGAATACTCCATGGCAGTGGTCGGCAAACTCATTAGTCAACAGAGCCAAATATCAACAGTACAACGATTGAAATTTCTTTTGAGAGCCAAATTTTTTAAACTTAAACTATATAGGTAGGTACATTGTTATTAACTTAATTAGGGAACTCCTAAGCTGGCCTTTACTAAAAATGTCCTCACTCTGATTGAGGTACGTTCGCTGAGGTAGACCCCTTCCAACTCTCCCATCCACACTCGTCTTGTATACTTGTTTCGTCTATCTCCTTTCCGAAAA
>NW_005369062.1:1254710-1276470 GCF_000412655.1 Myotis brandtii | reverse complement strand
GGCCGCCATCTTGGCTGACAGTTAATTTGCATATACTCTCTGATTAGCCAATGAAAAGGGTAGCGGTCGTACGCTAATTACCATGTTTCTCTTTTATTAGTGTAGATTAGGGTACTCCTAAGGCTTAGGAAGAGCCACATTTAAGGGGCCAAAGAGCCACATGTGGCTCGCAAGCCTAAGTTTGCCGACCACGGCTCCATGGGAAGCTGATGACTAATGCCTTTTGATGCCCCATTTTCTCTGGAATTCTGTGTTGCTGGCTTCCCCAGGCAACATGATCTTTGAAATGGTCTTCACATAATTTGTAAGGTCAGTGTGTGAGCCCCCTGGCCTCACTGTGGGATGCTTGTGATACTGCACACATGGAGAAGTACCAACTGGAATGTACCTGTGCAGCTGTCTGCTCCCTTAAAACACACATCAGTAACTCCCCAGGGGCAGAGGGACAATTATGTTCTCCAGCTGATAGTACAGTTGGTGGAAGCACATACCCATTGGCTAGAAACCAGAGTGGCTGTAATTCAGGCTGGCTTTGAAGGTTTCTTATTAGGAACTCCAATTGGTTTGCCTTAGCTAAATGTAAAAATTGCAATATATTTTCTCATCAAATAATAATTAACTTTAATGCTATTAAAATATATCACACCCAAGATACTGGATGAATGTGGGAGCACCAACAAATTTACTATTTGGATGGAAACATGGTCTTAGTAATGCCTTAAGAGCATTTTGCATTTCTCCTTCAGCATTACCCAGGCTCGGCACAGTTTACATCCCTTCTTAATTAGCTTATAGAGGGATTTGCTTCAAGTCAGGGACCATGTAACAAAGTCCTTGTTGCCTTATTTAGAAGACAATGTCCAGCATCAATCTCACTCCCAAATCCCTTTCTCATCATGAACCTCCAGCGACGTAATGAGCTCCTTGAAGGAAGGCATCGTGTAAATTAGAGATACTAATGAGTCATAATGAATTATTTCCTTGTTACTGGGAGCAGGACTGAGCTTGGGCACATTTCCTAGTAACTGGAAGTGCCTTCCTTCCCCACACCTAGGCCTGCCCTCTCTCAGGAGCTCTGACTCTAAAATATCTCCTTTTTTTCTCATCAAAACTCTGAATCCTTCAAATGTTCCTGATCTTAGCTACTTGGTCTTAGAGAAAAGGAAGTTACTGAACTGGTTCACACTGAGATGTGAATGACCAAAAACGCCATTGGCCATTTCTAACCATGTCCTGCCTTCACCTTTCCAGGGATATTCTTATTTTAAAAGGTAAGCTGCTTAGAACCAAAGAACTGTTGAACTTCCTAGCTAAGATAAGCTAAGTGTCTCAGGGAATTGTCTAATTAAAAGTAACAGGAACCCACTCAAGACAACCAAACAAAAGTAATTTATCAGTGGGATTTAAGGGCAGAACTCACAGAATTTGGTGGAAGAGGCACAGCTGGGCTTTTGGGGGGGGGGGCGCGGGGGCCAGGGCCAGGACCAGACAGCTGTGAGGAACTGGGTAAACTTTTTCTGCTCCCCTGGGACTGCCGTGCACAGACTGTCATCACAGCTGCACACTCTCCCCCCTCCATGCCGGCTCTCTCTGCATTTCCCCGCACGTGGCCCAAATAGGGCTGCCACAGAGCCACCTGCCCTCAGTTCAAGGGCCCCAGGAGAGTGTGGACTGGCACAGCTTGGGTCAGGTGTCACCCCTGCCCATGGGGTCAAGGCCATAAGGGGCAAACACAGTGCCTGGCCCAGGGTAAGGATTCAGTTACCTGTTTGTTGTTGTTTTAAAGGTAATTCGGAGCCACCCCTAAGGGGAGGGGGGGCACATCTCCAAAAGAGGTCTACCACGCCCCAACACTTTCTGCTTAATTCGGTTGGGAACCTGGAGCTTTGGGGCTGGAGAGTGACATTGGCTCATGTGTTAACAACAGGCCCATGGGGGGAGGCGGGGGATATCTATGAGCTGGGCAGGAGCGCCCAGCACCAAGTTCTCCTAAGGGAACAATGACTTGCCAGTAGGATGCATTCCGACTCCCTTGGCACTGGTGTCAGCTGGGACTCAGCGTGATTTAATGACTCAAGAAAAGGGAGATTTGCCATCTGTCTTCTACTTTGTAGGAAGTTGCTGGGAACTTAGATAATTGACTGAACCTCTTTGGGATTCCAATTCTCTTAATAAAAGTTTTATACACACACATATAACTTACACGTCCGTATGTTATTAGCAGATTATTCTTGTGCTTCTCTTTGCTGGCCTGCGGGTACGCAGGAAGGACCTCAGAAAGCTGCTGGGAGGTTGGAGGATTATAAATTGCTTGTAGCCAGAAAGAGAGATGCTTCAATTCCTCCTCAGGGAGAAGTGCTTGCTGCGTGTGAAGAGCTATGTGTGTCCTTGAGAATGATAAAGCGGATGACTCAGGAGGCAAAAACGTGTAAAGAAACATATGACGCCTCAGATCTGCTCCGTTGGGAGGTGGGTGGCACAGAGAGAAGGGTGGGGAGGGGCCCTTTTTGTGGACTTGGGATAAGGAATATTTTAAAAAGTTAGAAAAGCCCCTGGGAGGCCTGTTGCTAAAGACTGTACTGTTGCTTGTCCAGGAGCGTGTAGAGAGCACCTGCCTCCCAGCTGGCTGCGCCCGGGAGGAGAGTGCTAGTGGGCGGAGGTGCCCGGCTAATCCCCTGTAGGTCACGCTGGTGACATCTCAATCCACACAGGTGTGTTCTCTCTCCCGGAGGCTGAAGCAGGAAACGGAGCAGGGAGGGGTGGTGCCAGAGGCAGACTGGCGGGCGATCCAGCCCAGCCCTCAGCCTGGCCAGACCGGACTCGCACGCCCAGCCAGGTGCCTGGGGCAGCAGCGAGGCCGCGCAGAGGAGGGGCTGCGGGCCTGCTGAGCGGACCTGTTTCCAGCTTTCATTTCCTTTACTCAGAGGCGTCTTTTATGACAACCCAGCCATGTCAGGCTGACGGGCAGGTCGCTTTTGGCAGAGTCCTTCCTACTTTTCACAAATTAACTCACAGAGAAAACCACCAGCAATGAACACAAAGTGAGTGTTCAAGGCCACTGGGTGGAGGTGAACAGCTGTTAGATTCCAAGTGTGCACAAGAGTTTAAAAATCCACACATACTAACAGGCAGCCGAAGTTAATTGGGCCCTGGGCAATGGAGAATGCTGTCTGGGATGAGCCACATGCCGTCACAACTAATGCCAATACAGAACAAAGGGACAACAAACAATGTGCACAGAGAGCTTTCCAGGCCACACACACATTTTTATTTCTCCACAACACCTTCTGATACCAGGAGGGATGGCCAGCTAGCTCTTACCTCCCTTTCACAAGTGAAGAAGTCCAGGCCCAAAATGCTATGTCAACTTGCCCAAGGCAACATCATTGGTAGGTGCCAGAGCCAGGGCTCAAATCAAGGCTCCAGGCTCCCTCCAGGGCCCTTTCTGTGTTGCCAGGCTGCTTCTTCGAGCTTGTGTTCAGGGCCAAGGCACAGCAGGGCCACAGCACGGGGAGGGCCACGGCATGGGGAGGGCCACAGCATGGGGAGGGCCAAGGCACGGGGAGGGCCACAGCATGGGGAGGGCCACAGCATGGGGAGGGCCACAGCATGGGGAGGGCCACAGCATGGGGAGGGCCACAGCATGGGGAGGGCCACAGCATGGGGAGGGCCACAGCATGGGGAGGGCCACAGCATGGGGAGGGCCACAGCATGGGGAGGGCCACAGCATGGGGAGGGCCACAGCATGGGGAGGGCCACAGCATGGGGAGGGCCACAGCATGGGGAGGGCCACAGCATGGGGAGGGCCACAGCATGGGGAGGGCCACAGCATGGGGAGGGCCACAGCATGGGGAGGGCCACAGCATGGGGAGGGCCACAGCATGGGGAGGGCCACAGCATGGGGAGGGCCACAGCATGGGGAGGGCCACAGCATGGGGAGGGCCACAGCATGGGGAGGGCCACAGCATGGGGAGGGCCACAGCATGGGGAGGGCCACAGCATGGGGAGGGCCACAGCATGGGGAGGGCCACAGCATGGGGAGGGCCACAGCATGGGGAGGGCCACAGCATGGGGAGGGCCACAGCCACGGGGATGGCCACAGCACGGGGAGGGGTCATGGCACGGGGAGGGCCACGGCATGGGGAGGGCCATGGCACAGTAGGGCCACAGCAGGGGGAGGGCCACGGCACGGGGAGGGCCACGGCACAGCAGGACCACAGCACAGGCAGGGAGCAAAGCAATGGGCAGAGATGGTCAAGCAGAAGCCCCCAGTGGCCCAGAAAATAGCCCAGGGCCCTGTCACTTGGAACACCGTACTGTTTCCCACCTCACATTGGGGTTAGGGGCATTCATTTAACTACCCCCCCTTAAACAAGGTAATGTATGTTTAAAAAGTGAGGATAGGCATAAGACCAAAGCAATAAGAATTCTACCACTCAGAGATAAGTATTTTTAACATTTTAGAGCACTAAAATATCATCCTTACAGATATTTTCTCTTTATTTTGTCACATCTTTCCTCAGAAAATGGAATTTGTTGCTCCTGCCATTTTGTAACTTCTCATTCCATATATTGTGAATATCTTTCCATGTCAAATAGACTTCTATAGTATTTTTCTCATTTCATTAAAATGTTATATGTGTCTTATGGTTGCAGGAAAATCATAAAATTATATATATGCTCATTGTAAAAATATTCAAGTTCAAACAGTACCGAAATGTACAGCAAAAGAAGCAAATATTTTACTTAACGCCACCCTTGGGGCGTACGCAGTGCTGCTGAATGTCCTATTTCCTATTCATACTTTCATGCACAGAGTAGATAAAAGGAACATATGTGTGTATATACCTTCATCCCCACAAAGTCTGTCTGCAGTTTGCTTTTTCCCTCCCTGCAGTGTGGTCATCTCTTGTTCTCAGTACATGAGGTTCCAAGGCATCTTTGTTCTAATTCTGGTGAAAGAAAAACCTGAGACGACTGGAGAGGAACAAAATAGAAGCAGTAGCAACCCAGGGCTGGTTGCAGCATTTGGATTTGAAAATCCTCTGAGAGGAAGGGAACTGCAGCTCAGGGAGCTACTTGCCACTCACCTGGAGGGTGCAGGTAAACGGCCACCCCCACCCCAGGGCCACCACCCTACCCTCACAGAATGCGCTGTGCCTCCTCAGGTCTATATATTTTCACAACCGGCCCGATCCCTGTGTTGAAGAGAAACATGATCCTAGGATGGTGCATTGACTCTTGGGCTGTGTTGTAAGTAAATGACTTTGCTCCTGATGGGAAGTCAGTGGCCCTACACTTGCTGCCCCAGCTGTGCTAAGGAGGCCGTTCTGTCCACATCCACAGGGAAAAACAAATTCTGGCCAGTGGGCCTATGGGACTTCTGCTTAATAATTTGAAATTAAGCAGTGATGCCCCAACCTGGGCAGAGTCCAGGAGGAACTGAGGAAGCCTGGGAGGGATCCAGGTCAAGGTAAGGCTCGGCCTGGTACTTCTTCCCCAGGACACATCGGTGACGACGCTTGCTCTGTGCAGATGCACAGACTGGGACGCCCAGTGCTCACCCTGCCAGTCAGGAGTCCTTGGAAAACACTCCAAATCCTGCCCCTCTGCCCTCAGGGGTACCTCCACCGCCCCTCTTCCTGCCTGTGGTCATGGCTGGGTGGCTACTGTCCACACATGGCTCACAAATCCCATGTGAAATGGGAGGCTGAACCATGCAAAAATCCACGTTGAAGACCCAGCCACCACTGCAGGCTCTTCCCCGAGAGCCGTGCCACCTGAGAGCTGGCAAGACGTTGGGAAAGGGAGGCTTCCGAAGAGCAGGGGTGGCTGTGGGCGGCAGTCAGGTCAGGGTGGTGGGTGCATTTCCTAGAGAACGTGACGCTAAATGGAAAGGGACGAGTTAGCAGGGCCTATCTCTCCCAGTGGGTTGAAACAATAGAAATAAGGCCCTGGCCGGGTGGGCCAGTTAGTTAGAGCGTCATCCCATGCACATGGTTGTGGGTTCCATCACCGTTAAGGGCACAGACAAGAATCAACTAATGGCCCTGGCCGGTGTGGTTCAGTAGGTTAGAGTGAAGGGTTTCAGGATCGATCCTGGTCAGGGTGTGTGTGGGAGGCAATCAATTGATGTTTCTCACATCAGTGTTTCTCCCTCTCCCTTCCTCTCTCTCTTTCTCAAAAAAAATTAATTAAAAAGGAATCAACCAATTAATGCATAAATAAGTGGAACAACAAATTGATGTTTCTCCCTCCCTCCCTCTCTTTCTAAAATCAATAAATAACTTTTTAAAAAGTATAAGAAATGATATAAATCAGAGAAATCAGGAAGAAAGCAGTTTATGTGAGCTGCCTTTTTTCTGCTGTGTTGGGCAGAATAATGCCCTCCTGCCCCCCAAGTGTCCATGTCTGATTCCTGGAACCTGAGAATATGTCACCTTCATGTGCAAAAAGGGACTTTGCAGAAGTCATGAGGGTGAGGCTTTTGAGATGGGGACAGTATCCTGGATTATCCAGGGGGGGCCCAACCTATTAGAGGTGACATCATCATAAGAGGGAGACAGGAGGGCATTGTCACAGGGTGGTGAGACATGGACACAGAGGGCGTCGGGGCGGTGCAGCCACAAGCCAAGGAGTGCAAGTGGCCTGCAGGCGCTAGAGCAGGTGAGGAACGGACTCGCCCCTGAAACCTCCAGAAGGAACAGAGCTCTGCTAACATCTTGATCTTAGCCCCATGAGACCCATTTCAGACCCCTGGCTTCCAGCACTGTAAGAGAATATATCTGTGTTGTTTTAAGCTACTAGGTTTGTCATTTATTGCAACAGCAACAAGGAAACTAATACACTGCTTGACAGAGAAAAGGAACGAGAGGGTATTATAAACTTCTGTTTGTAAATTTCCATTGTATTTATTGCAGAAAACAGTCTCCTCAGACAGAATGTTGGTTCAGAAATTGAATACCAATGATCTACAGTCATAAGGACAGCCTTTAATGGAACTGTGGTCTATGCACAAAACAGTCTTTTCTCAAGCCTGCATTTTATTAATGTGCCACATGGGCTCTTTACCAAGAAAGGCTTATTCTAGGATATGCATTAATTTGGACTTTAGGAATTTACAGCAGCACCTGAAATTGCTCCCTGGCTAGGAGAGAAATCTTATCAGCAGCGGAGCACAGCTCCGATCAGGCCTGCGGGGCGGGGGCGGGGCGGGCCTTCAGTATGCTCCTGGGGAAGCCACCAGAGCTGCAGCCTTTCTTCTGGGCATTTCCCAGACCCATAGAGAAATGGTGAGAGCTGGCGACCACTAACAGAAGCCTGGCAGAGGGGTCCTTGCCCAGCATAGCTCAGAGAACAAGGGCTGTGGGAGGTCCCTCCTCTCTCCTCTGGCCAGTGCCCAGCTGGCCGGGCAGCTGCCACAGGAACAACTCTGGGTTCCCCGGACTAACTTTGAAGGGGACACACATTCACTTCTGAAGAATGAAAGGGCCTATTCTTCGCAGAAAGTGTGCTGCTATCCCACGTCTCAGCGCATTGCAGCTGTTTTTCAAAGCCTGCTCTACAGCCCCCCATATCCAGTTCTCCCTTCCGTTCACCCGGTGGGCTCCGTTTGTGAGCCGCCACCTCCGGCAGCTTCCCCTCCTGGTGGTGCTGTCTGCCTCTGAAGGAAGCGCCGTGGGTGCCCTCCCCACCTCTGCCTCTGCCCCCGGGCACCTTGGGGCGCCCTGCCTTCGCTCACTGACCCCCAGGCCAAATCTGGGGGATTACTTCTCATGACTCAAAATCTTGACGTTTGAAAGGGCTGGAGTTCTTTTTATTTTTATTTATTTTTATTTTTATTCTTTTTAGTGATTTAAGAGAGGAAAGGAGAGAAAGAGAAAGATAGAAACATCAGCGATGAAAGAGAATCACCTATCGACTGCCTCCTGCACGCCCCACACATACACTGCTTGACAGAGAAAAGGAACGAGAGGGTATTATAAACTTCTGTTTGTAAATTTCCATTGTATTTATTGCAGAAAACAGTCTCCTCAGACAGAATGTTGGTTCAGAAATTGAATACCAATGATCTACAGTCATAAGGACAGCCTTTAATGGAACTGTGGTCTATGCACAAAACAGTCTTTTCTCAAGCCTGCATTTTATTAATGTGCCACATGGGCTCTTTACCAAGAAAGGCTTATTCTAGGATATGCATTAATTTGGACTTTAGGAATTTACAGCAGCACCTGAAATTGCTCCCTGGCTAGGAGAGAAATCTTATCAGCAGCGGAGCACAGCTCCGATCAGGCCTGCGGGGCGGGGGCGGGGCGGGCCTTCAGTATGCTCCTGGGGAAGCCACCAGAGCTGCAGCCTTTCTTCTGGGCATTTCCCAGACCCATAGAGAAATGGTGAGAGCTGGCGACCACTAACAGAAGCCTGGCAGAGGGGTCCTTGCCCAGCATAGCTCAGAGAACAAGGGCTGTGGGAGGTCCCTCCTCTCTCCTCTGGCCAGTGCCCAGCTGGCCGGGCAGCTGCCACAGGAACAACTCTGGGTTCCCCGGACTAACTTTGAAGGGGACACACATTCACTTCTGAAGAATGAAAGGGCCTATTCTTCGCAGAAAGTGTGCTGCTATCCCACGTCTCAGCGCATTGCAGCTGTTTTTCAAAGCCTGCTCTACAGCCCCCCATATCCAGTTCTCCCTTCCGTTCACCCGGTGGGCTCCGTTTGTGAGCCGCCACCTCCGGCAGCTTCCCCTCCTGGTGGTGCTGTCTGCCTCTGAAGGAAGCGCCGTGGGTGCCCTCCCCACCTCTGCCTCTGCCCCCGGGCACCTTGGGGCGCCCTGCCTTCGCTCACTGACCCCCAGGCCAAATCTGGGGGATTACTTCTCATGACTCAAAATCTTGACGTTTGAAAGGGCTGGAGTTCTTTTTATTTTTATTTATTTTTATTTTTATTCTTTTTAGTGATTTAAGAGAGGAAAGGAGAGAAAGAGAAAGATAGAAACATCAGCGATGAAAGAGAATCACCTATCGACTGCCTCCTGCACGCCCCACACTGGGGATCCAGCCCTCAACCCGGGCATGTGCCCTGACTGGAACCGTGAGCTCCTGGTTCATAGGTTGAGGCTCAGCCACTGAGCACGCTGGCCAGGCAGGGCTGGAGTTCTTAAAGCTCTCCCAGGGGACATGGAACAAAGCATTTGCTCCTCATAAACAAGGCCCAGTTGGAGTTCTTTGCAGAGCGTGTCAAACTGCCCTGAGACGGGCAATAGCTCGATACAGCTGAGGTTTAAGTGGGGTCTTTAGTGATTTTTTTAAAAATGTGCAACCGATATGTTCTCTAAGCATCTCGGTATGTTTCCTACGCTCTGAAGCAGGAGTTAGCTCACATATGAGCGGACACGCACTCAGCGCCTGTGCGGGGGGCCTGAGGTACAAGAGGAGCGGCGCAGAGCCTGCCCTCGCTGAGCACATGCCCAGAACGGTCACGCATGCAACTTGCGAAAGCAGAGGCTCTGGGAGCCCAGGGGATTTCATCCCACGGAGGGGCGGGGCTGGAGAAGTCCCAGGCAGTGCGCCCTCTGCCGTTCCTTCATTCTCTGTCTCAGGCGCACCTCCTGCGAGGGGGCGGGCCACAGCCCAGGGCTCCAGCCAGGCCGTCTTGGTAAAGGCCCGGTTGGGGAAGAAGGTGAAATCTGTGCGCACTGCGGGGTCCTGAGCTGGGCGGGCCTGTGCTCCGGCAGCCAGCTCCCTGGCCTCACACTGAGGAAGACTTCGCTCCCATTTGGGCATCCCTCACCCTGTCCAGAGGCAGCAGGTGGTTCTGAGCCAGCAGTGGCCCCAGCGCACCAGGCATCCATTTCTCCTTTATGCGTCCCGGCTGGGTTGACATTCCCAGCTAGGTTGTACCAGTAGCCTTTCATTTTCATGTCGCTTATGTTTCATCTGAAAATATCTGAGCAGCCACAGGATTGAATCTTCCCAGGAATGACCTAAAACTGATGTCACGAGGACTAAGGCCACTGAGAGGAGCAGGTTGGTGGAAAAGGAGAGCCTGGTCCTCACAAGGAGCTTTTGTTTCCAGTTTGCCTTGTGCACAGCCTGGGGTTGGCGTGGCTGTGTGCCCTCCTGCTGCGGTGGCCAGTGATAGGGGGAGCTGGTGAGCACTGGCAGGCCAGTGTCGCAGAGGAGGAACAGGGGCCGAGGGAAGTCAGCCGGAGGGCACGGGGCACCGTGGATAGCCCACCTCGCCACTACCCAGGTTTCTGGAAATAATGAGTGCACAAAGGTAAATAATCACTAAGGAGACAGCTGGAATCATCTGGAAGCGTGTTGGAACAGCAGGGAAGGAGGGCTGAGCTCTCTTCTGATCTGCCCCTTCCAATTCCTTGCTCCCAGCAGCTCTTTCCTCCTCCCTAAGCCAGGGGACTGAACAACAGCAGCCACAGCAACCGACCCCACAGGACACCGAGGTGTCCAGGGCCACCCTCAGCGCTGCCGGGTGTGTCCTCACGGTCCCTCCGAGGACAGCACGGCTATCACACCCATTTACAGATGGACACTGAGGCACAGAGAGGTGAGGCCCTCCCAGCGGGGCCTGGCCACCGCCTTTAGGGAAGGCAGGCTCTGTCCTACACTGCAGTCACCTTTCTGAAAGTCAGTTTCTTAGAAGCCTTAACATTTGTATAATCATCCTTGGAATTTATGCTAAGGAATAATAAAAGATATAGAAAACAGGTTGCTCATGGTAGCATTAAAGATAGGAGACAAGTTAATAAATGATGGAGCATCTGTACAAGAAAGCTGTTCAGACCTGAAAACTCTGCCGTCTCTAAATGTCTGTGGGAAAGGAAAGTTGCACTATTTCATTAAATGAAGATATCAGGCTCCAGAACAGTACCTGCCTTACGATGGAATTTTTGCTACACCCACACCCATAGGAAAAGGTGTGTGCTGATGCTCTGTAGTGTCCAGGAGACCTGGCACAGATTAGCATCTGCATTGCAGCCTCCTGCTGTAAATGCAAGAGGCTGTTCTCAGCAAAGCACACCGGGAAAGACCCAGGCTAGGGGTGTGGGGAGAGTATGGCTCCTCAATACTGTCGCTTCCTAATGGAGATATGCTTGAGGCTGCCTGACCAAGGTGAGCTCCTTCAGGCCATGGAGAGCCCCCCACCTTCTAGATTCCCGGGTACCTCACCCTCACAGCGCCACATCAACCCGTCTGTTTACAGAACCTGTGCTGGCAAGCACACTGCCTGGCTCTAACATCTGGGTCCTCACGTCACAGAGTGACTGAGCCTCTAGAGCATGGACACAGAAACCTGAGGGAGGTGTGGCCAAGGCCTGAGCATGTGGACACTTGTCGTCTCTGAGTGCTACCACAGAAAATGTCAACATTTTTTCTTTTATAAATTTTTAAAAATTTCAATTACAGTTGACATATCAATTACTGTTATATTAGTTTCATGTGTACAGAACAGTGGTTAGACATTTATATAACTTTTGAAGTGATCTTCCCAATAACTCTAGTACTCACCTGGCACCATATAGCTATTATAATATTACTAGGGGCCCGGTGCACAAAGATTCATGCACTGGTGGGGGGATCCCTCAGCCTGACCTGCACCCTCTCCAATCTGGGAGCCCTCAGGGGAGCCCTCTCCAATCCGGGAGTTACTGTCTGTCTTTGCAATCATATGAGTGAATTGTCTGAGACCCCCCAACCCAGTTTGGTTTGTTGCTCACAGAATAATAGAGGCATTTTCTTTTCTTTCCTCCATTGGTGGAGATTTCCTGGAAGTTTTAGGATATCTTCCCTTTCATTTTTCCTAGACACTCTGATTTTACTTACGTCTTTCACCTTTGCTTTCCCTCCATCCCCAACCGCAACAGTAACTTGCTCCAGGCTCACTTTGCTCTAGTGCAGTGGTTCTCAACCTGTGGGTTGCAACCCCTTTGGGGGTCGAACAACCCTTTCACAGGCATCGCCTAAATACATCCTGCATATCAGATATTTACATTATGATTCATAACAGTAGCAAAATTACAGTTATGAAGTAGCAACAAAAATAATTTTATGGTTGGGGGTCACCACAACATGAGGACCTGTATTAAAGGGTTGAGGCATTAGGAAGGTTGAGAACCACTGCTCTAGTGTCTAGGAGATCCGTCTGCCACCAGAACTACGATTCCCAGCATTCCTGGTTCTCCCCACACTCTGGGCTTCCGCTTCTGGTCCTGGAGCTGCCACCAAAACTACTATTCCCAGAATTCCTGGTGCTCCCCACACTCTGGGTTTTCCCGACCGAGGGAGCCACATCCCCCCCAAGCTGCTGGCTCTCCCACTCAGCTCTGTGTATGCAAATTACCCGCCATCTTTGTTGGGTTAATTTGCATAATCACCCCTCATTGGCTTGTGGGTGTGGCTTGAGCATAGCAGAAGGATGGTTAATTTGTATGTTTCTCTTTTATTATATAGGATTGACTATATTTCCCATGCTGTAACTTATATCCTCACTACTATTTTATAACTAACAATTTGTACTTAATCCTTTCCCCCCTGTGCCCCCAAACTTCACCTAATTTGTCAATCATCAGTTTGTTCTCTGTATCTATGTTTCTGTCTGGTTTATTTTTGTTGTTGTTGTTGTTTATTTTTGTTTTTAGATTCCACATATAAGTAAAATCTTATGCTATTTGTCTTCTCTGTCTGACTTCTTTCACTTAGCACAATACCCTCTAGGTCCATTCATGTTGCAGAAATGGTAAAATTTCATTCTTTTTTTTATGGCCAAGTATATATGTACCACTTCTTTATCCAACAGTCTGTTGATGGATGCTTAGGTTTCTTCCACTTCTTGGCTTCTGTAAATAATGTTGCAATAGATATAAGAATGCATATATCTTTTTGAATTAGTGTTTTGGATTTCTTCCAATAAACACCCAGAAATGAGATTGCTGGGTCATATGGTAGTTCTATTGTTTATTTATTTATTTTTTAGGAATCTCCATATTGTTTTCCCTAGCAGCTGCACCAATTTGCAATCTCACCAACAGGGCACAAGGGTTCCCTTTTCTCCATATCCTTGACAACACTTGTTGTTTGTTGATGTATTGATGATAACTATTCTGACAGGTATGACGTGATATCTCATTGTGGTTCTAATTTGCATTTCTCTGATGATTGGTTGACATTGAGCATTTTTTTCATGCATATTGGCCATCTGTATGTCCTCTTTGGAGAAATACCTGTTAAGGTCCTCTGCCCATTTTTTAATAAAATTGTTAACTTGTATGAGTTACTTATGTATTTTGCATAATAACCCCTTAGCGGATATATCATTGGCAAATATCTTCTCCCATTCAGTAAGTTGCCTTTTCATTTTATTATGGCTTCTTTTGCTGTGCAAAAACTTTTTAGTTTGATGTAGCCCCATTTGTTTATTCTTTTGTTTCCTTTGCCTGAGAAAACATATCCAAAAACATAGGACTAAGACCAATGTCAGAGATTTTACTGCCTGTGTTTTCTTCTAGGAGTTTTATGGTTTTGAGTCTTACATTTAAGTCTTTTATCCATTTTGAATTTATTCTTGTATATGGTGTAAGAAGGTGGTCTGGTTTCTTTCTTTCTTTCTTTTTTTTTTTTTTTGCATGTATCTGTCCAGATTTCCCAGCGCCATTTATTTACCACATTATACATTTTCCCTCCTTGGTCATATATTAAGTGACCAAATTGGTATGAGTTTATTTCTGTCCTCTCTATTCTTTTCCATTGATCTATGTGTGTGTTTACATATTATCATGCTGTTACGATTACTACAGCCTTGATATCAGGTGGTGTGATACCTCCAACTTTGGTTTGTTTTGTTTTTTTTAGATTTTTGTTATTTTATTTTTTAGAGAGAAGGCGAGGGAAAGAGAAAAAGAAACATCAATGTGAGAGAGAAACATCCATAGGCTGCACTCTGCATGCCCCCTACTGGAGATCGAGCCCCATCCCAGGCACTACCCTGACTGGGAATGGAACGGGCAACCCTTCAGTGCATGGGAGGATACCCACCCAAGATTGCTTTGGCTATAAGGGGTATATTGTGATTCTATATAAATTTTAGGATTATTTGTTCTTATACTGTGAAAAATGCCATTTGTATTTTGATGGGGATTGCATTGAATATATACATTGCTTTGGATAGTATGAACATTTTAATGATGTTAATTCTTCCTTCTATTTATTTGTGTCTTCTTGAGTTTCTTTCTTCAATGTCTTATAATTCACTGAGTATAGGTCTTTTACCTCCTTGGTTAAATTTATTACTAGGTTTTGCGATTGCAAATGGTATTGTTTTCTTAATTTGTCTGTCTGGTAGTTTGTTATTGGTGTATAAAAATGCAACTGATTTCTGACTATTAATGTTTTATCCTGCTACTTTGCTGAATGGATCAGTTCTAACAGGTTTTTTTTAAATTGATTTTTGAGGGAGAGGGATAGAAATAGAAACATCGACGAGAAAAAAACATTGATCAGCTGCCTCCTGCACACCCCACACTGGGGATCAAGCCTGCAACCAAGGCATGTGCCCTGGACAGGAATCGAACTGGTGACCTCTTGGTTCATAGGTCGATGCTCAACCACTGAGCCACGCCAGCCGAGCTCCATTGATTATTAGGGAGTGGAAGGGAGGAAGGGAGAGGAAGAGAGAGAGAGAGAGAGAGAGAGAGAGAGAGAGAGAGAGAGAGAAACATCGATGTGAAAGAGACACATTGATTAGTTGCCTCTAGCATGCGGCCTGCCTGGGGCTGGAGATCGAACCTGCAACCCAGGTATGTGCTCTTGACTGGGAATTGAACCCTTTGGTGCATGGGCTGATGTTCTAACCACTGAAGAACACAGGCCAGGGCTCTAATAGTGTTGTGTTTTTTTTATATTCCTCACCCAAGGATATGCTTAGAGGGAGAGAGAGAGAGAAAAACATTGATGTGAGAGAGAAACATCAATCAGCTGTGCGTGTCCCAATTGGGGATTGAGTTCACAACCTGGGTATGTACCCTGACCAGGAATTGAACTGGCAACCTGTTTGGTACCATAGATTTTTGGGCCAACCAACTGAGTCACTGTGGCTAGGCTCTAATAGCTTTTTGGGGTAATCTTTAGGATTCTCTCTCTCTATATAGGGTGTCCCAAAATTCAATTGCAAATCTTGTGTGGATTTTGGGACACTCTATAGTATGTCATCTGCAAATAACATTTTTACTTCTTCCTTTCCAATTTGGATGCCTTTTATTTCTTTTTCTTGTCTGATTACTGTGGCTAGGACTTCAAATATTATGTTGTATAAGAGTGGTGAAAGTGGACATTCTTGTCTTGTTCCTGACCTTAAAGAAAAATGATTTTAGCTTTTCCCTAGTGAGTATGATGTTAGCTGTGGGTTTGTCATATATGGCTTTATTATGATGAGGTATGCTCCTTCTACCTGCACTTTGCTGAGAGTTTTTTTTTATCATAAATAGATGCTATATTTGTCAAAAGCTTTTTCTGCATCTACTGATATTATCATAAGATTTTTATCCCTCATTTATTTGGTGTGTCACATTAATTGATTTGTGAATATTGAACCAACTTTGCATTCCAGGAATAAATCTAACTTGATCTTTTTAATATATTGCTGAATTCAGTTTGCTAATATTTTAGTGAAGATATTTGCAACTATTTTATCAGGGATATTGCCTATAATTTTGTTTGTAATGTCTTTGGTTTTAGAATCAAGGTAATGCTGGTCTCATAAAATGAACTTAGGAGCATTCCCTCCTCTTCAACTTTTTAAATAGTTTGAGAATAGGTGTAAATTATTTTTTGAATACTTGGTAAAATTTACCTGTGAAGCCATCTGATCCAGGATTTTTGTTTTTTGGGAGTTTATTGATTACTGATTTGATTTAATTAGTAGTTACTGGTCTGTTCAGATTGTCTGTTTCTTCTTGGATCAGTCTCAAAGGTTGTGTTTCTAGGAATTTATCCATTTCTTCCAGATTGTGCAATTCATTGACACATAATTGTTTTTAGTAATTTCTTATAATGCTTTGTATTTCTGTGGTGTCAGTTTCACTTCTCTTGCATTTTATATTACTTGTTTCGGTCCTTTCTCATTTTCCTTGATGAGTCTGATTAAAGGTTTATCAATTTTGCTTATCTTTTCAAAGAATCACCTCTTGGTTTCATTGACCTTTTGTATTTTTTTGGACTCTTTTTTTTGGTTTATTTTCGCTCTGATTTTTATTATTCCCTTCCTTCTGCCCACTTTGCCCTTTGTTTGTTGTTCTTATTTTAGTTCCTTTAGATGTAAAGTTAGATAGTGCATTTGAGATTTTTTTTTTGTTTCTTCTAATAAATTTTTTCAGAGAGGAGAGAAGAGGGAGAGAGAGAGAGAGAGAGAGAGAGTGATGAGAGAGAATCACCGATTGACTGCCTCCTGAGAATTTTCTTGTTTCTTGAGGTAAGCCTGAATTGCTATGAATTTTCCTCTTAGAACTTGTGTTGGCTATGTCCCATAGATTTTTTAGGTCATTGTGTTTTCATTATCATTTTTTCAGGTAGGCATCTTTTGATTTCTATTTTTATCTCATTAATCCATTCATTATTAATAGCATGTTATTTAGCCTCCATGTGTTTGTGTATTTTTCAGTTTTCTTCTTATGATGACAGTCTTATAGAAGCATCTTTTCTCTTGCCACTTTAAACATTTTCTCTTTGTCTTTAACCTTTTAGGGTTTATCTTGTTTGGACCTCTCGATGTTTCCTTGACTTGTATGTCTATTTCCTTTGCCAGGTTAAAGAAGTTTTCAGTCTTTATTTCTTCAAATAGGTTTTCAATCCCTTGCTCTCTCTCTTCTCCTTCTGGCACCCCATGACGTGAATGTTGGTATGCTTGGTGTTGTCCCAGAAGTCCCTTAAGCTAGCCTCATGTTTTTAAATTCTTTTTTTCTTTTTTTTGTTCCACTTGGGTGTTTTCTGCTACCTTGTCTTCTAAATCACTGATTCAGTGCCTCTGCTTAATATAATCAGCCATTGACTCCTCCCATTGTATTCTTAATTTCAGTTATTATACTCTTCATTTTTCACTGGTTCTTTTTTCTGGTTTCTATCTTTTTGTATAAATTCTCAGTGAGTTCATCTATTCTTCCCATAAGTTCATTGAACATTCTTATAACCAGTGTTTTCAACTCCATATCTGCTAAATTGCTTGCTGCCTCCATTTTGTTTAGTTGTTTTTCTGGAGTTTTGTCCTTCCTTTTTTTTTTTTTTTTTTTTTTTACTTGAGACATGTTTCTTTGTCTTCTTATTTTGGCTGCCTCCCTATGTAGGTGGTCCTACTACATCTCCCAGTCATGGCCATGTGGCCTTATGTGTAATGGGTATCCTGTGGGGCCCAGTGGTGCAGTCTCCCTGTTCACCTGAGCACAGTGCTCCAGGGGTGTCCCTAGTGTGGGTTGTGTGTGCCCTCCTGTTGTAGTTGAACCTTGATTGCTGTTGGCATATCAGTGGGTGGGATTGACCCTCAGGCTAACTGGCTGTGTGGAGTGGCCGTGACTATAGCAGACAAGTTGTTGTATGGGGTCTGGCCTCACAGAGTGGAATTTGCTCTAGCAGGGCTTTGTTGCTTAATCCACCTTTTGGGTGTGTCATTGGTAAAGTTAATTGGGTGGTGTGCAGGTATGGTCTGAAACTGGCCACCGTGTGTGTCGGTTCCGAGCCCTCTTAGGAAGTTCTCTGGTGTAGGCCCAGGTCAGCCGCTGCCTGTGCCCCTCCCAGGGCCGCCTGGTAGGAGAAACAAAGTGATCTGCCTGTGCTGGTAGCTGCTTGTGCTGAGCTTGTAGGTACCTAGGAGAGGCTATGCTTTGAACTGAAACCAGTTGCCACCAGTGCCAGGCTGGGGGCCACTTAGCAAGAGGCACATGGCACACCGAGGCCAGCCACTTTGTGTTTGGGTTTTGTGGACCTTTCATAGATTTCAGGGAAGTCCACAGAGTGGTGGTGGCTGGCTACTTGTGAGGAACTGCTGCTGAAGGAAGTTTGGGCCTGTGTATGAGTTGGGTGGGGCAGGGGTTTCAGGTAATCACCAGGGTGGTGTGAGGGGTGCTAGCCAGTTTGATGGAGACTCAGATATGGCACCAGCCTGTGCCTGCAGGCCGAGTGGGTGGAGGGCTTAGAAAAGGAACAGTGGCACCTACCTGCACTTCTGTCTGGGAGAGCTGCTCCTCAAGCCATCACTCTGAAGCCAGATAATTCAGTTCCTCTCCGTATGTCCCTGGAGCTTTTCAAGCTGTTACTCAGGCTCAGAATAAGTGATTCCATAAGTGATTAAGTCTATGCATGGGCTTTAAAAGTGTGCCTCGGACTCCAGGGGCCCTCCGTCTCAGTCAGCCACAATTTCCTCTGGTTTTCACAGCCAGGTGTTGTGGGGTCTCCTCTTCTTGGCACTGGTGCTCTGGACTGGGGAGCCCAGTGTGGGCTGGGACCCCTTGATCCTCAGTGGGGACCTTTGAAGCTGAGATATCCCTCCTGATTCTTTTATTTGTTAATGGTAGTAGTATGGTTTATTAAGCTGTGCCTTAGTACAGACACTGGGGCTTGCCCAGGATGCTCTTGGTGTATAAAGCCTAATGTTCTTCCAGTTCTTTTTGAGCAACGACACCAGGAAATTGACAGTGAAGTAGCTGTTGTATACAAGCTTATCATCATCTGTCATCTTAACATGACCAAGAGCCACTGCCAGACACACACCTCCTCTTCACCTGGAACTTGATTGTGGATTTCACTTCATTGACTTCGGCTGCTGTGCTCTCATTGTGAGTCAGCAAGGAAGGGAACTTGCCAGACTTACTTAGGCCTGGGTCCAGGATTCGTGGGATCCGCTTGACCAGAAGTCTCTGAAGCCAAAAAGTCATTATACTGCTTAGCCAGCTTCTTGACCAGTTTCTTACTCTTGTTGAGTTTCTTCATGCTTTGATGTCCATGTCAGGGATATCCACAGCCTTGGCCTTGTCACAGTGCTGCTGGTCTCCCAGAACACATACTGAGACTTGGGGTGGGGAGTGGAATTGAGCCTGAGGTAACCCAGGGTGTTTGTCCCTCTGAGGGTCATAGTTCTTCAAGCTGACCTGCAGCTCCACAGTCTCCAAAAACTTCCAGCACTTGCACTGGTTCCCGTGCAGGACTTCCCGCACTGCCTCGCAGAGGATGTCACAGGAGACATTGCTGCTCATGGTGCCTTGAGCCACAAAACCCAGAAAGAGCTCCCTCCTGATTCTCAGCCACCACATACGGTGTGATGCCAGCCACTTTCAGATTTCTGTCCCTCCTACCAGTCTTGACATGGTTTCTTCTTCATATCCTTAGTTATAGTAGTTCGTTCAGCTAGTCTTCAGGTGGTTCTCAAGGATGGTTGTTCTATTTAGTTGTAATTTTGATGTGGTCATGGGAGATGGCAAACACAGCATCTACCTACTCTATCATCTTGACTAGAACTCCAAATTTTTTCTTTTTGTTCATTGGTGTTTCCTAATTTTTGCACAATTATAGCTTCTGTAAAAACAAAAAGTTTATTTTTTATTTAAAAAATGAGAGCCTTAGATTAGATGCTTCTTTCTGTCTGTAGAATCCCTTGATTTCATTATAGCTCTCAACTGTTGTTTTCTCTGGTTTCTTTTCTTTCTTTGGCTTCATGAAAGAATGATTTCATTTTCCAATGTGCTCACTGTAGGGACACTGTGTTCCTCAAGGTCTGGGGTGTAGTCTGCAGCCAGGTCTGGGCCACTTGCAATAGGGGCATGCTGAGGGGGATGGGCCATGGGGCCTGGCCAGGTAACACTGGGTGAAGAACTTTTATATAGCCTGGGGTGAGACATGCAGAGGGAGGAAGAAGCAGAGGAGTTCAGCAGAGGAAGTAAAGTTCTATCCCTTCTTACTCTACTTCTCCCTAAAAGGAAGAAAACACTATATCAGCCCAAGAAACCATCAGCCAGGATCCTTAGAGAGGTCAGAATCATTGGAGAGAGATGCTAACCCAGGAGGTGGGAGTCTCAGCAGAGTTCGTTCTCTAGGCTAGAAGGAGGGGGAGAGGGGGCTCTGTAGTTGATTTTGTTCTCAGGAAATGGGCTGGTTTGGGTGCCTGTGACCTGGAGCCTGGGGGACTTGGGACCCAACACTCTCATAATCTGGTGAGCAGCACTTTCCACTTAGATCCCAGAGTTTTTAAAAATAAGAATCTGTGGAATCTGAACCCATTGGATAAATGCTATTTTGAAGTAGAAAGAAAGCAATCTATGAACCCCTTCCTTATTATTATCCTGGTATTAAAAAGAAGCCAACCACAATCTCTTCAGTTGAGACTGCTGTACTGATCAACCTGTGTCCCCATCCCTTCTTTCTCGCAGCTGTGAGGCTGTCCATGCCAGGCTCAAGGGCAGGCTGTGCGCTGTGGCCCTGGGGGTGGACACCGTCCTGAGGCTGGTGCTTACCCTGTCTCCACTGTGCAGCCCAGTGGCCTGTTCTTTCAAGGTGACTTGCTCCCTGTGTGAAGGCAGCTGATACCCTCTTTCCCTAAAACCACAGGCTAGGGGTCTCTTGAGGTGGACTCTCTTTCCCATGAAACTTGGGGGTGGGGGTGGAATTGTGCCCGGGCTTCCTTGGCAAGATGGCCTTCACCTGTCGGTTGAGTTTTGTGAAGCGCTTCACCTGACTTTGCCCCCCCCTTCTTCCCCCCGCCCCCACACTGTTTTTCATCTATTTTTCTGAACTCAGTAGGTGCCTTGAGGACATAAGTGCTCAGATTGTGATCCCTGTCATCAAATTCCTGGTCTGGGTAGAGGCATTCCTGTGGGTACTCGGTGGAGTGTTCCCAGGGGAATGGGCTGTCTAGAGCAGCAATATGAAGCAAGCACCATGACCCTGCTTCCCTGTGTCTGTTCAGGTTTTTGTCTCTATCTGGACAGGATCCTGAGGGTGAGCTCTGAGAGGAGGCACGTTGAGAGAAGATGCAGCAGAAGAGACCTGGGTAGAAGCTAGGGTCTTCTCTCTGGTTCTCTTTCCCATCATAGATAACCACCCGCTTGAGCTGTTATGAAGCTCTGGTGACCCTGCAGTGTGAAGAATGGTGTGCCTTCTCCCACCGTGCTCCTTCCCAACCCTGGCTACTGCCCACCAGGTCCCAACACACCACACTCTGCGCCCCAAGCCTCCCAGCTAGGATATGGGCCTGAAGACCCTCCCCTCAGCCACTTCGAAGCTCCGGTCCTCCACCCCGTCTCCCTTCTGTTGCAGTCACGACACTCTGTGGGGCCCTTTGGCAGGAACAACTCCCCTGGGGGCCGCTCCCTGGCAGGTGTCTGTGGGATGACTGAGCTGGGGCCCAAGCACAGCAGACAGAGGCCAGGCCAGGCTGCTGCAATGTTCATATCTTTGCTTCCCCCCACCACCCTCTCATCTTTAGATCAGAAATCAGCCCCCACACACTTGCCTCTTGCTAGAACATCCTCCTCACCAGCTGAAGAGGAGAAACTAACTGAAATCCTGGGAGAGCCGGCTCAGAGATTTAAATAGGCCAGGCCAGACCCAATGTGGGGCCAGAATCATCTTAGCAAACATGAGAAGGTGCGGAGCAGGGACAAAGCATACTTCACTTCCCCTTTGCCCCAAAGATGCCCCTGTTACAATGAGGAACCTACAAGGGGTGGAACTTTTATTTTAAAACTAGAGGCCCGGTGCACAAAAATTT
>NW_005369062.1:1195801-1253705 GCF_000412655.1 Myotis brandtii | reverse complement strand
CGGACAGCCTCCCGCGGTGCCCCCCGCCTGGCAGGGTCACAGATCCGGGTCCCAGACCGCAGACAGCCTTGCCTGCTGCCGCCTGCCTTCAGTATGCAAATTAGCCGCCATCTTGTTGCTTCAGGGTGGGGGTCCCCACTGGGGTGCCTGGCCAGTCTGGGTGAGGGGCTGAGGGCCGTTTTCAGGCTGGCGGGCGACTGAAGCTCCAAACCTCTCCTTTTTTTCTTTTTTTTTTTATTCTGGCATTTATTTACCTTCTATGCCTGTCACTGGAGCTGAGAGCTGGCTTTCTCTCTGAGGCTCGGCTGCTGAAAGCAGGTTTCTGGCCTTTGTTTTCTGTATTCGAAACAATGTTGCGACTCCAGCTCTGAGATCCCGGCTGACTGACAGGAGGTTTCTGGGGTTTTGTTTATCTTCTATAAATGTTACAATGTTTCCAACTGAAGCTCAGAGGCCGGCAAGGCAGGCGGGGAATGTTGGAGTCCTCTGTCACTGAAGGAAGCAAGCCTCCCTGTTCGCATCAGCTGCCTGGCTGCCGGCCGCCATCTTGGCTGACAGTTAATTTGCATATCTCCCTGATTAGCCAATGGGAAGGGTAGCGGTCGTACGCTAATTACCATGTTTCTCTTTTATTAGTGTAGATAAATACGACTATGGCTGGGAATAAGCTAGCCTTCATCGTCCAGGGATTTACACAGGTTCTTTTCCTGTGTCAGTCTCTCATTTATCTGAGAATGTGATTTTCTTTAGAATTCTGCATTTAAGATGAACCCACATGGTCAGTCTGAGGGGAGCAGAGGTGGAGGAAGAATAAATGCACTGTGCATCAGCAGAGGGCATAACCAAGGGACAGCCTATTTACATAAACAAATTACATGAGGCCTAGTTTACATTTGCTTAAGATTGGGGGTGGCTTCACTAATGCACCTAGCATTCTAGTGCTACGGTTGGATAAAACCTCTAAATTATACCATTTTACTTCCTAGTGAGTTCAGGGGAAGTTGTAACAAACCAATGAACAGATTTAGAATATATTTACATACATTCTTGGTGTTCAAGGCGACATAAACATAGCTCATCGCCCACAGCAGAGGGCAACCCCGGTGGGCACTGCTCAGCCAGGCACAGGTGCGGTTCCTTGGAGGTGCTCTGGGTGCTGATTCAGGTTCTCGGCCAAGGAGCCCAAGGAAGGGGGTTTCCTGGGTGCGTCTGCCAGAAAGGCCAGCAAACATGGACTCCATTCGACTGCACCTCTCCTTTTCTGAAGAAGAGCCGGGCCTCTGGAGTGCTGGGCGTGGGGGAGGCTTCAGGGCACAGGTGGGCTGAGGGGCAGGGGGCTTGGCGTGAAGTGTTTCCCAGCCCCACTCACTGGCTGTTGGACATTATGCAGACCATTGATTTCTTCCCACCTATTTTCTTGTCCATAAAGTGGGCCTAATGACTTTTCAGAGAGGCTTTCCCTGGCTGTATTTGCCCTGGAGCCCGCTTTGTCCTCACTTGAAAAGTTTAACTTCAGATAACAGAGAACGTAAAAAGGACTACATGCTGCAGCCCATTTGCTGTGCTTAGCGTCTGGAGTGAATGGTGGCTCACCTTTGTCTCCAGGTGCAGGAGTGGGCTGGAGACCTACCCCCACCCCCATGGTTAACCCAAAGCAGGTTGCTGGGGTGTATATGGCCACGTGTTATAGCTGGACAGCAACAACGATGGGGCCACAGTTGCAGGATGATTTCCACAGATATTTATTTTAAACCATGGAGGCAACTTTGCGTTGGAAACGTACACTGGTAATGGCTACACGTACAGTTCAGTTGGAGGGAAGCGCAGTGGGAAAGTGAGCAGAGTTTAGAAACATTCCCAACATTCAGCAGCATTTGAAGTAGAACTGAATACAGACATTTTAACACTGTAGGAAATTTCTGCTCAGTCCCACTTGATCACATTCAGGAAGTCAAGGTCAAGACTGCTTGGTTTGGTTGGTGGGATCAGTGACAGAAACCACATCTGAGAAATCTGTTCTATCTTCAGGCTTTTTACATTTTCAACTGGATCCCCTGGAGAATCTCACTTCAAAAAGAAAAAAAAATATCCTAAAGTAACATGCCCGCTGCAGCCAGGCTCTGGCGTGGCCACAGACCGCTGGGCGTGCAGACAGACATGCCCGCGCCCCTGGTTATGGCTACAGTGGCCGACGGGCAGAGGTGGGGCTAGCGCCTCCCTGTTGTCCAGTTAATAACAGTCTTACTTTTCATAGATTTTCTTTCACAAAACAGTACATTGAAAAAAAGTCATTTAAAAGCAAGGCAAATGGCGTAAAACACAAATATGTATGAGAGTACAATGGTTACCAATGACACAGTATTTTGGTCCATACTTCATATTGGTGTATGCTACTGACATAAGGTTGTCACCCATTTAAACGGGGAAAAAGTGTATGTAAGTGAAAAACTTTTTTCAAACCATTTCCCTTTCTGTGTTATAGTTCTCCCTCTCGTGCTTCCCAGAGAACCAAGGGGGTAAAGGGGAGGAGGAAAGAAGCATGAATATCAGGGTCAGATTCTAAATTTAACCTTTTAAACCAACCTGTAGTCCCTGACACTTTCTCTTCCAAGAAAGTCAGATACACTTTTGACTCATAAACGTGAACATTTTAAGGCAGAACAGAAGACAGAGATGTTGCGATAGGCTCCCATTTATCTGAGTTAAGTCAGCCGCGTGTGGGTCAGCCACTGATAATAGTCTAGGTCAGTTCAATAATAAATAACATTCATGGAATCACAGGATCTCGGGACTGGAAGGGTTCCTAAAAGCAATCATCGAATTCAACCCATATTCTAGGTAATCTCCTTCCCACATCACTGACAAGGGGCCATACAGTTTCCATTCCCTGGCATGGGAAACTCAAAGGAGGGATCCCATTCCAGTTTTGGACAGATCTAATGTTTAGATATTCCTTTGGTGTGTCAGGCCTGAATATGCTTCTCAATGGGAAGGACAATGTTTAAAGACAAAGTCAAACCCCCTCAATCAGTAGTATATAACACGTGGTTGTAAAGTTAAGTTAACGTTTAAATATGAACATGGATGTTCTGGAACTAAGTTATGGACATAGGATACTTGGGTACTGAAGGACAAAGGCAAATGCATGGCACAGCAGGAATTAGAAAGTGCCAAGCCCCACGGTGAGAGGCTGGGCGTGCCCCTGCCTGGGCAGAGCCCCTTTCACTGTCACTGACTTGAGAAAAAAGTTCCCTTCCGCTTGGAGAGTGCCATGCGATGAGGGTTCATCACATTTACCACACTGCACTGAAACGACCCTGCTCCTGAACCCAAAGGCTCGGCTCTGCGTATTAGTGTGATGCCCGCTGTCTAGAACAATCTCCTCCTGCTCAGGTCAAGGTTGTTCCTTTTTCAAAGGGGAGAAGCTAGCTCAGCCCACTTATGTACCAGTCATCGTGCAATTAGTATGTAGATTCCTCCAGGCCACGTCCATGCATGTGTGGTCTCCAGCTCTATCCACCTCAATGTCTCCAGTGAGGGGCTGTGTACCCACAAAGTTCAGAAATTAGTTACCATGGGTCATTTTAAGATAACAATTCTAGGCATTTCCAAAGAAAAAGAAACTCTGATCCTAGCCTGGACTGCAGGAAAACCTTGACTCTAAAACTGATGAGCCTCTAAGTAAACAAACGCCTCAAGGCCAAGTATGTGCTGCCTCCCTCTCTGCAGTCATAAGCATCTGCGTCTCAACGTGAGGGGAGCTCAGGCTCCAGGACTGCAGCCCAGAACTTGATATTCTCTGGCAACTGCAAACCACCTGTAGCCCGATGCAGCAGGCTGATGCCAGATCACGGGCCTTTGTTTATGCTGTTTCTGCAGCCTGGAAAGTCATTTCCTTACTCTACTCACCCTTTAGCTCGCTCTCAGATCAGCAAAGACCTTTCCTCAGCAAAGTCCCTCTGGCCCCACCCACACTGTACTGAAATGACCCATCTTCACAGCTGTGTGGCCTCTGCCCTGGCCTGGAAATGGACGTTGTCATCCCAGGCCTAGTTCAAAGCCTGGCATAGAGTGAGCACTCAGCAAATGGTTGGCCGAAATGGACTGGAATCTCAAGGATTACCCAGATAATCGAGTGTTAAAAAGGAACTTAATTTCTGTGTTTTGCAGTCAAATTGCTAGATATCCATGCTTTCACATTAGGAAAAATTTAACTTAGCATTATTTAACTTAGCAAAATGCTTCCTTTCACTTTAAAATGTAAATCTTAGTGAACAAGGTCTTTACAGACAATAAATTATATGAAAAGGCAAAACCAAGAGTGTCATTTAATGAATATTTATATTCAGTAACTTTGATACATAGTTTAGAGCTATCTCTTTGCTTAAAAGTCAAAATTCAGGCTTTAAAAATACATTGTTAAGCAAAAATAAATTATGCTTTAGAAAAATTAATCTCAAAACATGCAAAGGTAATGTTCCATAGGAAGGGCAAATGCTATAGGCCCAGCAACTCACTCAAGGCCAACCTGTTATGAGCCTTCAGACAAATGGGGTAGAGGTGCACTGACAATGCCCCTGGATTTCCACTTAAGTATTGCCACTGCGTGGTCTGTGGGGAAAAGTGCAGGAAAGAGTTTATACTGATGAAGACTTGCAATAATTGCCTTACTACACGGTAGCCACCCACTCATAACCACAGGGCTGGGCTGAAGAAGTGTCAAATTTGCTTCTGATAAGGAACAAACCTGGCTCCTGAGGCGCCGTCTCAAGGCACTGACGTCACTTCCCTCGCCCGTGCCATTACCGGGTAATGTTCAAAAACAATTGTTCCTTGAAAACCCTTCTTTTAGATTCTCTTGTTTACACCTCAGCTAGTCTAACTGCCTGGTGGAACTAGTGTTTTGTGCATGGAACATTCTAGATATCTGAAGATCCCTTCCAGTTTCATGATTTTATGATTCTTTGAATAATTCAAACAAATATATCATGGTTGACTGACCTCATAGAAAAGACACACAAACTTCAAGGTCTTAATGTAAAACCACCTTTGCTACTGTGGAGACATACACAGGCAGTTAAAGGTTCCAGTAACATCATTTCTTTGGAGAAACCGAGAGCACGTGATTGGTTTTATCCTCCCAAAGAAAGAACTATGTGCAGTTCTGCCACTTTCCCAACATAGCCATGCGAGGCATTACTTGCCAGAGCTGCTGTGTGTTGAAGTAATACAGCAAAATTTATGTAAAGTGCAAATCCAATAGGGTAAAGCAAGAACTATGACAATTCACCTAGACAGGAGGAAAGACAAGTGCAGGTGCCAGCTTCCGCCCTTGTGAATGAAGCCTCCATTTCCATAAAATGTTTGGAAGATACCCAACACCAGCACACAGATCTGAGTTACAAAAACAGTGGAGATTCAACATAATTCACAGTATTACAAACATACAAATGCAAGCACCCATTCACTTGAGGAGAAAGAAAAGGGCAGAGCAGTGGATACCTTGACATAGCTGTGGTTTGTGATTGCAACTCTCCTCACCAATGAAGTGTCAAGTGGTTTCAGTCTCCGAGTGGCTCTGTGGGCTGGGGGACAGCCATGCTGGGAGGGAGATGGCTACAGTGAAGTGCAGGGTCACAGACAGAGCCACCGTGGTGCACATGTGATCCCACAGGGACAATCACCTTCCCAAATGGGGTGTGAGCTCATCCAGACCTGACTCAGATCCATGCCAGGCACGCAGGGTGCCTGATCTACTGCCTTTCTAACACTGTGTCTTCCTCTCTGCATGTTCCAAAAGCTGGAAAACAGAGTGATCCATCCCTATTATTCATTTCCAACATAGTTCTCTATTATGTACAATTTAGTAATGGCTGCAGGTTCTAGTAATAAATTGCAAAATAGATACCTGAATATTTTTAATTTAATTCCCTTTTTAAAGCTCTCACAGAGCAATCATGCAGTACAGACTCTGATTGACTTTAACAGCTTGATGGCAAGCAAGGGTAATGTGGAAGGGGCCAGTGAAGGGACAACTGGTAATCACTTCTGTGCACACACACGTGTGCATCTGAGCCTAGAGTATGGTCACGCGGGCTGGTCTGATGTCTCAGGTGATGGCTGTTGTGTCCCGTGGCTGATGGGGGAGCACCAACGCTGCAGCCATCATCTCTAGGAAACTCCTTCCCCAGGAAGCACGCTAGGTCAGTATTAGGGGTGGTACCCAAGTATGGTTGGTAGTAGTTCTTTTGGTTAGAAAGAAAAGTTATTAATGACCATGAGGGAAAAATTTGCTTTCCAGTAAAAGAGAAAAAAAATCGGGAGGATTTAAAATACTACCACTAAAAACTTGTCAAATCAGAAGTGAACAAGAGACTGTGGAGGTAGGACTTGGAGAGAATGGGCAAGTAATTGGTCTGTTTACCTGCAAAGTTTTATTTAACCTGGTAGTAATCCCCAAGAGACTTAGTGATCCCACAAAACCCCCCAACAGGTGAGGGTTGATTGAGGTGATACCATGTAACATGCTTAGAATGGGGCAGGCACATAGCGCATGCTTGCCCACTCATTTAAATTCTATTTTTATAGGTGAAAATAAGGTTTTTAAAAAAGGACTTAAATATCATGAGTCACTAAAACACAGAATATTTCACTTTTATCAAATTTGATTGGATTCCCTTAAAATCAGAGTTCTTCAGACTGATTTTCTAAAGCCCCTTTTTACATTTCCAACAGGAAGACATCATGAGCTGTAAGATTCAGTACCTTTTATGTCTCAGATCACACAGTTTTAGTATAAGTGTGCAAAGTGTTCTAGTTTTTAAAGGGGGAGAAAACACAGATGGTGAGGAATAGAACAGGATTCAACCTCACATAATGAACATGGTCAAGTTCAGAGGTGACATCACATACAAAAACATAGCTTAAAGACACTTTTTTTTTTAAGGACATAGGATTTTGTTTGTTTTTAATAAAAGTGAGGGAAAGCTGTGTCAATAAAACTAAAACATAAAACTTGAAAGGCTCAGAAGGCTCCAATTGAATTAGAAACGATCCAGGCACTGATACTTGAAGCTCTGAGTTATAATCATCTACTCCCATGATGACAATGGCTGGGAACAGCTTTCTCATGGCATTTTTTAATATGGGAAAGAAAGAGAAAAACGGAGGCAGAAACACCAGGTTATTTCTACTCAATATAAGAACATGAATAAGTTAGACATTACACATCGTTCTTCAAGTGATTCAAGAAGTCAGTAGGTAAATCCACATGAATGGTTTTCCAAATCTCTCACTTGAAGAGGATTTCTAGGAAAGCAGAAACACTGTTTATAAGCAGTGTAAATACATACACTCTGGTGAAAAGCAGAAGAAGGTGAGAGTAGATACATAGAGAAGAAAAAGATGCTGACCCGGTGATCTGTGCCCACGTGAAGAAAACATGGAAACTGCTTTAAAATGACCAAAAATACCCTGAACAGACATTTCCCTCATTTCTCCGACACACAAAACAACAACTAAAATGAAGTGTTGAAAATTTAAAAATTAAACACCCCACACAGAGTTTACAGTATACTCAAACAATGCAGCAAGCCAGATTGTACAAACCATTTGTTAAAAAAATATCTTCTTTTATATTGTATGAACAAGTTGAAAGAGTCCCCTCCAAGTGTTCATTCACTGGCTCACCACTTGTGCGCAGATAATATGCAAACTCAGCTAGTTTCTTTAGTTTCTCTCTTTTCACACGTCTGCTTTACTGCTCCAGTAACGATTTGGATTAGAACAATCATTCTTGAGTAAATACTATCTTTCAGATGCCTGGGTGTGTCATCAAGATACTACTGGGGTCATATCCCACAACTGTAAAAAGAAAAAGAAGATATACAATGAACTAGAATTAAATTGTGTTGATGATAACCAATCCTTATAACTAAATTCAAGTAAATTTTTAAATTTAAGAAGCCATAATTATACTAAGATGATTCTGAAATCTTTAAAATAGTATTTTCCATCAAAAAGTACTATAACATAAACCTCAAAAACATGACCTTGGCAGCTGGAAGTTTTCATCCAGCTAATGGAGACTAAAAGCAGATTAGAGTCATTTAAGGAGGAAGGGAACTAAGCTATATTAGGCAGCAAATGGGTGCCAGGCATGTGCTGTGTCCCTTCAATATCTTATCTCATTTAATCTTCCAAACAGTTCAAAGGGTCTCATTTTAAAAAATAAAGGCTCTGAGACTCCAGAGTTTATTTTAAACTTGCTTAAAGTTTCAGAGGCCTGGCAGCTTCCAAAAGGGGTTATTTCAACCGCCTTATCCTGCTGCCTCTAAGAATGGACCACGATGGGCCTGGGAAGCAGAGCTCAGTGCGCTGGGCAAGCCTGTGCTACATGCCTGTGTGTTTCTCAGAAAATGAGGTAGGCGTGGCCCCTTCTGTCCAGAGCCTCTGCTGTGGTCCTCAGAGAGAACCTGGAGGGATGCTTGTGGATTAACCGATCTCATGGGGAAAGGTCTTGTTTATTACTTGTTGGCTTATCCAGTTCTACCATTCATCCAAAGCTCATCTCAAATCCCTCCTCCTTCACAGAGCCACTTTCAGCAGCACCACCTCCCTCTACGGAACGAACTCTTAAAGTAATTCTTGTCTGTATTGCTCTTCTGGCCACTGCATATGTGACCTATTATTAAGTGTCTTTTTAAGAGTATGTCTCCAACTGACCAGCTGTTCCTTACAGGCAAGAGCATGTCTGACCTTGGTGTGTACACCCTGTGCCTGGCATGGGCCTTGTATGTAAAAATGCTCACTGCCAAGGGAGCCCTCTGAGCAGGTTTCGCATAGCCGTGGTGCTCCTGTATATTCACGTAGGGCCAGACATGGAAAGCTCCTACCATGAGAGAGCATCCTACCTTAATAACCTTGTCAGTTCCCGAAGTCAGTAGCCATCCCCGGGTTGCATCAAAATGCACATGCACAATGTTGTGTTTACTGTCGTGGAAAGTGGCCGTGGGCGCTCGTCTGGAGGAAGCAAAGAACGTTTCCAAGAGTGAAAAGTCATGACATAGGAATGAAGGATATCTAGAGTGACATTAAACTCTAATTTTTTAGCCAAATGGCTAAACGGCTTCACTGTTAGAAATGTTGCTCAGATTTAGCTTTATTCCCTGGTGACCTGGTAAAAAATTTTTTTTTTAAGTAAAGGATTCTGATATTCTCTAAAATGGGAAAGAGATTCAAAAGTCCCTTTTAGATTACTTGTCACTCTAATAGAGCTTATGAAAATCTCTGTGTTTTTGATAAATTAAAAAAGAAAACAAAATACCTCAGTGCTTTGGCTAAGTTTGATTTCAGGACTTGCTGGTAAAATAGTCTACCAAACACTGTTTTGCAGTTTTTTAATCTGTGCATATTTTTTAGTAAGAAGGTCTGTCAGCTGCCAGGCACTCTGAAGGCACGAGAAGAGGCAGAGCAGTGATGTGGGAAAGGCGACAGGAACATGGGAAAGGAGAGCTTTTCTCCAATATTCCAGTGGGCTTTCTGAAGATGTTTGTTTTCTATTTTTAATCTATAACTGAATCTAAATAGATCTTCAGCATAATAAAAATGGTTACTGTAAAATATTTAGAATTAAAGATTTAGGTTTAATTTGCAGACCCTTAGATCCTCCAGATCTGTGTCTTTATCTATAAAATGAAGAATTAGCTAGAGTATCTCTTAAGATCACATGCAGCTCTCTAATTTAATGAGAAGAACTCATATTCATTTCATCATGTATGATGAGTGGAAAATAATCAGTGGACAGAAATACTTCTGGAAGGGCATTTTAATTTATATATGATATGGATAAATAATATTGAAAAACACATAAGTTAGGATTATTTGTAAAAGAATACTTTATTAATTTGCCATGAATTCCCTTTAAATGCTAATTTACTCTGGTGAATTTTAAATGCTTATATTTACATGCATCTTTTAAGACACCCATCTAGTACTTACATGATTTTACTATATACAAGGCCCTAGAAGTATGTGGGGGTAGGAGCATTAGGCAGCCCTTTTCCTATGAAATTCTGCTGTAATTCACTAAACGGAAAACTTGTTGCAGGGCATTCTGTTTTCTTTTGGGGCAGTTTTTAATTAGCCAACACTAAAGAGACAGCATAGATTTGTCCCACCTACTAAGCACTGACACAGCAACCTAAGGTCCTGGTTTTCTGGACAAGACTGACCAGCAAGACTTAGTAGTTGGGCAACTGGTAGCATTTGTTTCTTAGGTAAAGTGGCTTAGCTCTTCTTGGAAAACGAAACCTCTAGAGCAGTGGTTCTCAACCTTCCTAATGCCGCGACCCTTTAATACAGTTCCTCATGTTGTGGTGACCCCCAACCATAAAATTCTTTTCGTTGCTACTTCATAACTGTAATTTTGCTACTGTTATGAATCGTAATGTAAATATCTGATATGCAGGATGTATTTTCATTGTTACAAATGGAACATAATTAAAGCATAGTGATTAATCACAAAAACAATATGTAATTATATATGTTTTCCGATGGTCTTAGGTGACCCCTGTGAAAGGGTCGTTTGACCCCCAAAGGGGCTGCGACCCACAGGTTGAGAACTGCTGCTCTAGAGCAAGCATGTCAAACTCAAAGGCTAACACGGGCCAAATAAACAAGGGTTAAGTTTATGTGGGCCCCAAAAAACCAAAAGCTTCAATTTTCATAGAAACGTAGGTTTATTTCAATAGACATGCTGAATACAAAGGGCTGAAATAAATGAGGAATCATTAACATAAAATAGAACATTTTAATAAAAATTCGTATTTTTTCTTGAACATTAACTTACCAGACACTGAATAACTGCACAAATTAATAAGCGTAATACAAATAAACCTATTTTTCATGTTCTCCGAAAGCGAAATATTTCCTGTTGTGCACGCCAAACCAGTCAGTACAAGACTAATGACGTGGCAATTAGCTACTAAAATATTCGCTGCTAGTATTAGTGGAGAGAGATGGTGTGCCTGCGAGTAAGGGAAATGAATGCAATGCGATTATAGTAATCAGTCATTAGCAAACGTAGTTCATTATTAATAATTATGTATAATAGGACATTGTAAAAATTAAGTTACGAAATTTTTATTAAAACGTTTCTTATGTACCAGTATATTGGCTGGGCTGCAAAAATATTCATTGTGGGCCGGATGCAGCCAGTAGGCTGCGAGTTTGACACGCTTGCTCTAGAGCCTAGGGCTGATTTGGCTCCTGTAGAAGATACCAGCGTGGGCTAGAAAGTGAACCCTGGACTCCGAACTCCTGAGCACTTCTCAAGGAAATGAGTATACAGAAGGCTCTGCTGGAAGAACACCTATTTGCAATGCACATACCCCTGGGGTTGAGAAGAGCACAGGGATGCATTCTTTGTGAGTACTCTTCTCTCCCAAGTCACAAGAGAACACAATCTCTTGGTGGAAAGGTGGGCTTTGCCCACTTGCCAGGATCTGCACTCTAAACCAGCAGGAGCTAGGGCATCAGTAGTCACAACTGTGTGCTGGGTGCAGCTCAGTTCACATTCTCTCCTTAACCTTGACAATTTTGCAGGCTGCTGGAACTTACTCTTCATCTGTGATGGCCTCGTGGCAGCTGTCACAGACCCTCACTTCAAACTCGAAGCCCATCAGGGGGATGGAGGAACGTTTGGAGCTGCACTTGCCGCAGACAGCCTTCCCGCACTTGCGGCAGTGGTGCTGCAGAGAGAGAACGGAGACTTGTTAGGGCAGCCGTACCTCAGCATCTCGGGGTATCTCAACAGTGATCAACAGCATTTAGCTGAGGATGCTAAACAAGGTTGCCCCCAAAACTGAAAGGAACACACCAGTTGTGTTTATTCAGAATGAGGACTGCTGGGAAACACATCTGACTGCCACCTCCCTTCTGCTCCTTACCCCATTTTTGGTCCTCTCTGGTTATCATCACTATGATCTCTAGAGGAACCACCCAGCAGTCAGGTTATCTTAAAGCTGAGTGTAATGAGGAAGTGCCATCTCCGAGATTATGCTGCCTCATGAAGGAGAATAGGAATGAACCCTGATTCAATCCATTGTCTATACCAGTGATGGTGAACCTTTTGAGCTCGACGTGTCAGCATTTTGAAAAACCCTAACTTAACTCTGGTGCCGTGTCACATATAGAAATTTTTTGATATTTGCAACCATAGTAAAACAAAGATTTATATTTTTGATATTTATTTTATATATTTAAATGCCATTTAACAAAGAAAAATCAACCAAAGAAATGAGTTTGCGTGTCACCTCTGACACGCGTGTCATAGGTTCGCCATCACTGGTCTATACTCTAGTCACGCCCAATCTAGGTGAGCAATGAAATCAACTTTTGGTGTCTTAGGGATGACCAAACCCAAGCATGGAATCAGACTGAAATGTTGTATTATAAGTAGACTCAAATAACTAAAACTAAGACATAAGAAGGACCAGTGAAATTATTAAGAATAAATAAATACCACTTCTATAATTGCATGGTTTGGTACCAATATGAGCTAAAGCATCATCCCTCTAACTTTAAGGTATATTTCAATAGATGCCAGTAGAATTCTAAAGTCATATACCTTAACTACTTACTGGGGACAGATCTCTATAAAACTGAATCCAGTAGGAATGAGCTATAGCAGATAAAGGGAACAAATTAATGTGCACTCACAAAGAGACTCCATGATAATAATTTACCCCTATTTCTTCCAAGATCACAAGGTAAAGTTATTTACACATGATTACATTTTTTTAAAAATATATTTTATTGATTTTTTTACAGAGAGGAAGGGAGAGGGATAGAGAGTTGGAAACATCAATGAGAGAGAAACATCGATCAGCTGCCTCCTGCACACTCCCTACTGGGGATGTGCCCACAACCAAGGTACATGCCCTTGACTGGAATCGAACCTGGGACCCTTGAGTCTACAGGCCGACGCTCTATCCACTGAGCCAAACCGGTTAGGGCACACGATTAGATATTGATGAAGCAGCCACATCACTCACCTGTCTTAGGCCAATTTTCCTACTGTCCCACATTTGCTTGAAGTTCCAGAAGAAAGGCTGATCACACTTTTGGCAGGAATCACTGTCTAACCATTCAGGGGTCTTGTCAAATAAAACACAAAGCAGGTCACAGTGAGAAACAGTGACCTAAGGTTACTTGATGTAACTTACATTGATGAAACAGAATCAGGATATGCTTATAAGAAACAGAAGCACACTTTCTCAATCATTTAAAAAATATTTATAAATGTCTATTAGGTGTCAGGCCCTGGGATGTAGTGATGAATAAAAAGAATCTCATGGAGAATCATCATGGTAGGCTAAACATGAAAATATTATTAATCATAATTATTTAAGTAAGTATCAGTGCAAAGGCCTGAAAAGAAGCACAGAGTGCTGAGTGCTATGACCTAGGCGGAGTTCAGGGGTGTTCAGGGGGAGCTGGGGCTTTATCAGCAGTCTTGAGAGCCACCTTGAGGATTCAGGACTGTAGCTCATTCTCTGACCGTATGTAATTATATCTGCTTTGTGTACAATTATGTAATTGCACATTACACGTACACACAGCTTTCTGTGTTGGAGGGACAGAACCTGACCACGGTAGCTCCTCAGAGATGCAACTTGTCCCTGTCCACTCGTGGCACAGCCCAGCAGGGTTTGAAACTCTGCTCCTTGCCTCATGTGTCACACAATAGCCCGACTTCGTTCACTATTTCCCAGCCCCATCACAAATACTCTAAACTATGTCAAACAGGTTCAAAAGTTGTGTGAAGTTTAAAGCTATTCTCCAGCAAATCTTCATAGATTAGGCTTATAGTGACTCTACATTTGCTTCTACAGTTCCATGTTCATCTCTGTAAATTCATCACCTGGCAGAGGCACTGATCTCTTTCCACGTGTCACCAAACCCAAGGAACCTTGAAAAATAAACCCAATCCCAGGGTTTTCCAAAAGTGAATTCCAGGGAACTCCCATTTGACTCAATGTAAAAGAGGCCTGAGATCAAACAAGTTTGTGAAACAAGTAAACAATAGCCTGTTTCCTCTCTGAGATTCATAATAGACAGCAGTGTAATAAAGGCCTGGGAAGGCCTTTTTCTTTTTGAAACTGCTCTTTTTTAAAAATATATTTTTATTGATTTCAGAGAGGAAGGAAGAGGAAGAGAGAGATAGAAACATCAATGATGAGACAGAATCATTGACTGGCCACTGCCTGCACGCCCCACACTGGGGATTAAGCTCACAACCCAGGCATGTGCCCCTGACCGGGATCAAACCTAGAACCTTTCAGTCCACAGGCTGATGATCTATCCACTGAGCCAAACTGGTTAGGGTGAAGGCCTTTTTCTATTGCTGTAATCCTTTTCTAAGGAATACCTATTAAGGAACAGTTTTAGGGATTTAGCATATTCTCCTACCTTCAAACAGAAATAAACCTAAAGCTATACATGTTCTCAAAAGAAAAGTAAAAGGGTGACATTTTAAGAGCTCTAATTCCCTTTTTTTTAAAAGAATAGTTTATTGCTTTTAGAGAGAGGAAGGGGAGGGAGAGAGAGAAACACTGATGTAAGAGCCAAACATCCCCACTCCCCACCGGGGATCAAGTCCAAAACCCAGGCATGTGCTCTGACCAGGAATCAATCGAACAAGCAACTTCCCGGTGCACAGGATGACAGCCAACCAACTGAGCCAAAACCGAAGAAAGTAAGCCTTAAGTCGCTTCGTAATTTTCATGTCTTAGTCAATTTAAAGCCAGATTTAAGACAATAATACAAAGGTTTTAGCTAAAGACATTTTACACCTAAAAGCCATACCTATGTTGTGATTTTTTAGAACAGTTCTGATGCAGGAAGATTTACAGAAAACTTTAACATACACACATCACTGCATCTTTTACAAGGAAGCATGCAAGGTTTAGGACGCATATCAAATGCATCACAGTGGTGTCTATGAATGAGGAGGGAGTTGGGAGTAAGTATCGGGTAAGGGAAAAAAATTAAATCACCATGTGATGTGTAGTATAATTCAATCTCATTTTTTGTTAAAAAAACCTTCCATATGTGTATATGTAGAGAAAAGTGTAAGGAAGAATACTTGCCTGTTAAGTGTGATATTTCTGGGTGTATATTTCAGGGGATATATCATGAGTAACTACATTCTATTTGTTAGTGAGCACTCTGTAATTTTCTACGAAGTGTACTTTATTACATACACTTTGAAAAAATGATAAAATGTTAAAAAAAATGGATGTTATTAACCTAAGGGATATCAACCCAATGCGATCAGCCACTTGATGTCTTCACCGTCTGCCCCACCCCCCAGCTAGCCTTTCGTTTCTGCTGGCTTCCCCTGCGCATGCGCACCAATGCTCCATGTGCCATGGCTCATGTTCATCTGGTCTTTATTCTTGCTGTTTCTTGTCCTGGGCAGAGCACGTTCAGACCCCATCAATCTTTTAGAACTATGTCCTTCCACACACCCTTCTCTGAGACTATCAGATGACAATAGTAACATTTCTTCCTAAATATCCAGAACTAATGCCCTATCTTACATCTACTGCAATTAATTCATTTGTACCATTTCATAGTTTCCTTAAGTTTTCTCTCACATGTCTTTTCTTCTAGAAAGCCTGCCAGCGCTGCAGGGCAGGGACTGCCTCATCACAGTCTCAGACCTCCCCAGGTGAGCACTGCACAGCACTTGCCATACAAGGAAGGTGCTCCACAGATACATCTCGGGATTTCTGTTTATATGACACTTGCAAAAAAAATGGATGGAACCATCTCTACTGCTCATTTAGAGTTCTGAATCACTCAGTAAGATTTAAAATAGTCAACAAGTACCGAGTGCTCATATATCTGGATGTCAAAAGGCATAATTTTAAGCAAGATGGCTCTAAGGACTGCCCACCAGCCACCTGGTTTCATTATCCTCCTTTGGGCCTTTGCCCATCATGGGTAGAGCCTGCCTGCTGTTCAGAATGAGTTGCCCCTCACAACAAGATGTGCCTTGATGGTATTGGGATTCTTTTGAGCTAAAGGCACCTGAGACCCTGCAAGGTCAACATAAACTTTTATCTGTCCCTTAAAGAATATCTATAGGGCAGGGCAAACGTCTAATTACTGAACATGCTCTTCTTACTGTCCTACAATGATCTTCCTTCCTTCTGAAACCCCAAGGTGATTCCTAGCTTAGAATATGATTATTACGTCATTTTCCCTCTCTGTCTTTGAATCTCTCATGTATGTAAGTTCTCTGACTCTCTCACATATGTGGAGTTCCCATACATATGTATGTGTTATATTCGGTTATTTTATCTTGTTAATCCGTTCCATGTCTATTTGAAACTTAGACCAGCTGAAAGACCGTGAGGGTAGAGAAACGCTTCTCCCTCACACAGTGCACTGAGGGGAAGGAGCCCACTGGTCCTCTCCTCCCAGGTCAGGCCAGTCAGGCCAGGGAAGAGGCCGGGCAGACTGGCTGTGATTGTGCCTCACCTGCAGCAGCTCCCATGTAGAACCACGCTCCAATGGACAGCCTGGCAGCATGGCTAGCACACAAGGCATTGATTTCCATGCCTTTATACTGATGGGGCCAAAGGGTACTTTGAAAAGCAATATTCTATAATTCCCTACTTCCTAACAATAATGACCATTTTAATTAGTTACTAATGGAACTCCTGTGGATTTATGGTTTCAGCAAATCAAGTTTTAATCTTCTGAAACATTTAATTACTGACATTTGAAAGGCATTAGATTGTGGGTAACATTCTCTTGAAATGAGATTGGATGAGGGCAGGGAAGGAAGTTGGGAAATTGCTTTTGTCTTTTTTTAAAGTGTTGCTTTTCTGAAACTGGAAAAGCATACAATGCCAATGGGAAAGTTTACCCACCATCATTCTAGGGAAAGGAGAATATATAGTTACCTTCAATGTACTTGTCAAAGGGGATATTCAGTAAACATATCACTTGTTAAGACACTCAAAGGTGAAAAAGAAAGGTAAAACTTAGTAATATATGCTGAAACTGTCAAAGTATATATTTATATCTGGAGAACTATTTAGGAGATGACTCATAAAGAAGCATAAAATAATAATTTTGAATATTTCTATTAATAATTAAAGAATGTTACCTCATCAAATACCATTTCTCACACACGAGTGATCATTTCTATCAATACATAAAATACATGAGTTTTCTGTTTTCATAGGGCACTTTATACCCAAGGACTAATCACCTGAAAAGAGAAGGTTCCTTTTTCTCACCTGAAATTTTGTTGTGAATGTTGCAACAAATTTAAAGTCTACACAGCTTACTCTCGGTCTAAATTCTTATGAAATCTCCATCACTTAAATGTTAAATGCCAATTTGTGAGAGGCAAAAAAACAGAAACTCCTATTCTACCAAAATGTTTTTCCTCTAACATATCATGTCTTATTTCAAGGCTTAATTGTAAAAGAAATAAGAAATGAGCAGGAGGGCCAGCTGAGTTGTTTTTCAGCATAGCCAAGAATGGCAGAGCCCAGACCAGCAGCTGTGCACCTACCTCCTGCCTCTCCACGTCCATGTTCCAGATGACTATGCCACCATCACTGCCACATGAGATGAGCTGCCGCGTGTGCTGTGCATAGGAGAGGGCCTGGATTTTGTCACTGTGAAAGAAAACAAGAGGTAGCCTCAATGCAGGAGAGCAAGTGAAAGCCCAGAGGGAAGGAAGCTCAGCAGTCAGGGAATGAGCACACTCACTGCTAAGCCCCAAGTGCAGACCTTAGAAACGGGCTGGAAGTGTCAATATGCCAACTGTGGAAGGGCACTCAAGGTTAAAAGTCAGAATGCTTATTTAAGATCCTGAGGCCAGCCAATCTTTGTTACATGGAAGGAGAAAAACTGATTGTTAAATTGGCTGTAACATATTACTGGTTCTTTCCCTAAATGATTAAATAAACAATTATGTGCACGTGTTCATGTTATACTTGTTCAAGAGTCATGATTTCCTTTCTAAAAAGGTATCTTTTATATAACCAAAATATATAAGGAACTCATACAACTTAACAAAAGGAAGACAAACAATCCAATTAAAAATGGGCAAAGGACCTAAATAGACACTCCTCCAAAGTGGACGTACAGCTGGCCAAGAGACATATGAAAAAATGCTCAAAGTCACTAATCATCCAAGAGATGCAAATTAAAACCACAATGAGGTATCATCTCACACCTGTCAGAATGGCTACCATCAACAAATCAACAAACAACAACTGCTGGTGAGTCTATGGAGTAAAGGGAACCCTAGCACACTGATGGTGGAAATGTAGACTGGTGCAGCCACTATGGAAAACAGTATGGCATTTCCACAAAAAATTAAATATGGAATTGCCATTTGACCTAGTGATCCCACTTCTAGGAATATAGCCTAAGAAATCTGAAACACAAATCAGAAAGAATGTATGCACCCCAATGTTCACAGCAGCACAATTTATAATAGCTAAGATCTAGAAACAGCCCAAGTGCCCATCAGTAGATGAGTGGATAAAAAAGCTATGGTACATTTACACCAGGGAATACTATGCAGTTGTAATAAAATAAAAAAAGAAAAGGATCTCTTACCCTTTGAGACAGCATGGAGGGACCTGGAGAGTATTATGCTAAATGAAATAAGCCAGTCAGGGAAATACAAGTATCACATGATCTCACTCATATGTGGAACCTAATGAACAAAATAAACTAATGAACAAAATATATTCAGAGACATAGAAGCATAGAACAGACTGCAGAATCTCAGAGGGAAGGCGGGGGAAGGTGGATGGGTGGGAAGTGATCAACGAAAAAACTTGTATGCATATATGCATAACCCATGGACACACACAATAGGGTGGTGAACACCTGGGGTAAGGGGCCGGCTAGAAGGGGTCAATGGGGGTAAAGAGGGACATATGTAATGTTTTCAACAATAAAGATTTAATTTTAAAAAAGGTATCTTTTAAGAGTTTTGGAGGTTATCGATACAGATTTAACCCGACAGAGCCAGATGAACCGTGTTGTCTGGGGTGAGCAGCACGCCACGGGTGGCTTTCACAGGTAAGTCATTTCTTGGCTCTCAGAGTGAATCCTCAGCAGCATTAGACTCAAGCTACACTGACTCTATTTCTCTAGTTTTTATTCCCTCTTTACTGACTTGTGTTTATTTTTCTTTCTAGTCCATGCATGGTTGATAAATCATTCCCTCTTGGTGGCAGCCATGATGGAGAATTCAGTTTTATGGTCTGACAAGCTGATGATAACTAACAAAAAATCCTAGAGATATAATTTCTGTTGGGTGGGAGAGAGCAGGGAATCTGAGTTCTTGGTCATTTTTGTTTGAATACTGTTCTATCTTGAGTTCAAATCAATTAAGAATTCTGTGCCCCCTGGGAAGAAGAGCAGCACTTTGAAATATGGACTGGTGATGTTTTGTGTTTACTTTTGACCCACGGCTGAAGCTGTAGAACTGAAGCTATTAAGCTCTATGTGTTTGTGCCTACAATTCAGAAAAACCTGTATCTTTTTAGTCTCTCTATATAAAAGCCTAAGTGACCATCTGACCGTCCAGTAGCTATGATGTGCAATGACCACCAGGGGGCAGATGCTCAATGCACAGGCATGGAAACATGGAACAGATTGATGAATCTCAGAGGGAAGAGATTAACCAAAGATCTTATATGCATACTAGAGGCCTGGTGCACAGATTCGTGCACTGGTGAGATCCCTTGGCCTGGCCTGTGGGGATCGGGCCAAAACCAGCTCTCCAACATCCCCTGAGGGGTCCCGGATTGCGAGAGGGCGCAGGCCAGGCCGAGGGATCCCACCGATGCACAAATCTGTGCACCAGGCCTCTAGCTAATATATATTCTTATTGATTTCAAAGAGGAAGGAGGAGGAAGAGAGAGATAGAAACATCAATGATGACAGAGAATCATTGATCAGCTGCCTTCTACACGCCCCCTACTGGGGATCGAGCCCACAGCCTGGGCATGTGCCCTGACTGGGAATTGAACCCTGACCTCTGGTTCATAGGTCGAAGTTCAACGGCAAGGCTTTTATCTTTTGTAGTATATGGAACATTTTCCTATTTCCAGAGTGTATCAATAAATTAGATTATAGCACATTTTAAATTATAAAACATGTTCTGTTTGGTTAATAAAGATTGCAAGTACTTACAAACGGAATATTCCTAAATTTCACAGAAAATAAGAAAATTGAACCCCTACAACTTTAAATTTACTAGACATAAAAATAATTTTATAGAAAATGTTATTTAACTCAATAAAAATTTTAGAATTTAAGTTCACAAAATTAAGGTGACTCTTTGGCAAATGAGATTAGTATGATAAGTTTTAAGCACAGCTGTCTTTCTCTGATTTATCAGTGTTAAGTATAATGTAACTGTACATTTTATTTTATTTGAGTTGATTTCTCCTAAATTTATATAGGATAATGGGCCAAATAAGCTAATATTATGCTTGTATGTTTAAGATTATAAAAAATATACATTTGTGTTCAATTAAATGGAATACTTTTTCTGACAAACTTTTTATATAAATAGCAATTATATTTTATAGCATATCAACTTAGAGATAATTCCAAGATCTTTAAGTAACTTAAAAAAGACTAATAACTTGAGCTAACCATTTGATAATCATTGGACACCAACCTAGCTATATAATTTCCAAGTTAGAATACTGAAACTTTGATTACAAAGCATATTAAGTTTATATGTATTTGTTTCTTATTTTTCTACAGACTGGCTATGTGCTTCATGTCAATGAATGGGTTCATTTTTGCCACTTTAAGGGGATGAAAACTGATGTGTGTGTCGCAGTAGAAATTTGTTATATGTGTTTGTGAGTTTTGTTAGTCTGCTAAAATGCCTGCGTATGATAGACAGTTCTTAATTATCTTACATCCTCCTGAGGAAATACAGGTTAGTTCTTTGGTTAATTATTATCATTAAAATGGGTTGTTGAGGCTGACAGTTTCAAATAAAAAAATACAATAGTATATACACTTTATTTTTGGTGGTGATTAGGTGAGGAATTTTTATTCTACATTTTAAAATGTTTTTTAGTAGCTTTATTAAGAAATGCATGACATACTATAAGCTGCACATACATAAAATGTACAACTGATCCATGAAACTGTCACTACAAGCAAGGCTGTGATTTATCACCCCAGAGGTATTCTTTTGTCCTTTTGTAATCTCTCCCACCCAACTTTCCCCAGCCGTCCCCCAGGCAAACACTGTCACTACAGATTAGTTTGCATTTTCTAGAGTTTTACAAAAACAGAATTATATAGTATGGGTTTTAAACAAATGTTTGGTTTCTTTTACTCAGTGTAATTTAAGATTTATTTTTCTTGTTTGGTGTATCAACAGTTTTTTTGAGTTGTATTTTATTCATTATTTATCCATTTTTTAATTGATGGATATTTGAGCTGTTTCCAGGTTGAAGTGATTACAAAAAATAAAACCATGTTCTTTGAAGTACAAGTCTTTGAATGGACAGATACATAGGATGGTTCCAGAATGGCTGGATTACATGGCAGATGCATTTAATTTTTAAGTGACTGCTATACTGTTCTCCAAAGTGGTGTACTGTTTCTATGCCCACCAACAGTGCAAAAACAAGGTGAGAGAACATCCCCAGGTTCACAGATTAATGGTTATAAAGAATAAACTATATCTTCTTCTTGCATTTATGTTTCATCTGACATCACGGTAGCATTTATACTAGAAAGCATTTCAAAACTGGTTATTATTTCATGGTTGAGTGCTGCAATGCCAATGATCTTACATCTGCATAAAAACCCCACTTTCCACAGCCACCAGTATCTGCCATCACAAAGACTCTACTCAGTGGGATGGCTTCATTTCCTTTCTCACCAGCCCTAGAGGTAACATATATCTGATCAGGCCCAGCTACATAATTTGGGGGGCCCACTGCAAAATGAAAATACAGGGCCCCTTGTTAAAAATTTGAGAATTACAATATAGTGACAGCAGAGCATTAAAACAAGTGTGAGGACCTTCTAAGCATGGGGCCTTGTGTGGCTACATAGGTTGCAGAACCAATGAAGCTGGTCCTGTGTCTGAAGCTTCTTAAGCAGAAGGGAAAAGAAGCCATTATCCTATTCACAGAAACAGATTTTCAGGCACAGGCTAACATCTGCCCAAATGTCAACTTAGGCCCTCTTCCATCCCTTAATAGCATGGGGGACTTTGAGGATGCTTATAATAAAAGTCATACACATGGTAAGTGAGCAGGAAGAGAGAAACCTACAGCTGTGGTTGTGAGACTAAGAAGCAAATACAGAAGCCATGAGTGCCAAGGGTCATGGCTGTGACCAAGCCTCAGGCAACCTGTAGATCCCAAGAAGGGACCCATCACAAGGGACCACACAGACTTTTTATCTGTACTTTAAATCAAGTTAACATTAAATTAAATTGCCAAAAAGTCTTTAGGAGCCTAGGAAAACATTGTTATAAGAAAAATTATGGTCCTAAAGTTGATCATGGAATGATATTATCTAAGAATAAAAAAGGATCTAAAAAGCCCTTGTGCCCTAGCTAGTTTGGCTCAGTGGATAGAGCGCTGGCCTGCGGGACTGAAGGGTCCCAGGTTTGATTCTGGTCAAGGGCACATGCCTGGTGCGGATTCGATCCCCAGTAGGGTGAGTGCAAGAGGCAGCGATCAATGGTTCTTTCTCATCATTGATGTTTCTATCTCTCCCTCTTCCTCTCCCTTCCTCTCTGAAATCAATAAAGATATGTTTAAAAAAATAAAAAGTCCTCATACCATTATTGGATTTGACAAGGTGGGCATGGGGCAATAAATGTCCAGTTTTATGCTTCGATAATATCCATCCAACTGTTAACTGAGACTTGAAAAACATAACTGGCCCCTAAAACTGGACCTTTTCCTTTGCCTTTCCCTCTCCAGAGCTAGCACATAATCATGTTCCCTTTGTTGCAGGGAAGAAAAATATCAAAATGCTTGCATTGGAGAAAAATTTATATAGAAGCATACTTTTTTAGCCTTCTCCCCCCTTGGACTTGGAAACATTTTTGCTGTCATCAATCAGTTACTCTAGTGTTAAAGCTCTCTCTGTTTTGATGGGGTGCTTACCCACAAAATCAAACTAGTTACCAAAATGTTGTATTTCTGCTGCTGAAGGATGGTATGAAGCTATAGAACCTGGGACAAAGCCATGTGAAGCTGTCCTCCACCCTACGGTTGGACATTTCCAGAAGGGGGAAGGCAGTCTCCTCACCGCGAGGGACGGGAAGCTCTGGTATGATCTGCTCTCTCCAGTTCCCCAGCTGACCAATTCAGTCCCTGATTTGGAACTCTGACTACCCCTAGTCACCCTGGGGAAGGTGGAAAAATGAGTGAGTGCAGGACAGAAAAAAGGGCAGCCTTGGGCCCTACGCAGAAACTCTTTGGCCTCTAAATTATAAAAGAGAAAACATCATATGGCATGGTGGGGACCATGTGTTATTCAATCTTTAGTTTTCTATCTCTGGTGCCTAGTGCAGTGCTGAATACAAAGAAGGTTCTGAATAGCTTCCTTAGTTCAAACTGCACTAAGGTATGGGAGACTTAAGCTGCCAGTGAGTCTTTGTGGATGGTAGCTCAGTATTCTTATCTAAACAATGATATCTGGGGAGAGAAACCAAGATGGTGGCATAGGTAAATGCGGGTACTCGCTGCCTCCCACAAGCACATCAAAATTACAACTAAAATGCGGAACAAACATCATCCAGAATCGCCTGAAATCTAGCTGAATGGAAGTCTTATAACTAGGGAAGTAAAGAAGAAAGCACACTGAGAGTAGTAGGAGGGGCGGAGGCACAGAACGGGCTGGACCAGCATCTCAGTGTGCCACTTTTTTAATTGAAAGGAAGATTGTCTCTGCAGAGGCCCCCTGTGAGGAGCAATGGGTCCCAGCTCCACACCAGACCCCCAGTCCCAAAGCTGGGAAAAGAAGTCCCCATAACTATGGGCTATAAAAACCAGCAGGAATCGGGGCTCAGTGACAAGGAGGCTGCTGAAAACTCAGCTGTTCCTCTTAAAGAGCTGGTACACGAACTGAACTTACAAGGTTCGGCTTCCACTAAGCTCCAGAGCCAGGGCAAGGCTCTGGGTGACCCAGACACATACAAAGAGGAACTGGATTGTCTGGCATCTGAGCAGGAACTCAGATGCCAGCTTTCTCCCAGATGCAGGTGCTTGCAGGGTCATTGTTCCTGTGCTGGGAGCTCCCGGTAATAGGGATGACTAGCAGCCACATCTATTTGCTCCACCCTGGTGATTCCCTGAGACCCCACCTTATCCAATTTGCAGCCCCACCCAACCTGTGTGCAGCAGCTTTTGCATATGAATGGTCTGTCCTTGCTCAGGCTTCAGACTTTGCTAAAATCTCTCAAACAAGCAAGAGCTGGGCTTGTTTGTGTACCAAATCCATCAATAAAAGGCCCAAGACCTGGCACTAGCAGGAGCCTGCCTTGCTTCAGAGCCTGGTCTTGCTGGGGCACTTCTAAAACTGATACAAATACGAGGAATCTGCAGATCTTTCTGTAGCTCCTGATGGGTGGCCCCAGGCAGTGGCTAACTTTGCACCTCCCTGGAGATCCAAGAGCCAGTGCACCAAGTGGACAGCATCAGATCACACCAGATTACAACTCTACACATTGGTAAGCAACACTCTCAAGGGGAAGACTCAGTGAGCACCAAAGCACCATTGAAGCAAGTCCTGCTCCATAGGGGTGTCTCCTGCACAGCAGCTCTCCCATTGTAGTCCCAGCTGGTCCTCACAGCCAATTGGTCTGGAGGTCAATTCCTCCCAGTGACACCAACAGCAATCAAGTCTCAACTACAACAAGACTGTGCACACAGCCCACAAAGGGGCTCACCTAGAGTGCTCAGCTCAGGTGACTGGGGAGGCTAAGCCACTGAGCCCTATAGGACACATACTACACAAGGCCACTCTACCAACGCCAGGAGATATAGCAGCTCTACGTAATACATAGAAACAAACACAGGGAAGCAGCCAAAATGTGGAGACAAAGAAACATGTCACAAATGAAAGAAATGGAAGCAAGCAAACTATTGGATACAGAATTCAAAACCATTCTGATAAGGCTACTCAAGAATCTTCATGAGACCTTTAAGGGACTTAGTGAGACTTTCAAGGATCTTAGTGATAATGCCAAAGACACGAAAAAGGACCAGTCAGAAATTAAGCACATACTGACTGAAATAAAGAATAATATACAAGGATTCAACAATAGAGTAGAGGAATCCGAGAATCAAATCAACGATTGAAATACGAGGAAGCAAAAAACAATCAGAAGAGCAAAAAAAAAAAAAAATATGAAGGTAGTATAGGGAGTCTCTGGGACAACTTCAAGCGTACCAACATTTGCATTATGGGGGTGCCAAAGAGAGAGAGCAAGATATTGAAAACCTATTTGAAGAAATGACAGAAAATTTCCCCTACCTGGTTAAAGAAAGACTTACAAGTCCAAAAGCACAGAGAGTCCCAATCAAGAGGAAACCAAATAGGCCCACACCAAGACACATCATAATTAAAACGCCAAGAGAAAAAGACAAAAAGAATCTTAAAAATAGGAGGAAAGCAGTTAGTTACCTACAAGGGAGCACCCGTATGACTGTCAGTTGATTTCTCAACAGAAACTATGCAGCCTGGAAGGGAGTGGCAAGAAATATTCAGAGTGATAAATAAATAGCAAGGACCTACAACCAAGATTACTCTACCCAGCAAAGCTATCATTTAGAATTGAAGGTCAGATAAAGAGCCTAACAGACAAGAAAAAGCTAAAGGTGTTCATCACCACCAAACCAGTATTACATGAAATGTTGAAGGAAAAAGAAAAAGATAAAAAATAGTAACAATAAAATGGCAATAAATACATACCTATCAACAACTGAATCTAAAAATCAAAATAAATGAATAAGAAATCTAATGAACAGAATAAACTGGTGAATAAAATAAAATCAAAGGCATGGAAATGGAACAGACTGACGATTCTCAGAAGGAAGGGGGGGTGGGAAGAGATTAAACAAAGATCTTATATGCATATATGCATTACCTGTGGACACAGACAATAAGGTGGCAAAGCCTGAGGCAGGGTGGGAACCAGGTGGAGGGAGGCAATGGGGAGGAAAAAGAGGGACATCTGTAATACTCTCAACAATAAAGATTAAAAAAATATCTGCTTTCTCTTTCAGACGGTTATCATAAGATTAAACTGGGGGAGGGGTGCCTGTGTGTTTTGAAAGCTCTTTACTAAATACTAGAGGCCCGGTGCATGAAAATTCATGCACTGGAGGGGGAAACCCTCAGCCTGGCCTGCCCCCTCTCACAGTCCGGGAGCCCTCAGGGGCAGGAGGTGACCCGGTGACCAGGGGAAGGCAACACCACATCACACCTCTGCTGCTGCCACTGCCGGCAGCGCAAGCCTTGGCCGGCCCTGATTACCTGAGCCTCGGGTGGCCCTGGGTGGCTTGGCAGCCCCCATCTGAGGCTTGCCCGCGTCTTGGGCTGGCCCTGGGCGGTTGGGGGGCTGAGGGGACTGGGGGACTATAGAAGCAGGTGCTCGGGGCAGGCCCGGCCTTTCTGCATGCCTGCCACCTGGGCGGGGCTTAGGGGACTGGGCGCCGCCATCTTGTGGCTGTGGGCACCGCCATCTTTGAGGGTGGGGCAGTCAATTAGCATATCCCCTCCTTATTGGCTGTGGGAACTGCATCTTTGAGGGTGGGGAAGCCAATTAGCATATCCCCTTCTTATTGGCTGTGGGCACCACCATCTTTGAGGGTGGGGCAGTCAATTAGCATATCCCCTCCTTATTGGCTGTGGGAACTGCATCTTTGAGGGTGGGGAAGCCAATTAGCATATTCCCTCCTTATTGGCTGTGGGCACTGTCATCTTTGCGACAGTGTGAGGGTCAATTAGCATATTCCCTCTTTATTAGATAGGATTAGGCATTATATACATACAAGAGTCACTGAACACTGATCCAGTGGCCAACTTTCAGGGCAAAGGAAAGGCTGCTGTGAAAGCGGGCCTATGACTTCTCCTTTCCTGCCTGATGCCCTGGCCCGTTCTTTCTTCCTCCTCCTTTGTGAATCCCATCCTCCTACTTGAGCAGTTCCCATGGTTCCCCTCAGGCACTCACAACTAAACCACTCCAACAGGGTGACACCAACTGATGCTGAGGAAGTTTATTTCTAGCTCTCTGACACCAAGGCAACCCCTCTCAGGTGAAGACCTAAGAGCTCCTCATAGAGTTGACTTTATTACTAAACTTGAGTTAAATAAAGTACCTAACAAAGGCCTTCTGCCATTGTTCCTATCTAAAGCTGTTCTTACTGGTGGCTCCTAATCTCATCAACCTGCCTCGCTGAGTTCTAAGGGTGTGATCCTCTCAGGATAAACTCCAAGTATGATCTGTTCCATTTTCTAAAAGACCATGTTTATATTTGTTAGAAACTAGAGAACCTATTAGTTTAGGTTTCCTTTCTCTGGGACTGAGAGACTGTACCTCAACTTTATAGTTTTTCCTCTTACCAAACTGTAGGTGTAAGTTTCCTACAACAACACTCTCCAACAGGGCGCTCAGCACACAGTAATGCTGGCATGGAGCGCTGTGACACTTTCCCACCCTGTGGACTGGTCATTCAAGACTGCTCGCAGTCTTCATCAACCACTGTGTAAAAGCAAAGCTAGTTATAAGCTCATCTGAATGAGTCCAACAAATATTGACCTTCATTCAAAACCTGCATTTTATTTCTCTGAGAGAGCCTATGTGACAGGAATTATCTGGCAGATAAGATAATAACGGAGTATTATTAAACAGGACTGTGATTTCTCTCTTCACTTAACATGGATGATGTCAACTCCTACAGGATCTTGATGCATGTCACCTTGTCTGGAGAGAAATATAAGGGAACTATTCCTCTAATGAGCAGATGACAAAGTCCAAGTGGCCCCACAAGCCAGCTTTGGCCCCAGACAACCAGTCTGCTCTCTAAAATGGGAAAGAAGGGTTTAGTAGCTACTTCTCCAACACTAAGCTATAACACTAAAATAATTATCTGTGCATGGGCCCTCCAAAATTGGATTAGTTCAATAATCCTAAACCGTAGATTTAACTACTTAGGAGACTCTTTTAAAACTACTGTTTCTAAGCAGATTTATAGGAAGAGCTAAAACCAATCAGTTCACTGGACATTACTGATTTGTTTATGGAAGTCTGTAGTCACTCTCAATATCATTTGGAAAACTTCACAAGTTAAAAACAATTTAGATTAGAGTTCCACAGCACATCTAAAGTTCTTTTCTGAAGCATGTTCAGACTTTGTCCCCAGGGACTGTGGGTAGTACAGTGTAGGACAAATCAGAGAGTGATCTGAGGTTCACCAGCAGAGAGCTGCCTGGGATGGGAGGCCTGTTACCATCCAGATGCCCTCAGCTCCAGACCAGTGACCAGAATCTTTAAAGACAGGGCCCAGGAAACTACTTTAAACCAATTTCTCAGTGATGTCTGTGCCCGGCCAAATTTGAGAACTTGCTCCAAGGAAACAAGAAAGCTTTCTCAGCTCTTCCTCTCAGACCCCTGAAATCTGTCCTAAGGAAGAACCTGATAAATACTTGAAGTACAAAAGGTACTGTGTAAGGAAGAATATTATCTCACATATTTTCCTTAAGCCATCAGGAATCTTGATGCCACATTTGACATCAATTATAGAAATTCTGTAGGCCTTCATGGCTTGTACTTTTAAACTCTTCTTCTTTCATGCTCAAATTTTTACTCTTATATTCTCCCTGGTTCTAACTTTTACCTTCTTTTTATTTGCTGCCATTATTTTATCTTATGGTTTCTGTAAGAGCTCTCAAATCCTCTATGGAATAGAATGCAGTATAAATAAGTAAACATACTTACACACAGACATAAATCAAAGTGGCCATTATTTGTTTTCCTACCCTGTTCCTTCCCATGCTGAGATCCTGCCATAGAGACTGAACCACACTCCTTTGTTCCAGCTTTCAGCTGGGAATTTTTTCTCAAGAGTTCTTTACAAAGCACCAACAGCCTTACTTGTGTCCTTGGAGCTCGATGGCAGTTCCTTTTCTCCCACCGATGTCCCACATGATTACAGAGTGATCAGAGCTGCCTGAGAACAAAACTCGCTGGACCGGGTCCCAACAGAGAGCAGTCACCCCACCTGAGAGACCAGACACAGTGGAACATTAGTCACATAGTAACAATATTATTCACCAATAAAATATGAATGCAAATGAGTTAGGATCTTGTGCAGTTCCTGGCATACAATAATGTTTTTGTTGAAAGAGTAAACAATAAGTCCCCAAAGAGAGAATAATTGGCTCTGAGAATAAGAATTCCACAAATTTATTTTATGGTACATTTAAAATTTTGGAAACTGCTGCAGTTTCCAAAAATTTAAATGTACCATAAAATAAATTTCTCTAAAGACCAAAGACAATGAAAAAGATAATTAATTGACCTTTAAACAATCGTCATAATTCTAAGAAGAATGGAAAATATTGCATGGTTTGGAAATATTAGCCATATTGTTTTAATTGTTGTATAGTATCTGAACTTAAATTTTATTTTCTCTCATTGCAAATTTAAATTTACAGATTCTGGGCAAATCATTTACATCCTTAAGTGTCAGTTTCCTCAACTATTTAAAATGGGGATGGTGATACGGTGACTACTGATAACAACCACCTAGCCATCACCTACTACATCTGATTATATGAGAATCAGAGTGGATCAATTATACAGGACCACTCTGTAAACTGCATTACTCTAGTGGTGTGGCTATAAAACACGACATTTTCTTCTTTGGCAGTACCCTTATAAATCAAACTTGTGCACTGAGTATAATATTAACTTTTTCCATATAAGGTGAGCACAAAGCCTACAAATAATTAAGAATGTGAAAAGCACTCATCTTTTACATTATTGAAAAATACTAAAATGTAAGGTTCTTGTTTTTTCTTCTTATAAGGTTCTTTATTTTTTAAAAAAGAAAAATACTATATTCTAAAAACAACATAAAATAGCTTATTTGTTGCAATCTGATGTTTTTCTTCTTTAGATTATCAATTTGTTCTAATAAAGTGTTTAACTTTAAAAGCTTTTAGAAAAGTTTCCCTTATATAATTGTGATTTTTTTCCAAGATCAAAAGGAAAAAAATACCTACTATATTGCATTGTGTTTAATAGCTTCTTCCTATACCTGCACAGCATTCTATTTACATATATTTCTGTCCATGTAATTAACATCACTTCCCCCCAATACACATATGGTAAATACCCCCTGCAGCTCCCACCTCCTCTTCCCTCACCACTTCCTCCCCCTATCCCCCTTACACACACACACACACACACACACACTGGTACCAAGCACACAGCCAGCATCAGACAGACCCTCGTATTGTTGTCTGTTGAATGAATGAAGGAGCAGATGAATGAAAACACAAATATATATAAACACGAATCCATGCACTGGTGGGGTCCCTTGGTGTGGCATGCAGGGATAGGGCCAAAACCGGCAGTCCAACGCCGCCTGCCGCTCCTGCTCATCCAGGCCCTGCTGCGCCTGCCACTGCTGCTGCTGCCTCTCAGTAGGTTCACTGCCACTCCGCTGTGGTCTCCGGGCTGCAGAGGCCAGTCATGAGCCCTGCATCTGGCGGCCATAGGTCAGCTGAGCAGCACTGACCACCGGGGGGCAGCTCCTGTGCGTCATAGCAACCGGTCGACTGGTCGTTTGGTCACTTAGGCTTTTATATATATAGATTTTTTTAAATCCATAAATCTTACTTGCAACTCCTCTGTGATGCTTACTTAGCCTTTCAATGCTAAATATTTCCTCCTCCTGTAGAACTCATCTTCTTTCCCTGCTATTAAACTCCATGATTATACTTATTTTTAAACATCCTTCAGTATTTGGCCATGTAATAGTTCAAGATATGCATTCCATTCTGCAAAACATGTTATTTGTTCCCACACAGCACCCAAATGGCTTATTTTGTTAAATATCTGTAGCAGAGTTAGCTAACTGTCCATCTAACTTCACATTCCCTCTTTCATATAAAGCGTACTTCCTGGAAAGCTGCTGTCCTGCAAGGACCACATTTACCAGGCCCTCTTACATCTAGGTGGCATGTGACCAGTTCTCAGCAACAGAACCCCTACAGGAAACCAGATAGTAGGCAGAAATAATGTGCATCTCTTCCAGGCCAAGGCAGTTAAGATGTCCCTTTCCCACTTCCTCCTAGAGGTCTCCAAGACCCCAGGACAGGGAGAAAATGTATTCTAGGAGGAGCCTAGGTGCCTGAATCACCACATGGAAAGAACTGTAAATTAGCAACACCTATACTGGATTGTTACATGAGCAAGAAATAAACTTCTGCTGCATTAAGGCACTAAAATGTTGAAAATGACTTGTTAGAGCAGTTAGCATTGCCTTTTACAATGTCATGTATTTTTGGACTATTATAATAAGGCCAATCCAAGAGGAAGGTGAGAGTCACCAAAACCTTCATAAATGTCATACAAATGAAAATAAGTTACTAGTTTAGACTGTTAATCTTGATGCCTAATATTTAAACAGAATTTAGCCTCCAAAGCAATCCATCATAAACTCTTGAATTCGTTTTTCCTCCAAAATATATCCAGAATCTAAGCACTTCTCATTACCTCTACTGCTATCTTTGTATGAGCCACTATCATACAAGGAAAATTAATAAGTATGACACACATTTTGTTGTAAAGGCTATGGCAGAAAACAATATTTATATACATTGCTGATGAGAATGCAAACCAGTAAAGTGGGGTAGGTCACATCTAACAAAACTACATATGAGCTTAGCTCCTAATCCTGCAATCTCACTTCTAGGAATTAATCTTGAAGATACTGTCCCCAGTCCCACCAAATAATACAAAAATATACATGCACAAGGGTATTTATTTCAGCACTGTTTGAAAAAGCTGAATATCGGGAACAGCCTAAATACTCATGTAAGAGAGTGGAAAATAAACCACTTACACACAGCACTATGTAGCTCTGAAAATGAGTGAGGATCTCCTGGATGGACAGAAAGTGATTTCCAGAATGTACTGTAAAGTGAAAAAGACAAAGTGCAAAAGAATTATCTACATCGTGCTCCCTTTTACCTAAGAAAATAAGGGTAAATGAGATATTAAAGAGCTTTATTAATAGCAGGTGTGTGGGGAAGGCTGCGGAATGGGAATGGAGTAGGGATGAAGGAGAGTGACATTTTTCATAGTATATATTTTTTTGTTTGGTTCTGAGTTTCAGAACCATGTATATGTTTTATATACTCAAAAACAAGTAAATAATAAAAATCTACTTGGCGTGTGTGATTGTGTTTGGTGGATCCAAAATGGAATATACACTAAACAGAAAAACCTAGCTGTACTACAAATGAATGATACAACCACACTAAAGCAGGGCATGGGGAGAAGTGATAAAAGTAACTTTGGAAAATGGTAATAAGGTTAAATATAAAAAGATTTGTACACAAAGATTGTACTCTGATTAATAGGCTTGTATTTCACAGGGCTATGTGTTAACAATTCTGGAACTGTTCTATGAGTATTCTAGGATTAACTAAATAAATGTGTTGAGGATAATGAGAGCTGAGTTTGTCACTATTATAATAGGAGTTATAAATAAGAGGAGGTAGGTTAGAATGATCTCTTTGTGTTTGACTGGACTTACAGTATGAAATCACAAAAAATATATAATTATAGATGTGTGAGTACACATGTATTTTTTAGCTTTGTCTACTGAAAGAGCCTAGAAGCAATTACATCTCATTAACAATGAGCACACACAGCACCCAAATTTTGGCTTCTAAATACTAGTCACTAATAGAAGGAACAAGAGCTGCTTAGATGGCTGATCCCAGGGCTACGGCAAGCAGTGTACAAGCTGAGCCAGGAACATTATGTGGTACCAAAAACTAAGACGTGCTCCAAAAATGATGGAGACATGTGAAAAAGGAGCCAATGTGAAAAGGTTCCTAATGGCCAAATTTGAGACAATTCGAGCAACAAAATAAATAAATGGTAGTACATGGTCCTCACACAGAAATTAGTGAGAACTTGTGGGTCTATTTCACTATAAACAATTGAATACAGAAATAGGGAATAAGTAAAAGTTTTTCCTTATAGTACAATTCCAACTAAAAAGTGTAGAAGGAGTAATGCTAATAGGAAAAACAATTTGGCAATCACCACAGTCATGCTTGTTTCTGGTAAGAATCATCCATGGATACTAAAGTTATTGGGCAGAAATATAATAAGAAACAATATTTACATAGTTCCAAAGTATTTCTTCATAAAATACTTGTGAATTACAAAGGGTGATCAAAGTGGAGAAACCTGGCAGACACATACCCTAACCAAGTGATCAAAGTTATCGTCACCAGTAACAGGGCAAATCATGTGCACCCTGATAAGATGCACTACTTAAAAAGCACTTTTGTGGGGTATTATAAAAAATGCATAACCGGAATTTAACCATGAGGAAACATCAAACAAACTCAAATGAAGGAACATTCTACAAGGGAGGGGCATTCTAGCTAGTACTCAAAAATGCCAAGGTCTTAAAAGACAAGGAAAGACTAAAGAAGTGTTCCAGGTTAAAGATAACTAAGAAGACATTATAACCAAATGCAGTGTGTGGTCCAGGGTTGGATTCTAAACCAGAAAGAGGATATTAGTGTGTTAACTGGAGAACTGGGGATAAGGTCTGTGGATTAGAGAATAGTATTGTATCAATGTTAATTTCCTGATTTTAATATTTATACTGTAATATTCAAAGATGTTAACATTTGGGGAATATGGGTCAAAAGTTATTTCAAAATGAAAAGTAAAAATAAAACAAAACAAACCTATGACTATTATAATAGCCTCCTGTAAGGTTTCTTTGCTTCCACTCCTCTTCCTGTTGTCCACTCTCTATCCGGTACCCAAAGTTATCACTGAAGAACACAAAGTAGATTCTGACACCCCTTGCTCCAATCACTCTTGTTCCCATACCACTGTCCATGGCCTTTCATGATCTAGCTCCTGTCGTGGGGCTTCCCCTCCTCCGCCTTACTCACTCCATTCGAGTCACACTGCCCTGCCTGCTGTTCCTGTAGTGTGCCAGATTCATTCCCGCTCTGGTCTTTGCAATTTGTTGCCTCTGCTTGTGATCTTTCCCTAGATCAGTGGTCGGCAAACTGCGGCCCCTTGAGTGTGGCTCTTCCACAAAACACCACGTCCGTGCGGGCGCGCACGTACAGTGCGATTGAAACTTCGTGGCCACACTCAAGGGGCCAAAGAGCCGCATGTGGCTCGCGAGCTGCAGTTTGCCGACCACTGCCCTAGATTATCACTGGCTCATTCTCTCATTAAACACAAGTCCTTGCTCAAATGTCACCTCCTTCAGAGAGATCTTCCTTCACCACTCCTACCTCTCTCCTTTTATTTTTCCTTGGCATAACAATATATATTTATTTATTGTTTGTTGCCCCAACATAATATAAGCTCTAGGAGGGCTGGTTTTGGCTTATTCACCATAGTATCCCTAGACCTAGAATTCTACCTTGCAAAGTAAGTACTCAATAAGCTCAGACAAATGAGCAAACGACTGAATGAAGGAATAAGTACATGAATGAATGTTCTTTGCTTTGTTTTTAGCACATAAAACAGTCATATGACATCTCTTTTTTCTGTCTAACCAGTATTGTTTAAATGATAGCCTTCATCTATTCTATTACTCACACCTTTTAAGTCAGGAAATGCTCATCTGAAGGAGAAGCTCTGGAGATGGTCTTGCTTGACTGGTTAAGCCACTAGGATTAAGGGGATAGAAAAGAGAAAGATGACAAATGCATGATTTCCCCTATATAACATGCTTGTCCCCCGCCCCAAATTCTTACGTTGAAACCTAATCCTCAATATTTGGAAGTGTTTAGGTCAAAAGGATGGGGCCCTGAAGAATGGTAAGAGTAGTGCCCTTATGAAAGAGACCCCAGACAGCTTTCTCACTCCTTTCTGCTAAGTGAGGTTAGAGTGAGAAGGCAGCAGTCTATAGACCAGGACCTGGGCCCCATCAAACACTAAATCTGCCAGCACATTAATCTTGGACTCCCAAGTTTTCAGAACTGTGATAAAAAAATATATTTGTTCATAAGCCACCCAGCCTATAGTAGTCTGTGAAGGCAGCCCAGACAGACTAAGATTACATATAAAATGGGTAACCCAGGCTCTCTAAGGCAGCATGTCAGATTTAAATAGTGGTGGTCATCGATAAAAAGAATGGTTAGAAAGGCTTATTTGACTTAAAGATTTAGACAGGTTTTTCATCCTATCAGAAAAAACATGGAAACACTTAAAAAGAATTTACTAAGTGCCACATGATAAATACCTTGCAACTTCTTCCAACATACATCCACATCTACAAACACTGCACCATAAGTGCCTCTGGCCTTCTTTGTTGGTGACTATAGGACGTGGATAGTTTATGATGAAGAAATTGGACACTTGGCTATGGTATCTAAGTACACAAGCTCTAGAATCAGATTCTGGGCTCAAATTCCAGCTCTGTCTTTGTTAAGTATGTGATAAGGGCAAGTTATTCAATGTTTTTGTGCCTCAGAAGTTTGCTTTGTAAATCGGGGATGATAATTTTGTTGAGATTAAGTAAGTTAATCCTATATAATAAAAGGGTAATATGCAAATTGACCCTAACAGCAGAATGACTGGGAATGACTGGTCACTATGACACACACTGACCACCAGGGGGCAGACGCTCAATGCAGGAGCTGCCCCCTGGTGGTCAGTGCGCTCCCACAGGGGAGCTCTGCTCAGCCACAAGCCAGGCTGATGGCTGCCAGTACAGGGGTTGTGGTGGGAGCCTCTCCTGCCTCCTCAGCAGCGCTAAGGATATCCAACTGCAGCTTAGGCCTGCTCCCCGCTGGCAAGTGGACATCCCCCGAGGGCTCCCGGGCTGCCAGAGGGATGTCTGACTGCCAGCTTAGGCCCAATCCCCCTGGGAAGCGGGCCTAAACCAGCAGGTGGTCATCTCCCGAGGGGTCCCAGACTGCGAGAGGGCACACACCAGGCTGAGAGACCACCCCGAGTACACAAATTTTTGTGCACTGGGCCTCTAGTATATTATAAGGACACAGAATAGTGCCCAGTACATGGGAAACACTCAATAAATGTTAGCTATTATTATAGTGCAGGAGACCTCATCTATACCATCTCTATGACAGTATCCTTTGTTGAGCCAGCCCTCAGGCAGTGACTAGCTTGTTCCCTCAGAGCATCTCATACTGCTCTCCCAGCCATTATGAGATCAATTAAAGTTTTAGAAACAAGTTCGATCTCTAACTTTTCCACATTGCATTAGGCTGTAAAGGGCCAGAGCTGAGAAGGGGAGTTCTTCATAACACAGAGTTAGGAAGAGAAAAAAAAAGATAATTAGGCTAAAACAAGTGAGGGTATACTCAGCATCCTCCCAAGGCTCAGAGTATTATATCACTCTTTAATAAGAGTGGAGAAGATGAAAGGAAAAGCTAAAAGACAGGCAATAGAAGGAGACTGAGGGAAACAAATAACTGCAGGGTCCCATCCAAGCTCTATGTACATGTCCTAACCATAGTGTCCATTGGAGGTTGGCTTATAAATTGTAAACCACAGCATTCATTTCATGTTAGTTCCAAAAGCATGGATTGATCATCTTCTATATGGTAGGCCCTGTGCTAAGCTCTGTGGATATAATCAAATCAAATAAAACTCAGACTTAATGCCAACAGAAATGTACAATGATAAGACGATGGGATTAGCTCTGAGAACAAGAAGGACATGCACATTGTGTTTGGTGGAGCCATTCACTCAGGGACATGTGGCTACTCCCTCTGCCTGGAGTGTTGGTACTACCTTTTATCATCCAAGTACCTTTTTCTCCTCATTCAAGGTGCAGCTCAGGTGTCCTCTCCTGCAGGAAGCTTTCTCCCAACCCCCCTCTCTAATCTAGGTGAGCTTGCCACCTCTGTGCACGTTTTATTGTCACACTCACCCACTGTAGCTAACTTTAATGGATTATAAATATGTTCCCATAAACTTTAGGTTCTGTATCTTTGTACTCAAGCATAGTGCCTGGTACACAGTAGGTGCTCCATAAATGTTTACTCCTGTTGAGTGGATGGGAGAAAGGAATGGGAGGAAAATAAACCAGAGTAATAAAGCATCACTACAGAGACATTCAGCAGAGCCTGGGAGTTGGGGCCCAGCAGGAAGGCAGCGCACTAAGAGCCATGGAAGCGGCACAGACCGATGGAGAGAAATGTGGCTGGGAACAGTCTCTTCCTTCCCAGATGGGTTCTTGCATCAATCAGCAGACAGAGCTTCCTGATGAACAGTCCTTTCTACCCAACACGTTTGGCAGCAGGGGAAGGCATCCACTTTCATTCAGCCAGCCTGCACTCCACAGTAATGCAGGCACATGTACCTCTGCAAAGTCCCACACCCAGGCCATCCTCCTTGCCCCCCATAACTAGGGGAATGAGAGCCAGGGGCTGCAATGGTTGTGGGTTTCCAGGGTTTGTGATGCTTTAAATGACAGAAATCTTTTCTTCCACCTTTCCGCTCCCCTTCAAGGTTTTATTATATGCTTCTCCCTGCCTTTGACCTCCACCATATGACCTACAGAATAATTTTTAACATAAATAAATTTATTTTTAAAATAAAAGTATTTAATCATTATAAAATTTATCTGTACTATTATATACTCTCATAAATGTAATTTTTAAAGAAAATAATTTTATTGACTTTTTACAGAGAGGAAGGGAGAGGGATAGAGAGTTAGAAACATCGATGAGCGAGAAACATCGATCAGCTGCCTCCTGCACGCCCCCTTCTGGGGATGTGCCTGCAGCCAAGGTACATGCCCTTGACCGGAATCGAACCTGGGACCCTTGAGTCCGTAGGCTGACGCTCTATCCACTGAGCCAAACCGGTTAGGGCTAAATGTAATTTTTAATGGCTGCATAATATCCCAACACATAGACATACCTTAATTTAGCTCACTTATTGTTAGATTTTTTTCAACTTTTACCTTTATAAATTTTTCTAAGATGAATATTTTTAAACATAGAACTCTGTTCACATTTCTGACTAGTTAGAAGAGATTCCCAAATGTGTTACCAGACAAAGAGTATAAACATTTAAAAAAATCTAATACATGTTACCAAAATGCTTAGTGAACAAAATTTGGGGGGGACTTTTACAACCAATCTTACAAAAGCTAGACTATGTGGAGTGCCGTAAAAATCAGGGCTAGAAACTCTCACTGGTCTCTTCACCAGCACATGACTGGTGCCTCACTTGAGCGTCTAGTCACACTATGCAAGGTGAAGGTATGTAGGCTAACTGTGCCTAAAGCAGAGTCATCTAAGTAAGTCCTCAGACCATGAAGCCTCTTGAATGAAACAGTTGACCTTTTCGCTCTAGGTTGAAGTGATGAGTGTTTTGGTAAAGCTAAATGTACTCTATCTCTAAGCTACACCTTCCTCCTGAGACCCACAAATGGACATCCAGCTGTCTCCTTGCCCCCAGGGCATCTCTTGGTCATGTCCAGATTAAAGCACCACGATATTCTCTCCCAGACCTGTTCTACCTCAAATATTCCCAGTCTCATTAAATAACATCACTGTCCACCCACGTGCTCCAGATAGAAACCTGGAGCCACTCCTACTGCAATTGCCAAGTGCTACTGAATCCGCATCTCCTAAACAGATTTTTTTTTTAAGGCAAAGATTGACTTTTGTTAGGGAAAAAAACTGGCCTATGACATGACTACCCACCATGCACTGCTTTTAGTTAGGATGTTTTAATTTCAGACCATCTTATGTGGTTACTCTAGGCCTCTGAGTTTTTAAGGCCGTGGTGTAGGTCTCCCCTGAGCCTGCCAGGTTCCTAAACAGATTCCTAAATTGAATCCCTCTTTTTTCCACGCCCACTGCCACCCTAAGTCCAAACAAAGGTCACCTTTTCTAGGAACACCAGCAGTTGCTTTCTTTCTAAACAGTCTTCTCACATCCATTCTTGTCCTCACTCCATCCACTACCCACTGCTGCCAGAGACTTGTTAAAATGGAACCTGTTACCACCCTGCTCACCCTTCGTCACTGGTTTCCCACTGCCTGTGAACAATGTCTGAGGTTTTTAACGTTGCCTGAAAGGTCAGCCTGTACTCCTCTCCCCTGGCTCTCCACACAGGCCATTTGACTTCATGCAGCTGTTCACACTTTCCCATGCCAGGCATCACACTTGTTTCACACATTTGGGGCCTGGAATATTCGCACCACCTGGATCTCCTCTTTTTCATTAGGGTGTCATTTATGCACCACTTCCTCGAAAGCTTCTCTTTAACTCTCTGGACAAGGAGAGGCTCTCTTGTTATTGTCTCCCAATGCAGCTTATGCATGGCATCCAGGCTCCACAGCACTTGCTACACTCATGTTTGATTATCTGCAAGTATTGGTTTAACGCTTATATCACATGACTGGAAGTTGGCTAAACTAAACATTATGCTTGTTTTCACCCATGTAACCCAGCATTCATCAAATTGAGACTCTTTTTAAAAAATATATATTTTATTGATTTTTTACAGAGAGGAAGGGAGAGGGATAGAGAGTTAGAAACATTGATGAGAGAGAAACATCGATCAGCTGCCTCCTGCACGCCCCCCACTGGGGATGGGCCCGCAACCAAGGGACATGCCCCTGACCAGAATCGAACCTGGGACCCTTCAGTCCACAGGCCATCGCTCTATCCACTGAGCCAAACCGGCCAGGGCCAAATAGAGACTCTTGATGAAAATATCCATCTATTACACTTTATATAAACTAGATTGATTGAAAGTCTTCATTGTAAACAAAAATTATGTTTTCAATTATTTGAATCTCCATATTTGTACTGAACTATGTCTTTCCTTGTTTTTGTTATTTGTTAGAGTTACCTTTTCACTTTGAATAAGTCTCCTAGCAGTTAATGAAAAAGTTTGTATTTAATTTTTCATTAATTAGTATGCTTGGCAGATTTACATTTAAGCTTTCCCGTTTCTAATATGTTTATACTAATAAAAAAATTTCTAAGAAGTAAAAGAAATATTAATTGATACTATGAATGGTCAAAATCTGATATTTTCCCCTTTCTTCAAGTCAGTGTATGACTTTTTGGTAGAAAAATATTCTAATTTCTGCAGAAATAGCAAAACACTACAATACTTGGCATTTAGCTCTAGAGTCTAGAAATAAAACCAGCAGAGGAAGCATAAGAACATAAAACTAGTTTCTTAAGTCCCCTTAGATTAGTAAATGCTATGTCAGAGCCTCTGAGTATGACTATTAGGCTGATTCCATCACAACCCACATTTTTATGATCTTCTGTACTATAACAGAGTGACGGGGGAATGTTATGGCTCTGCACACGTTCCAAAAACTTGTCTGCTTCTGAGTTTGGATCTGGACTGACAAGAACTCCAAGATCACTTTATAATGGATCTGGGTTCATCTTAAGGTCTTTGTTTGTGGGATAGGGGAGGGAGGAGATTAAATAAATCTTTACAAAACCCCCTTTTCCAGAATTGTGTCTGCCTGAGTTTGGGACCTGTGAGGGGCCAAAATGGGCCTGCTACATAGGAGGAACTCGGTAACATGTTTGGACCACCATGGACTTTCTTAGACATCCTAGCTTTAAATGAGTTGTGCTATAGCCAGACTGGCAATGGGTAGATACTACTGTTCAGGAATAACAGCAAGTTAAATATGTGACCTGCTACATTTGCCTTCATGTTAGTTAGTGACCTTCTGGGGCCATATTCTGCCTTCCTCAAAGATACCTCATGATAAAATCATATGAAAATGCTTTAAACATTTTGAGAAAGACAAGATACAATGTCAAGCCCTAACCAGTTTTTCTCAGTGGATAGAGCATCGGCCTGCGGACTCAAGGGTCCCAGGTTTGATTCCGGTCAAGGGCATGTACCTTGGTTGCGGGCACATACCCAGTAGGGAGTGTGCAGGAGGCAGCTGATCGATGTTTCTCTCTCATCAATGTTTCTAACTCTCTATCCCTCTCCCTTCCTCTCTGTAAAAAATCAATAATATATATATTTTAAAAAAAGATACATTGTCAAGGTACCATTTTATATTAGAACTAACTTGCAATACATGAAACCCTTGGGCCACATCTGGTTCACCATATAGCAGTAAGCAGCAGCTACTTACCTTTTTTCTGACCTGAAGGCAGCAATACAGAATTCAGAGCACTCCTATCAGCTACCATATGGTGAACACCTAACTACTAAAGAGCCAAAAGGTCAGGCTTAACACCACCTCCACCTAAACCAAATCTGGGAGTTGGCCCGCCCATTATGGCTGCTGAGTTCACCACCTAAATTTTTACCTTAGGTCCATCCATTCCTTGCTTTCACATTACCACACTTCCAGGTACTAGCTTTCCAATTACACTCTCTACTCACTGTCAGAACAATCTTTTAAATTTGATCAAATTAACATATTTGCTTTTAAAAACTCTTTAATGGTCCATACAAGAAGCAACCGATGAATGCATAAATAACTGGAACAAAGAGATGTTTCTCTCTCTCTCCCTTCCTCTCTCTAAAATCAATAAAACAAAAAACCCCAAATACCTCTTTAATGGTGTCTCACTGACATGCCCTCAATGATCTGAACTGACTCTCACTTCCTTTCTGGCTGCCCCTACTTCACACTCAGAGTTCGAGCCCAAAAGAGTTAGTAGGTGTTCCCAAGAGAGCCACACTCTTGCAAATCTCCATGCCTTGGACCATGCGGATTTTTTTCCTGCCTAGATTGTTCTTACTTTTCCATGAATTCAACACTTACTAGTACTCCTCCCCCAAAGATCTAAACTCAAACCACACCTTCCCTGGGGAGGCCTTCCCTGACTAACTCCCACTTGCATCCAAGCTGGTGCCCATTCTTGGTTCTTGGAGACACTTAGGGCCTGCTTCCCCACTGTCCTTGCCACCAGGCACTAGAATTACTGGTTTAGCTTTTGTCTCTCTCACTGGGCTGTAAGAAATTTTAGGACAGTGACTGTGCCTTTTAATTCGGTGACTGAGAATAGAGCCTGAGATCAACTAGAGAGCTCACAGGTGTAAAGAGACAAGGGTCCAGGGCAGAAACCACAGAGACACAAAGGAGATGAGAAAGAGCAGTTGGAGATGCAGAAGAAAACTGGAAGACAGCACGTGTCACAGAAGCCAAAGGAGGCCAGTTAAACGCAGGAAGGAATCGCAATGTAAAATGCCGCCGCTGAAAGGTTTAAGTAGGGCATAGTTTAAACCATGTCCACTGGACTTAGCAAACAGCAGGCCATTGGCTGGCTACCTTGGGGAGAGCAGTTTGAGTGGACTGATGAGACAGCCAAATTACAGGTGGCTGGAAAGGAAATGGGAGATGAAGAATTTGAAGCAGCTAGGAAAAGGATATTCTTTTAAAGCATTGCTGTTTGCTATAACATGAAGATTATGCTAAATGAAATAAGCCAGTCAGAAAACAAATACTATGATTCTATTCACAGGAGGAATGGTAGTAGTCAAATTCATAGACAACAGAAAGCAGCATGGTGTTTGCCAGGGCCTGGGGGAAAGAGGGGAGTTAGTGTTTAATGGGTACAAAGTTTCCATTTTGCAAGATGAAAAATGTTCTGTAGATAGATGGTGGGGTGATAGTTGCAAAAAAGTGTGGATGTATTTAATGCCATTGAACTGCACAGTAAAAAATGATTAAAATTGTAAACTTAAGATTAGGTATAGTTTACCACAATTTTTTAAGAAGAGAAAAAACATTGCTATTAAAGACATTGCTACAACAGGACATGGACTGAGAGGATTTGTTTGTTTTTATCAGAGAGGCAAGAAACCTTAGCATGTTAATAAACTGAGAAGAGTGAGTTAGTCAAAAGGGAGAGAAGGGAATGACTTTGGTGCTGAGACCCTGAGGAGACTGAGCCTAGGGCCAGAGGACAGCAGGCTCCTGCTCCAGGCAGAAGGGAAAGAGAAGGAGGGGTAGAAAAGTTTATTGGGGAGAAAATGGGTGGGCAAAAAAAATATTTTTTTAAAGCTTCTATCTGATAACATCTATTTTTCTTTGAAGGAAGCGGCTGGAATGGGAGGCAGTGGGGGCTGAGGGAGAGTGGGGAAGGTCTGAGAAAGCTGTTAAGGGAATGGCAGGAGTGTACTGAGGATCAGTAATCACGTGCAGGGGTTAAGAGGCAGTTCCTGACTCTGCACTGGGATGATGAATCCGCACCTGTGATGATGGGCTAAGACTCCCAGCATAACTTGCAGCTGGGTCCTGACCCAGTCAGTGGCTGACAGCACAAGGAGAGAGCGTGGATAGTGAGTGAACCATGGACAAAATTTACAGAGGAAGAACAAAGGGGCCCTGAGCTGAGCATGTTGGGAAGCACATGGCTAAAAGGGCTACACTGGGAAGGAAGAAAAGATGGGCTGGAAACATAGGGCAATGAGGGATCAAGGAGCGGACTTCTCAACAAGGGGAAGAGCAAGTGGAGTTGGAATAAGGGTTTAGGGAAGCAAAAGATTAGGAGATTGAAGTTAGCAGTGAAACATAGAAGTTTAAGATTCCTGAGGTGGGAGAGTTCTGGACCCTACCAGGCCAGGATTGGCCAGGGTATAAGTGGCTAAAAAGAGTAATCCAATCAGAGAGAACTGAGTCCTAGCCACAGGGGATATGTTTCTGTGTATCTTTCCTCCCAAACGTAAAGATAATTCAGATGATCTTTTAAGAATCTTTTTCTCTGGGTTCAATTTTCTCCCATTCCTTTTTTTCCCTTTAGGAAATCCCTTATGACCTAGGTACTATCCCTTTTTACACCCTCATTCACCTACTTTTGTTCTTATATGGTGCCTAAACTCAATATTAACCTTGTTGTGTACTCAACCACGGGTGTAATCTGCAGAAGATAAAGCCCATTAAAAACCATGAAAACAGGCAGTGACTTATTTTCCAAGGTTAACATCACACATTAAAAATACTAGTAAAAAATGAATCATCATCACCTATTCAAGACTTCCAAAGGCTGTGTGTATATTTTACATTACCTTGTTTAAATGACTCTGAGCAGGCTAGTAACATAAAGGGAGTCTTGGGTTTTAAACGGGAAAGAGCCCAAAAGGAAGGGAAGTTAAAGAAGAACTTTTACCTTTTCATACAACCTGGTTACCCATGATGAACATATTTTTCATTTCACTTGTCTTGGAAGTGGGAGTCAGTCTTGCCCGCCATCTCCTAGATCCAATGATGGCAAGGACAGACTGAGGCAGCTGTCCTTTTGGCTTTTGGGGGTTTCTGCAGTTGCCACATAGTCTCAAACAATGTCTCATTAACATGTGCCAACACTGGCTCTCTCTGGGGCAATATGACAAAGAACCAAATTGCTAACATTTTCAAAATAGATTGAGTCCTCTTTTGTTTGTATTGATGGTGAAAATTTTTGACATTATATTCTAATGAACCATTCTGAAATCAGTTAAGTGTATCATGTGTATCTTTGTATAAGCCCAAAGTACACCCTGTCACATTCACATCTTATCTGAAACCAGAACATGCAGCACGTGCAAGCTCCCTGAGAGAGCAAGTGGCACATGGATTTTGCTTTCAGTCCCACCTGTATGTCCTCTGAATGTTGTGACCAGGGTGCAGTTTTCTTGCTCCAGTTTGAGGATGGTTACTTGGCCTGAATGGTCACCAATAAACACATGCCGGGTTTCAACATCGAATCTATCATATAAGCATTAAGGATTTTTCTCAAATGAGTGGAGGGATTTATAAAAACAATAAATGTAAGAAAGATAGAAAAGTGGACATAACAAAATGAAAACACAGTATTAGTGGACAGTAAGACTCAACATGATACAGATGTCAATTCTCACATGAATTTATAAATTTAATATAATTCCTATAAAAATATCAACATGTTTTCTTCCTAGAGTTAGATATGTTGATTCTAAAGAAAAACAAATAAGCAAGAAAAGCCAGGAATATTCTGAAAATAACAGTAATATGGCATGTGATGGGGAAAGCTAGCCCTATCAGATATTAAAACGTGTTATAAAATTTCTTTAATTAAAAGTGTGGCACAGATGCATAATTGACAAACGGACCACTGGAACAGAACAGAAAGTCTAGAAACAGACCTAAAAGCATAGAGAAATTTGTTACATGTCTACTAAAGGTGGCTCTTCAACTAATAAAGATGGATTTTTTTTTTTAAAAAAGGATACTGACACAAACTGAATAGTCATTTGGAAAAATTAAATAGGATTTGTATTTCACATTATATACCAGGACAAATCCATATGAATTAGAGATCTCAATGTAAAAAATTAAAAAAATATGAAAGGTCTAGATGGAAGAGTTCCTTTATAACCCTAGTGGAAAAAGCTATTACTATCAAAAACACAAACAACAAACAAATGCAATAAGTAAAGCTAAAAGACCAATTGAAAAAAAACATATTTGCAAATTAAGTCACAAAAGGCCCAAATCTCTAATATATAAAAAGAGCAATCAAGAAAAAAACCATAAGCCTAATAGAAAAATGGGGAAAATATATGAATAGTTCAAGAAATGAAAATGTTGCTATGCAAAAACGCATTAACCTAGCAGGTCTGACTGCTATCCTTTGAAAGGTTGTCTAAAAGGCTGACATGGCATCTGGGAACTTGGATTTTAGGAGGGTTTCCGCCACTAACAGACAAGAGTGGCTAACTGTGCCTTAACTGCACAAACAATATGGTTTATGACAAACACCCACTTTCCTTGTGAGAGTCTGAAAGTTTGGTACATGCCACGCAGAGGCTGCCTATGTGACCAGTACAAGTCGAAGGTGCTGAGTCTCTAGTGAGATTTCCTGGTTGATAATGCCTAGCAATAATCCTACCTCTAGAGATCTGTCCTGGAATACACTGGCAAAAATACAAGACACATGACGGAGGCTATTCACTCTGCATTATGGTAACAACTGAAGTTTGAAAACAACCCAAAAGCCCATGAAACTGGGACTTATTAATTTAACTATGACATATCCATGCAGCGGGAGGAAAAAAAGACCTCCATAAGCAAACTGACATGGAGTAACTTTCAGGATATATTATTAAGTTGGGGGGGGGGTAATATGTTTTACTACCTTTGTGTAAAAAAGGGAGAAAATATAAATATAAGTGTATGTGTGCTCATATTTAGAAAAGAAAACCCTGGAAGGATAAATCAAGATCTAACAAAAATGGCTGCCTATGGAGAAGAGAGAAACAAGTTGAGGGGGCAGAAATGAGAATGAGACTTCTCTCTTGTTATAGAGTTTCCATTTTATAATCTTGTAATACTTTTACACATTAAAAATATTTATAAAATTAAAAAATCCCCCAAATTGACAATATTGTAAAATGAATGAACCTAATTATCAAATTGGTGATATAACCACATAGTTAACACAATTATTTCAAGTGACTTCAAAGCACAGCATTTTGACTGTGCATCCTTTGTAGAACATATTTAAGGACAATGAGAAATGCAAAGAAATCTAAAACCTCATCCAGTAGTCTTGTTATTACAATATTACTATTATTATTGAAATATTATATGTGCTGATAATTTATTATTTAAAAAAATACACATACATATATTTTCTAACTATCTCTAAATACTATTCCTCACTAAAAGAAGTGGCTGATTGCAGGAGTGGAATGGGAAGGTACAAGAGGAACTTAAGACAGTTGTGCCAAAAAGCAAGGAAACGATCAGAAGCTATGGGAATATAAAAAAGACACAGGGATGAATCATGTCTTATTGGCCTAACTCTAAATCCAAATCACTTATAAGTTTAGTTTCACTTTAGTTGAAAACTTCAATAACCTTCCCTCCCAGGCTCTTTACCTTGGTCCTCTCTCCTTTCATCTCCCAATATGCTCTATAGCTGGGAAGAGGGGGAAGGCAAAATCTTTTTTAATTTTCTTTGACTTGGCCATTTTGAATTCACTTAGCTGCTGGGTAAACTTAATTGCTTTTTACAAAAGAAAAATGTCTATGTAGGTTTCATGTTAACAATGCTTTAAGAGCTGGTGAAAGGTGTGGCCACACTACTTCGGTTTTAAGCTTTCTACCTTATTTTCCTCCTACCTTCCTCTTTCCTCACATGCCATCCAGTGAGAAGACCTGCCCCTCAGTCTTGTCAATGTACCTGAGAGGTAGGAGCAGAAACACTGTCTCCACTAAAACTGAAATGGTAGACCTGTAAATGTGGGAAAACTATACTCGTTACAGCCCTGCCACCCCTTGTTGTGTGTGTATATATAATACTTTGTCCTTCATCTGTAACAGATCCTGTGTTGGAATTCTTTGGTGTAAATAAACGTTTGGTTTTATTTATCAAGAAAAAAAAGGACACAGGAACCAATATGATGGGGCTCTTACTGGCCAAAGGTGGGACAATAAGAGCATTAAAAAAAAGCAATTTATTGGAATATAATGAATATATTGTTTAAAAGACAAACAAAACCTAAGAGTTTATAAGAGTCCCACTCAACAAAAGCTATTTGGAAGAGGGCTGAAATAAAATTATAGTACAACCTCAAAGCCAGAGTGATTGGCATTAAATATGACATGAGGAAATATGAAAACCAAGATAACCTTAATAGCTTTTCAGTACTCGCTCCCAGAATAGGAACAGATCTAAGAGACTACTTGGTGGAAAGGCATTTCACTATGTAGGGTGACATCTTGAAAATATCTCCGACATGAACAGAATGTTAAAATGAAGAGTATCTGAATTATTTTGTGGAAAATATGATTTAAAAAAAGGCCAAATGACAGGACTGAAAGGTGAGGCTGGATAGAGTAGAACAATTTATGGACTATGAAGTGGGGAGGGAAACAGTTCTATTTCCTAACTTCAACTGCCATGGGACTTCTGAGAAACAGCTCCATTCTACAGTATCCGGTTATGCAGAGAAGTAGCTAAAAGATTACCAAACTCAAATTCTATTCCTGGTTCTTAGGTAACGGTTATGTGACCTCGGAGAGTCACGTAAGCTACCTGAGCCTCTCTGAGCCTTTAGTTTCAACACTATGAAAATTGAGAATTAGTTCTTTTTTGTTTTTATTTTACCTTACTGTATTCATGGTGAACAAAGTAACATTAAATAGAAACACTATATAAGCCCTCAGGGACTGCAAATGTAATTATTCTTTTTCTATCTTTCTCTGCATTATTATTATTATTTAGACTGTTTAATATCTGAAGATTCAGATCTTTAGCCAACACAATCAAAGATTTTGAGGTTATTCAGAAAGAATTCAATTTGTAAACTGGTCAGTCTCTGTCAGTCTCTGTCTTCCTTTATTCCTCTACTTCATTGCATATTTACTCTCCACTAAGAGGCCTAAAAGAAGAGAGACTCTGGCAAGGGCAGCACTGTATGCCATCAATGTGCAGCACTGGAAAATTATCAGGAATGTATATGCTCCTAGGAGTAAGAGCTGGCTGGCACTGTGGCTCCAAAATTGGAGCTAGAGAGGCAGAGCTAATGGAGGTAATGGAATCTGTCTGTAGTACTGCAATTCCCCTCCACCTTAATAGCAAGATTAGACTGGATAGTCGTGGATACTGGGAAATGAAGCCACAGGCTCTCTCTCTCTCTCTCTCTCTCTCTCTCTCTCTCTCACACACACACACACACACACACACACACACTTTGCTTGATAAAACCACATGGCTGTGGCCAAAGGAAACAGTCGAAAAACAAGGGACAAAAACTACCAAAGTCAAGTCAAGTTTAACTCTGTGTTTTTGTGTTTCATTTTCAAATAGTTTAAAAAGTAAACTCGCCCTGGCCGGAGTGGCTTGGTTGAGCATCATCCCGTGCACTGATTCCCAGTCAGGTTGCAGCTCAATCCCCAATAGGGGGTGTAAAGGAGGCAGTGGATAGATGTTTCTCTCTCACATCGATGTTTCTCTTTCCTTTCCCCTCCCTCTCTCTCTAAAATCAATAAAAAAAACTTCTTAAGGGCAAGATCTTTATATTTCTCTACTCCTTGGTTTGGTTAGTGATATAGATGATAAATCACTAGGTGTGGCTAGTAATAGAGAAGCCAGCATATTAAGAACAAATTACATTGCTGCCATTAGTTCTGTTCTCAAAAGAGTAATGCAGTATGATGGGGAAAAACAGCAGTCCAAGCAGAATCTAGGTTCTAGCGGTGATTTTCCTACATCTTAGGTGGGTGGCCACACATAGGGCCCATGACGATTCCTGGGCTTCAGCTGACTCATCTGGGAAATGAGGCATTGGACTGGACGGTCTCAGGCTCTTTCAGCTCTAACGCTATAAGAAATCATTAATGTACTGGCAAGATAATTCATGCCAATTCATTTACTTTAAAAAGTAAACTTTGGAATTTCTTTTATTAACAGGTGGTACCACCCTCTCAAAGGAAAGTTGATTCTCCTCTTCATTTCTTACTGTCCTTGCTTCTGGTCTTCTTGGTAATTTGCCATTTTACAACATTCTACAAAAGCCATTCTTAATTTCTTCATCTTGTCCTTCCAGTGAGAAAAAAAAAAAGTGACATTACCCCATACACACAAAAATACAGCTACTGCAAAGAAACAGTAAAGTATTTCTTCAGACTGTTGAGAATTGCTGAATAAGCAAGTTTACAAATAAGGTGAAAAATCTGAAAGCAAATCTTACTATTTCTTCCTACTTTGGCTGACAAGTGATCTGTTCCCACCTATTTTCTTATCTGCCAGAAGGTGAAGAGAGTTCTGCATCTTTTAAATCAAAGGCAGGGTCCTTGCAACAGTAGCATTATCCAAACTTATTAAGCCTGTGCTTGCTGGAGGCCAGATGTGAGGATTACTCAGCATTAGCAGGTGTTCACACTGAGCACATGGCTCCTGGAGACTTGGGAGATAGAAATAATACCATTCTACATATCCTGGAAAAGTCTTGGACCTGGAACAAAGCCTGTAGATACCAGCTGACCTACTCAAGTCCTGGCACGGTAGCCTCTCAAATATTTTTTAAATGAATAGGAATACTGTGGTTCTTCTGCCAGGCACCAATGGGCATGTTCACAACCTTAGTATCTATGTGTAAATTAGTTCTGTACAAAAATAAAAGACTGTATTTCAGTGATGGTTTTATCCTCATGTTTTGCAATTGCTTGTGACAGCTGAGACTCACAATCTGGGCTGTGTTCTAGCTAGATGTCAGGGTTTGGATCATAGTAGACCACAATCTACTTATTTTAGGTGAAATAAGCTCACTTTACTCCTCCTACATGAGGAATTGTTCATTAGAAAAGTCTATGAGTATCTTAATCAGCGGGGTAAGTTAGCAAATAAAAAAACTTTCAAGTTGCACATCCCCAAAATTTTCTTGAAAGAAATAAGTCAGCAGCTAAGTTCCCACCAAGGAATTTTCTCCAGCAAAGGATACTGCAGGCCCGAGGCCACAGCACTGGTGCGATAACCTCCCAGGCGTTGCCCACTCTCAGAGCAGTGCCAGGCAAACTGCTTGTCTTGTCCCGTGCTCAGCACCCACTCCAGCTCCAGGACAAACAGGATCATCGTCACTCTGCTCTGATGTGCTGAAAACCAAGAGGCAAGAAAACAACCCATAAAGTATCCTAAAGGAGGCTGGTAAAGCATGGCCCACAGAGATGCATCGTTCTCTTCTCCCCTCCCAAACAAGCTAGCACGGGTAGGAGAGGGGTTCTCAGCTGCGGTGAGGGCATGCCACTGTAAAGGGGCACATCGGAGCTCTTATAGATGAAGTCTGGCTTATAAATCTACAACAAAGTTCTAGATCAACTGTCTGTAAGAAATCAAACACTTGGAATGGAGGGCAGAATTAGGCCCAAGTGCTAAATAAAAGTGAATGAAATATCCCTTATGTCAAAGTACATATATGTGATGAGAACATATTTCCTAGGGTTGCTCATACACAAGAGCAACAACATCATAGAATTATTGCACCGCACAACTTCAGAGTTAGAAGAAACCACTCATGTCATTTACTCCATCTCCCTGGGGAACTGAGGCACAATACAGTTCAGTATTTTGGTCAAGGTCTAGTGGCTTCACAATTACCAAATAAAATCAGTAAAATATTCGCTTTCTTCTTAATATACAATCCCAGGGGATAGGAAGAGGGGGCTGTGGCCACTGAACAGAGCTGACTGGAATAAACGGAGATGAACATCCTGGAACCTGGGCCTGCTGGGTCCAGTCTGGTGAGCAGAGTAGACTGATCACAGGTGTGATGCAGTGACGGAGAAGACAGCAGTTTCCCATTCTGATCAGCTGCCAGTTTCTGTGTGTCTAACAAGTACCAGGTACTTAAATCCATTATCTCAGTTATAGTGACCCTGCAAGAATGGGGGGTTGCCTCATTTTACAGACATTACTTGGCCTTGGCAAGATGGCCCTTTCAGATTGACTCCCAACAATACACTCAGAACCAGAGTGAATACCCACAGGACAGTCATTTCACCAAATGCCTGATGTTTTAAAATTTGGTATTTGAATCATGAGAATCAAAGGGATACAAAAAAGGTATAGAAGCAATATTACAACTTCTCTACAGTAAATGTCTGCCTTTCAGAGTATCAGCCACAATCAAGAAAAAACATCTTTAACTAAAAGAGTGACTTCCTGGAGAAACTCTGAAGATTTGTCATGTCTGTGTCATCAGATGTCTAATTAAGTTCCACCAACAATGGGATAAAAGCAAACTCTCTAATGCAGCGGACGCCAACCTTTCGGACCTCACGGACCACTGGTTGGCAACCACTGCTCTAATGGGTCCAAGTGTACCTGCGTCTATTTTAGGCAGAACATGGCTCCCAGCACTTTGCCCCTTTTTCTCATGAAGGGACCTTTGACCTCCTATTTATTACTTTCTAAGTCCAAGGGGATGACAGTGGCCCACAAGATAAGGGGGGTGGGGGGAAGCAGGGATGTTAGCCCTCTGAGCTGCCATCATGTGACAGAGGAGAAAGAGGAGTTGAGCGACTTGTTCAAAGGTAGATAACCAATGAGTGACGGAGCTGGACTTAAAACCCTAGTCTCTCGGCCAAGTTGGTTTTCTTTCTCTGTGTCAGGTTATGACTCTGAAAAAGAAACAAAAAACAAACCCCCCACACATACTCTTTTTAGGGTGACAGAATTCTTTTATTCAAAAAGAAATCCTTTAAAGGTCATACATAACATTAAGCTTCAGAAACCTGGGCTTGAAGCCTATAGTTCTTGAATGGCAGTGGTGAGAAAGGACATCTTTGCCTTGATCCTGATTTGAAGGGAAAGCACCTAGTTTCTCACAAGTATGTGGGTTTTTTGTCCATGTCTCCTTATCAAGTTGAGGAAGTTTCTCTCTATTCGTAATTTGCTGACAGTTGTTTTTTGTTTGTTTTGTTTTTTTTTATCATGAACGGATGTCAGATTTTATCAAATGCTTTTTCTGCATCAGTTGATATGATCATATGATTTTTTCTTCTTTAGCCTTTTGATGGAATGGATTACACTAATTTTCAAATGCTGAACCAGCCTTGAATATCTGGAATAAATCCTACTTGGTCATGGTACATAATTCTCTTTATATATTATTGAATTTACTAGTGTTTTTTTGAGGATTTTACATCTACGTTCTTGTGAGATACTGGGACTGTAGTCTTCCTTTCTTGCAATGTCTTTGGTTTTGGTATCACTGATTGATTTAAAAAATATTTATTGAGATAAATTTCACATAATAGAGAATTCGCCATTTAAACCATTCAGCGGTCTGTAGTATATTCACAATGTTGTATAGTCATCATGAAAAATTTTCCAGAACATCACCCTCAGCTCTAAAATAAACCCATATCCTCAAATTCCCCTTCTCCCATATCTGGAAAACCATTAATTTACTTCCTGTCTCTATGGATTTTCCTGTTTTATTATTTCATATAGATGCAATCATACAATGTGTGGTCTTTTGTGTTTACTTTCTTTCTATTAGCATGATTTCAAGTTCATCCATGGTATAGCATGTATCAGTACTTCATTCCTATTTTTATGGCCAAATAATAATTCATTATATCAATATACCACATTTTATTTATCCATTCATCCACTGATGAAAATTTAGGCTGTTTTCACTTTTTGGCTATTATGAATAATGTTGCTATGAATATTTGTGTACAAGTTTTTGTGTGAATACATGCTTTCAATTCTCTTGAGTATACAGGAGTGGGCAAAAGTAGTTTACAGTTGTAAGTACACGAAACAGAGTTTATTCTTGTATTATTACTTATTAATCACTGTATTATTTATTACGAACAACTATAAACCTACTTTTGCCAACCCCTGTATAACTAGGAGTATAAATACTATGTTACAGGGTAACTCTATTTTTAACTCTTTCAGAAACTGACAAACTATTTACCAAAGTGGCTACACCATTTTACATTCCCACCAGCAGTGTAAAAGGGTCCCAATTTTTCCATATCTTTGTCAACACTAGTTCCCCCTCTACCTTATTTGAGAGGAATTAATATTTATGCACTGATGAACTATGTTTCAGGTATTGTACTAAGAAATTTTATATATGCAATCTCTTTTTTATTGTAGTTAAATAAAACATAAAATTTACCATTTTAATCATTTTTGAGTGTACAATGCTGTGGCATTAAATACATTTACATTATTGTATAAACATTACCACCATCCACTCTCCAGAACTTTCTCATATTCCCAAATAGAAACTCTGTACCCATTAAGCACTAATTTCCCATTTACCTTCCCCCAACCCCTGGCAACCACCATTCTACTTCCTGCCTTTACAAGTTTGACTACTACCTCATATAAGTGGTATCACACCATATTTGTTTTTTTGTGACTGGCATATTTCACTTAGCATAAGTCTTCAAGATTCATCCATGTTGTAGTGCATGTCAAAATTCCTTTATATGTATGCAGCACCTTTTCTTCCACCGTTTGGATATTATGAATAATGCTGCTATGCACATGGGTATACAAATATCTGTTTGCGTCCCTGTTTTCATTTCTTTGGGTATAAACCTGGGAAAACCTCACTTGGTTGTGATGTACTATCCTTTTTATATATAGATGAATTTGATTTGCTAACATTTTGGTTAGATTTCTTACATCTATTTTCATGGGGGATGTTGGTCTGCAGATTTCTTAAACTGTCTCTGTTTAGTTTTAGTATCTGAAAATGCTGAATTCATAAAATGAGTTAAAAAGTCTTTTATTTCTTCAATTTCTCAGAGTTTGTATTGTTTCTTCCTTGTTTGGCAAAGTTCACCAGTAAAGCCATCTGGACCAGGAGTTTACCTTGTGGGAAGATTTTAATCATAGAGTCAATTTCTTTACTAGATATAGGACTATTAGGATTATCTATTTCTTCTTGAGTGACTGTAGCAGTTTGTACTTTCAAAGATTTGTTCATTTCATGTAAGTTGTAAAATTTATTAGCATAAAGTTGTTCATAATATTCCTTATTTTCCTTTAAATATCTCTAGAATCTATAATAATATCACTTCTCTCATTCCTAATATTGGTAACTTGCATTGTCTCTATCTCTCTGGTAAGTCTGACTAGAGATTTATCACTTTATTGATCTTCTCAAAACAAAAACAAAACACAGCTTAGCTTTGCCTCATCTACTGCGAGGATGAAAACCATTCTGAGCAATCCAACTGTCTACATTTCAGAAAATGTCACCATCATTCTGAAGGGATATACAGTTATGGTGAAGGGCCCCAGAGGCACCCTCCGGAGGGACTTCAATCACATCAATGTAGAACTCAGTCTCCTTGGAAGGAAAAAGAAGAGACTTCGGATTGACAAATGGTGGGCAAACAGAAAGGAACTGGCCACCATTCGCACTATCTGCAGTCATGGACAGAACATGATCATGGTCTTCCGTTACAAGATGAGGTCTGTGTATGCTCACTTCCCCATCAACATTGTTATTCAGGAGAATGGTTCTCTTGTTGAAATAAGAAATTTCTTGGGTGAAAAATACGTATAACCACAGGGTTCAGATGAGGTCAGGCATTGCTTGGTCAATCTCTCAAGCCCAGAAAGATGAGTTAATACTTGAAGGAAACAACACTGAACTTGTATGAAATTCAGCTGTATTGACTGAGCAAGCTACAACAGTTAAAAAAAAGGATATCAGAAAATTTTTGGATGATATGTACATTTCTGAAAAAGGAACAGTTCAGTAGGCTGATGAATAAGATCTAAGTTGTCCGGCTACAGCACCGGCAAGATGCCAAATGATTCCTCAGACTTATTTGTGATATATATATTTTGTTAATCCTCACTGGAGGATATTTTTCTATTGATTTTTAGAGAGAGTGGAAGGGAGGGGGAGAGAGAAAGAGAGATAGGAGAGGAGAGGAGACATCAATGTGAGAGAGACACATCGATTGGCTGCCTTCTGTACACGCCCAACAGGGGCTGGGTATTAAAACTGCAACCCAGGGACACGCCCTTGGCCAGGAATCAAACTAGCAACCCTTCCGAGCCTGGGCTGACACTCTAACCACTGAACCACAGTGGCCAGGGCTATTGTGATATTTTAAAGATGCAATAAAAGCCATGTATTGATTTGAGAAAACAAAAATCAGACAAACAAAAAATTCCACAGCTTTTGGTGTCATTGACTTTTCTCTATTTTCTGCCTTCTATTTTATGAACTTCTGATATGATCTCTCTTCTGCTTCAGCTTAGGTTTCCTTTTTTCTTCTCTGTCTGGTTTCTTGATGTAGAAGCTGAGGTCACTGCTTTGAGACCCTCTTCTCTTCTAACATGGGTGTTTAGTGCTATAAATTTCCCCTTTAGCAGCATCCCGTGAATTCTGATACATTGTGTTTTCAAATTCACTCAGTACAAAATACTTTCTGATTTCTCTTATGATTTTTTTCTGTACCCCATGGATTATTTAGATGTGGATTATTAGCTTCCTTGGTATTTGGGGATTTTCCAGAGATCTATTATTGATTCTACTTTAATTCCATTTTGATCAAAGAACATACCCTGCAAGGCTTGAAGTCTTCCAAATTTATTGAGACTTATCTATGGCCCAGAATATGGCCTACCTTGAAACGTCCTATGCACATTTGAAAAGAATGTATATTTTGTTTCAGTTAAATGGGATGTCCCACAGATGTCAATGAAAACATTGATGTGTTGTTCAAATCTTCTATAACTTATTGACTTCCTGAATGTTTATTCTATCAATTATTGATATGTTCAATCAATTATTGAGAGAAGTATTAAAGTTTGACTATAATTGTGAATGTGCCTATTTTTCCTCCTAAAGTTATATGTTTTTTAAAACATTTTTATTATCTATCTATCTATCTATCTATCTATCTATCTATCTATCTATTATTTTTATTGATTTCAGAGAGGAAGGGAGAGGGAGAGAGAGATAGAAGCATCAATGATGAGAGAGAACCATTGATCAGCTGCCTCCTGCACACCCCTTACTGGGGATTGAGCCCACTACCTGGGCATGTGCTTCTGACCAGAATTGAACCTGGGACCCTTCAGTCCGCAGGCCGATGCTCTATCCACTGAGCCAAACTGGCTAGGGCTGTATCAGGTTTTACTTTAAAAATTCAAAGCTATGTTTATTGGGTGCATAAACATTTAGGATTGCTATGTCCTCCTGAGGGATTGAGCACTTTATCATTGTGAAATGATCTCCTTTATCTCTGGTAATATTCTTTGCTCTGAAATCTACTTTGACTAATATTAACAGAGCTGCTCCACTCCAGATTTCTTTTGACTAGTGTTTGCATGGTTTATCTTCTTCCATCATTTTACTTTTAACCTATTTGTTATTATAGCTCAAATGCATTTCTTGTAGGTAGTTTATATTTGGGTCTCCCTTTTTCACAATATCTGATGGCCTCTGCCTTTTAATGGGCTTTAGACCATACACATTTAATGTGATTACTGATAACTAGTTAGGTTTAAATTTATCATCTTACTACTAGTTTTCTATTTTCCCATCTGTTCTTTCCCCTTTTCCCTCTTACTGTTTTTTCCATGAGTAACTGAGAACTATCATATGATTCTGTTTTATCGCTTTGGTTGGCTTAGAAGCGCTAACATTTTGATTTGTTATTTTATTGGTTGTGTTAGAGCTAGTAGTATATATCTTTAACTTATAGTCTTCCTTTAAGTGATATTATACCACTTTATGCATAGCATAAGAACCTGACAATAGTATACTTTCATTTCTCTCTACCTCTTGGCATTTATACTATTATTGTCATACATATAAATTTTACATATATAGTGTTATTAACATCATGCTACTTTGTCATTATGCTTGGTTAAACAGCCAGTTGTCTTTTAAAGAAATCCTATCTAATAATAGAGAAACATGGTAATTAACCATACCTCCGCTACCCTTCCCATTGGCTAATCAGGGCGATATGCAAATTAACTGCCAACCAAGATGGTGGCCGGCAGCCAGGCAGCTTGAAGCGAACAGGAGGCTTGCTTGCTTCAGTGACGGAGGAAGCCAACGTTCCCCGCCTGCCTTGCCGGCCTCTGAGCTTGCAGTTTAAGAAACATTGTT